>NC_134876.1:10237598-10242598 GCF_041734735.1 Babylonia areolata | reverse complement strand
TTTCTTTTTTTTTTTCTTTTTCTTTTTTTAGCCATGTGAGATTTCCCGGCGGACAAGTACAAAATGAAACAAACTGATATGATAACAGATGGCGTGTACCTGTTGCCATAGTCTCTCTCTCTCTCTCCCTCCCTCTCTCTCTTCGTACAGATGTGACCTATGTTGTGTCTCTCAGTTTGACGCTGTGCTATACATGTATATTATACATGTATTAAGTATAGCAACATTTATATGCCTATTGGTTTGTGTATCTCTTAGATCAACGGCAGATGTGCAAGTCGGCCAAAGTGCTAATGTCTTCACCGTTGGAAAATAAAGATTCATTCATTCTCTCTCTCTCTCTCTCTCTCTCTCTCTCTCTCTCTCTCTCTCTCTCTCTCTCTCTCTCTCTCTCTCTCTCTCTCTCTCTCTCTCTTTTATCACGGACGTACACACATTTTCTACAAGAACGAAACAAACAAACAAATAAACAACAACAACAACAACAAAAAGTGAAGCAAGACATCGTCGACCCTTTTTCTACGCTGAGCCCGGTGTTTTAACAGCATGAAATACCCAGGGCAAGTCGCTGTCACCAGGCTAGCATGTGCGACAGTGCAATCCTGACTGTGGAAGAAGAGGTGGAAGAAGAAACCGAAGGGGAAAAAAACAACAACAACAACAACAACAAAAAACGGAGAACGACAGAGCGGAGAAGTTAGTGACGGGAGAAGAAGAAGAAGGAGAAGAAGAAGGAGGAGGAAGAAGAAGGAAGAGGAGGAGGAAGAAGAAGAAGGAGAAGAAGAAGAAGGAGGAGGAGGAAGAAGAAGGAAGAGGAGGAGGAAGAAGAAGAAAGAGGAGGAGGAGGAAGAAGAAGAAGGAAGAGGAGGAGGAAGAAGAAGGAAGAGGAGGAGGAGGAGGAAGAAGAAGGAGGAAGAGGAGGAGGAGGAAGAAGAAGAAGGAAGAGGAGGAGGAGGAAGAAGAAGGAAGAGGAGGAGGAAGAAGAAGAAGGAAGAGGAGGTGGAGGAAGTAGAAGAAGAAGAAGGAAGAGGAGGAAGAAGAAGAAGAAGGAAGAGGAGGAGGAAGAAGAAGAAGGAAGAGGAGGAGGAAGAAGAAGAAGGAAGAGGAGGAGGAGGAGGAAGAAGAAGAAGGAAGAGGAGGAGGAAGAAGAAGAAGAAGGAAGAGGAGGAGGAGGAGGAAGAAGAAGGAAGAGGAAGAGGAAGAAGAAGAAGAAGGAAGAGGAAGAGGAGGAAGAAGAAGAAGGAAGAGGAGGAGGAGGAAGAAGAAGAAGGAAGAGGAGGAGGAGGAGGAAGAAGAAGGATGAAGAGGAGGAGGAGGAAGAAGAAGAAGAAGGAAGAGGAGGAGGAGGAAGAAGAAGAGGAAGAGGAGGAGGGAGAGAAGCGTAGAATCGACAACAGTACCAGGAAGTGGGGAACAAAATGAACAAGAGAGAGTCTTTTATTAATTATTAATAAAGAATAAGGAAGAGAAGGGAAACGAAATCAGAAACTAGAAGCAGCAGCTGGAGAAGAGCAAGAAGAAGAAGAAGACGAAGAAAGAAGGAGAAAGAAGAAGAAGAAGGAGGAGAAGATAGATCAACGGTTAACCCTTTCACCGCCCGTCAGTTTAGAGTGCAAATTAACCTTGTGCGGGAACCACAGAAAAAGATGGTGTCTAAGAATAGCTGGGGATTCCCCTGTGATGTGTAGAAAAAAAAAAAAAGGCCAATCCTACCACTGAAAATTAAGAGCATTAGGTTAATGCACAAAAGACCCATCAACTAGTTGCATTTCAGTGACATGGGTGGTTTACCTAGCTGGTGCCGAAATGCGATCATGGCGGTGAAAGGGTTAAGAAGAATTTACACCTCGGCTGTACCAGACAAGCTTATCTTGAGAGATACCACCAGCACCACTCCTTCAACCACTCCAACACCACCACTACTGCTGCTGCTACAGCTGCTACTGCTACTACTACTACTGCTACTACCACCACCACCACTACCACTGCTGCTGCTACTACTGCTGCTAATTATACAACCACTTCTACTACTTCTTACACAAGTCTTCTTGATTAATAGATAAGATATTAGAATATACTTTCTCGTATAGTGCTCTTGTTTCGCGTGCATTTCGCACAGTAATGTCAGCACAAGAAAGCGGAAATGTCCTGTAACGAAGTTGTCCAACAGACTATGTGGTAACAAAGATGTCCAGCAGTATATGTAATACCCAGGTTGTCCGACAGCATCCATGCACACACGACGAGTGATAACATACAAACTAATATCAGACATTTATCGACGAATATAATCACGTGAACACACACACACACACACACACACACACACACACACACACACACACACACACACACACACACACACACACACAGTCATCACGACATATCATCACCACCACCAATTGTGATACAACACCACCAACAACAACCAAAACACCAGTACAAGAACACACTCTTTTCACTTACATCAAGCCACACCTTTTCTCTTCTTCTTCCTAAATCGCTTGTAAGGTATCCTTCTTTGATGATAAATTGAATCGAAATCATGAATATAAGAAGTGTGTTGATTTGACAGGTTTCTTCACGTTTCTCTAATACATTTTTTGTTTCATTTAGTTTTGCGTTTTGTGTTTGCTTGCGATTGTTGTGTTTTTTATCGTATTTTTGGAACCGTTTTTCTCTTGTATGTAATGTTTATTGGCTTTGGAAAAAAAAAGTACAGAATATTTTTTCTCCACCCTGCTTTTCTTTGACACATACCGCATCACAACAGTCAAATCAATTACAAGACATCAAGGCACACACATTCTTGCCAGTGCAGGAAAAGAAAAGCCGAGACCAACAAACCAAAATAAAAATAAAAATATCGACGAATATAATCACGTGAACACACACACACACACACACACACACACACACACACACACACACACACACACACATACAACTGGTACATTGGGGGGGAAAGGGTATGTCAAATCAAGTCAAATCAAGGCAAGTCACACAAACGTGAGAGGAGGGAGGGCGGGGGGGGGGGGATAAACAACAATAACAACAACAACAACAACAACAACAACAACCACAACAACAAAGCAAAGCGAGAGAGAGACAACAATGTGAACGCAGGGCTCAGATAGAAACAAAGCATTGCTGTCCTCCATCCGCTAGTCTTTGTTATTAACCCTTTCACCGCCAAGCTCGCACATTTATGCACAGTCGTGGTAGAGGACCCATGTCACTGAAAGTTAACCTTTCATTGGTCTGATATCCATGAACATTACTGCTCTTAATGTCCGGTGGTAGGATGGGCCGTATTTTCAATGCATTTCAAGGAGGGATCCCCAGCTATTCTTAGCAACTGTCTTTTCTGTGTTTATACCACAAGGGAATTTTGTACTCTAAATTGACTTGGCGGTGAAAGGGTTAACCGGATACCCTTTCCCTCCAATGCGCCAGACAACAGACTATCGGCAACTCTTGTCACAGCCGTTCTGCGATGGGTCCACTGAGCTGACCTTTGCTGGACGGAGCAAACATAGCGCCTGTATCGCCTCCGGCATGACACACACACACACACACACCACAGTAGTGTATGTGATTCTCTGTGTGTCGAGGGTGGGGTGGGGGGTGGAGGGGATTGTGTGTGTGTGTGTGTGTGTGTGTGTGTGTGTGTGTGTGTGTGTGTGTGTGTGTGTGTGTGTGCGTGCGCGCGCTTTTATTTCTGTGTGTGTGTGTGTGTGTGTGTGTGTGTGTGTGTGTGTGTGTGTGTGTGTGTTGATTATGCTGATTTACACCCCCCCCCCTTCCACGCTTCCCCTCCACAAACAAAAATTTGCAAGCACGCATACACGCATATTCGAGCATAGATAATTGTGGTAGGGGGTATACATATTATGATCTGTTGTCTGAAATACCTTTACTTCCACGTAAATTCTAAATGTTTTGACATTGATGGGTTTTTTTTCCCCTTGCATTGAAAATTATACTGTTTCTCGTCGAATTATCACCATCATCATCATCATCATCATCCTCAAGAGTGCCATAGTCCATATTTTGCACAATCTATATGTTGAATAATTACACTGTGTAATACATTAAGCAGCCCAATTACAGTTGATGACAGTTTACAATCTAGGGTATTTCTGTTTCTTAGCACAAAGAAAAATGAAGAAAACAACATCAGTAACAACTAAAATCGATTCATATTTAAATTTGAATAAATACACAATATCATCATCTGACACATACACACGTATTACATTTGGTGGATGCATGTGATATTGTCATTTGTCATATCTTTTTAGTGCAATGATTTATATTTCATATGTCACATACAATAAAAAGCAATATATAAAACAGCAGCAGCAACAATAATGCCAGGACACACACACACACACACACACACACACACACACGAAAAAAACCCAAAAACAAACAAACAACAACCCAGGAACAACTAAGCAAAACAGCAAGAACAACCACGTGAAAAGAGGAAGCAAACAGGTTTTCCAGGTTTTACAATCTGTTTTCAATATTTCCATTTTAGAAAGAAAAAAAAGGGAAGAGCACACACACACGCGCGTGCGCGCGCGCACGCGCGCACACACACACACACACACACACACACACACACACACACACACACACACACACACACACACACACAGCCATCACTCGAACTTTGTCAGATCTACAAGCAACATTCGCTCTGCCTGTCTTAAATTATGTCACAAACACAAGGACAAGAAAAAAAGAAGAAAAAACAAACAAACAAAAAAAAAAACAACCCCAAAAAACACGAAAAAAAACCAAAAAAAGAAAGCAAAAAACATCAACAAAATAAAACGAAAGAAGCAAACACATAAACTTTTCCATGTATCTAAACTTGTATAAACTGTTCTGTCATAACGTGACATTTATTCCTGGGAGAGAAGAAAACGTGGAAAGAATTTTATCATCCTCAGGGCAACACGGGAGAAAGAAAAAGATAAATGAGAATT
>NC_134876.1:10217598-10220098 GCF_041734735.1 Babylonia areolata | reverse complement strand
GGATAGAATTTCCTTTGTTTTATATATATATATATATATATATATATATATATATATATATATATATATATAGAGAGAGAGAGAGAGAGAGAGAGAGAGAGAGAGAGAGAGAGAGAGAGAGAGAGAGAGAGAGAGAGATATGCACGGCTTGCCTAGGTCATTGACCACGTAGAAACAGCATGACAATTGGTAAAACGAATAAACAGCACAGATGGTTAATTATGTTGAATGCTTTTTTTTTTTTTCTTCTTTTTTTTTTTTTTTTTGTTGGACCCACAATGAGATCCGAGCGTGGAATGAATGATAGAAAGGTAGAAAATGGAAAACTACTTATGTGAAACACGTGGTTTTCAGTGACTGTCATTCCCAGCTGTTCCCTCCGCCACGCCCATTTTATAGTAGCAATACAATAGGTAATCAAATAGGAATGAGTCGTTCGGGCTACGGAGGTTTTTTTTTCTTTCTGTCATTGTCATCTTTCATGTTGATGTTGTTGGTGGTGTGGTGGTGGTTATGGCAGTGTTTGCTGTGGTGGCTGTTGAGGATTTTTTTTTTTTTTTTTTTGTGGGTGGGTGGCGGTATTGATGTTCACTTTGCTTCCCGGCTTTCAGTTCTGCTCCATTTTCCTAGACTCCTTGTTGATACCATTTTCTCTTATTTTCCTCTTCCTTGTTGTTGGTGGTGGCGTGATACTGATGATAGTGGTGATAGTGGTTGTGAATATTAAGAGTTTATGGCGATGTTGTTGTTTTGTTGTTGTTGTTGTTGTTGTTGTGTTGTTGTCGTCATCGTTCTGTACTCTTTTTTGTGTTTTGTTTTGTTTTTGTATTGTTGTTGTTGATCTTGTTGTTCTTGTTTTTCCTCTTCTTGTTTCACTTCTCCTTCTCCCTCTTCTTCTTTTCGGTGTATTCTACTGTTTTCGTCATTGTTTTATTATTTTCTGCCATTCTCTCTTTCTTTCTGTCTTTCTCGATTTCTTTCTTTCTTTCCTTTTCTCTCTCTCTCTCTTTCTTTCTTTCTTTTTGTCTTCTTTCTTCTATTATTTGAATTTATTATATCCTTCACTACGTTTTCTACCATAGTTCACTGTACTAGCAGAAGTTGCACAAACGTTCTCACCACCATGCAGGGATGGCCACAAGACAGACAGACACACGAGGACAGGAATGATCATGAAGGATGGAGTCTTCTGCAAGAGTTCAATATGTCTCGCCCCCTGCTTGCATCCTCGGAAGTAGTGTAAATGACGTGTGAAATTGGCCCATCAAAGGCGAATGCATCACCACATTAACCCGTCTACGGTCAGACAGGCTTTTTGTCGGAACAAATACATTTCGTCAGCTTCCTCACCTTCGCAGCACATAGCTGCGACTGGTGGAGCATTAGAAAGGGGGTATGTTTTTTTTTTCTCCAAGCCTTATATGTCCAATTTCGTATCAATATATAGAACAACATAGTGAGTGCATTGAAAAAGAAAAGAAAAAAAAAAAGGGGGGGGGGGGGGGATGAAGCAAAACAAAAAAATCAGTGGCAATAACAACAAAAGGAAAGCTTTTAAGATTGCAAAACCTTGCCAGATACAAGGTAAATTCAGCACCGTTCAAGACAAAGACAGGAACTGTCTCTCACGGGGAAAATACATGATGACAGGGATGGACTGAATACACTGAATACATGATGACAGGGATGGATTGTTAGGAAAAAACAAATAAAACTGCATGCAAGAAAAAAAAAAAAAAAAAAAAATGGGTGGCGCTGTATGTAGCGACGCGCTCTCCCTGGGGAAAGCAGCCCGAATTTCACCTACAGAAATGTGCTGTGATAAAAAGAAATACAAATACAATACAAATACAATACTGCTTTCACTACACTACAAACAGAGCAAAGGAGATCCAAGTGAAGTGATGGCCTAGAGGTAACGCGTCCGCCTAGGAAGCGAGAGAATCTGAGCGCGCTGGTTCGAATCACGGCTCAGCCGCCGATATTTTCTCCCCCTCCACTAGACCTTGAGTGGTGGTCTGGACGCTAGTCATTCGGATGAGACGATAAACCGAAGTCCCGTGTGCAGCATGCACTTAGCGCACGTAAAATAACCCACGGCAACAAAAGTGTTGTTTCTGTCAAAATTATGTAGAAAAATCCACTTCGATAGGAAAAACAAATAAAACTGCACGCAGGAAAAAATACAAAAAAAAAAATGGGTGGCGCTGTAGTGTAGCAACGCACTCTCCCAGGGGAGAGCAGTCCGACATTCACACAGAGAAATCTGTTGTGATAAAAAGAAATACAAATACAAACAAATACAAGAGTAAACGAGGACGACTTTCTACTGCTCCGTGAGGAAGCTGTTGTAGCAGCAAAGTCGCTTGGGTGTGGGAAGGCTGCAGAAATAGACAGCATCCCTGTAGAACTATCCAAAACATGGTGGAGAGGCAGTCACTGATATAAGTGAGATGTTATTTATTTACTTATTTATTTATGTATTTATTACGATGTTTTA
>NC_134876.1:10198130-10203130 GCF_041734735.1 Babylonia areolata | reverse complement strand
GCTGTCGCAGTCGCTACGGTACGGTGGTGGTGTTCAGATGTGCCTGCTCTGATCCAATATGTGCAGGATACCACCTGACATGGTCCCTGCTCGCTTGGTCACAGAGACATGCCACCATATCCCTCCAACAACAGTTCCCAGCGAAGACCTCGACAGAAACTTACCAAAGGCTCAGAAGTGGAGGAGATTTCGAAACTGTCTTCACGAGAGCAGCACCCGAGCAAACCAAAATCAACCAAAATCATATTCCTGCAAAAGAATGCGAATATCTGATTATTCCCTCCCTTGATATCTATTTTATACAATATTCTAAGCATTACAAAGTTGTCATGATTATTCCATTCATCATACCAAGATGATGGCGACGTAGATGAATCCATTAATGTTCGTTATGCAACATCTGATTGGTTGCCTATGGCAAAAATAACCTGACCATGTTCAATATGGTGACATATTTATGAGCAGGAGTTTGTTTTGATACACATGGTATAAATGAATGTGGCTTAATACAGAAAAACATCTGAAATATACAACGACTGAATTAAGGCTATATGTGTTAGATATGATAGTAAATCACCATGCATACGTTGAACACAATGGTATATACTGGTTAACCCACGGTCTAAACTATTCAAATAACTTTCTCTAAACTTCCCAGCTCTTATTGAAATTAAGCTGATATGAAGTCTGCACCTTCTAAAGCCGCATTGATATCCTTGTGCACATTATGTCATGTCTGCAAAATGATAATATCTACTAGACATAGTTGCGTGCATAACCGTTTTCTGTTTTCTTGTTTGATGCCAACCTAAAAACCTAGAGAAAATATGACCTGGTAGCACATCAAAGACCAGGTGGTTTTGTTGTTTTTTTGTTTGTTTTTTGTTTGTTTGTTTGTTTGTTTGTTGGTTGGTTGTTTTTTTGTGTTGTTTTTTTTCCAAATAGTTAATCGGTGATATTCCCTTTTCATTTTTTACGTACTAAGAATGTTCTCAAATTATAAATCATCAGAGAAGCAAGTGATAATGGATGTTAAAAAAACAACAAAAAAACAAAAAAACAAAAAAAAACAAAACCAACAACAAAAAATACATCAAGCTTTCCAGTGACTGTAGTTGACACAATTTCGTCATGAAAATAGGAAAGACCGTCTGCCAGCCCAAAATCCAAACAAACGAACAAACAAACAAAAAACATGACTGTCTAAGCGGACCTTCTCAGACGTCTTCAGAGTGATAATGACGATGCTCCTGTCGTTGCTAATAGGCTAAACGTCACCCAAACGTTCTCTGCAATCTCATCACGGAGGGTCGGGGGAGGGGGAAGGGTTGGGTAAGGGGGGGCTTGGGGGGGGCGTGTCACCTGAGGGGGCGGATCATGGAGGCTTTGTCTCCCCACCGTCGGAAAGGAGGGCGGTAGGGTGAAAATGAAGCGGGAATTGGGGTAAGGGGGAGAGAGAGAGAGAGAGTGGATAGGGACAGGGGGTCCGTTATGCAAAAGAGGTAACTGGTTTGCTGATGTGCGAGGGACGTGATGTTAATAATTATTGTAAATGGAAGTGGGGGGGTGGGAAGGGGGGGGGGGGGGATGAGTTGGGGGAAGGCAAGCGGGATAAGAGGGATAAAAGGAAAGTGGGTGAAGTGTGTCATCAGTCTGTGTCTTACAGTCGATCAGTCTGTGTCTTTCAGTCGATCAGTCTGTGTTTTACAGTCGATCAGTCTGTGTTTTACAGTCGATCAGTCTGTGTTTTCAGTCGTTCAGTCTGTGTTCTCAGTCGATCAGTCTGTGTTTTCAGTCGTTCAGTCTGTGTCTTTCAGTCGATCAGTCTGTGTCTTACAGTCGATCAGTCTGTGTCTTACAGTCGATCAGTCTGTGTCTTTCAGTCGATCAGTGTGTCTTTCAGTCGATCAGCCTGTGTTTTACAGTCGATCAGTCTGTGTTTTACAGTCGATCAGTCTGTGTTTTCAGTCGATCAGTCTGTCTTTCAGTCGATCAGTCTGTGTCTTTCAGTCGATCAGTCTGTGTCTTTCAGTCGATCAGTCTGTGTCTTTCAGTCGATCAGTCTGTGTCTTTCAGTCGATCAGTCTGTGTCTTTCAGTCGATCAGTCTGTGTCTTTAAGTCGATCAGTCTGTCATTAAGTCGATCAGTGTCTTTCAGTCGATCAGTCTGTGTCTTTCAGTCGATCAGTCTGTGTCTTTCAGTTGATCAGTATGTGTCTTTCAGTCGATCAGTCTGTGTCTTTCAGTCGATCAGTCTGTGTCTTTAAGTCGATCAGTCTGTGTCTTACGGTCGATCAGTCTGTGTCTTTCAGTCGATCAGTCTGTGTCTTACAGTCGATCAATCTGTGTCTTTCAGTCGATCAGTGTGTGTTTTCAGTCCATCATTCTGTGTTTTCAGTCCAACAGTCTGTGTCTTTCAGTTGATCAGTATGTGTTTTCAGTCGATCAGTCTGTGTCTTTCAGTCGATCATTCTGTGTTTTCAGTCGATCAGTCTGTGTCTTTCAGTCGATCAGTCTGTGTTTTCAGTCGATCAATCTGTGTCTTTCAGTCGATCAGTATGTGTCTTTCAGTCGATCAGTGTGTGTTTTCAGTCCATCATTCTGTGTTTTCAGTCCAACAGTCTGTGTCTTTCAGTCGATCAGTCTGTGTCTTTAAGTCGATCAGTCTGTGTCTTACAGTCGATCAGTCTGTGTCTTTCAGTCGATCAGTCTGTGTCTTTCAGTCGATCAGTCTGTGTCTTTAAGTCGATCAGTCTGTGTCTTTAAGTCGATCAGTCTGTGTCTTTCAGTCGATCAGTCTGTGTCTTTCAGTCGATCAGTCTGTGTCTTTCAGTCGATCAGTCTGTGTTTTCAGTCGATCAATCTGTGTCTTTAAGTCGATCAGAGTGTCTTCCATTCGATCAGACTGGCTGGCTCGTCTTTCTGTACGCCTGTGGGTCTGTCTTCCTGCTTCTCTATAATTATTTGAATCTGTGTATATTTCTGTCCATCTGTCTGTTGTCTGTCTGTCTTCCGATTTGAGCCGGTCACGAACCGAAATATTTTACAATGATCTCTGATGGAGTTCGAACGCTTGTCCTCGCATTCGCTAGACTATTTCGCCTCGGCAGTCATTAACTTTCGAGTGTTCGTCAGAAGTTAAATACCAACGACTGTGGGGCTGACAGCTAATGTATTGGTTTGTGTTCACAATATTTTGATATTTGTTTCCCCCCATTCCCGCGTACCCTTTGTGAGTGTGTCTGCACCCTTACAATAATGCCAGTATATATTTCTCTTTGTCTGTCTGTTTGTGTATATATCTGTCTCTCTTGCCTGTCTGCCTGATTCTTTCTCTCTCTTTCCCTTCCCTCCCCCCCCCCCTCTCTCTCTCTCTCTCTCTCTCTCTCTCGCTTACAACGACTACTACTACTACTACTGCAAAAGTACTGCTGTGGCTGCTGCGGCTTCTGTTGCTACTTATTACTTAAAGTGCTAAGAACGCGACTGGGGTGGACAGACAGGACATGTATTTGCATACTATGCCGTTTCATTTTCACCCCCTTTGTGTGTGGAATTCTCAAAGGCGGCATGATGATGACGCTTCCTTCTCCATCCTAGTCACGCGACACTGCAGCATACCGTGTTTTTGCTGGAATTCTGGCAGTTCTGACAGCCTGTGTGGGGGCCGATCTCCTGAGATATGACAGGCTTGTCATATTACTTACATGGTGTGTGATTGTGTGTGTGTGTGTGTGTGTGTGTGTGTGTGTGTGTGTGTGTGTGTGTGTGTGTGTGTGTGTGTGTGTGTGTGTGTGTATGTGTGTGTGTCTGTGTGTCTATATGTGTCTTTGTGTATGAAGACTGAAGAGAGAAAAAAGAGAGTGAAACACAAACACATCAAGAGGGATAAATACAAACAAACAAACAAACAAACAGCCAGCCAGACAGACAGACATATAGAGAGGACCAAGAAAGCTAGCATCTTGGTAGAAGGAGAGATACCCACAAAGCCATAAGACCTTCCGGAAATCCGAACATCGGTGTACAAAAGGTCAGCTGTATTAGGACAGTGCAAACCCAGTGACATTTCTCTGTCTTTCTCTCTGTCTGTCTGTTTTCTGTCTCTGTCTCTCTGTCTCTGTCTCTCTCTCTCCCTCTCTCTCAATCTCTTTCTTTTCTATTTCGCCTCGCCTTTGCTGTGAGCTATGCTTCCATCTGGCTCATGATAGCGAAGTGTTGATCGGTTTGGCCAGCCTCTGTAAAAGTTCCATTCTCTGTCTCTTTCCCTTGTCTCTGTTTCTGTCTGATTCTGTCTGTCTGTCTGTCTGTCTGTCTGTCTGTCTGTCTGTCTTTCTCTTTAATAGAATGCATGTTAAAACAAAGAACAGAAAATAAACACACATTAACACCCCCACACCCCCTACACACACACACTTTCACTCACACACACACACACACACACACACACACACACACACACACACACACACACACACACACACACACACACACACACACACACACACACACACACACACACACACACACACACACACACACACACACACACTTATCGCACCTCTTTTTTATCATCACTATCTCTCCCTCTGTCAGTGTTTCTATCTATATCTTTCAGACATGTTGCGTTTTAGGAAACAGCGTCGCTAACGTCACACATTTTTACCTCCCACGAATTCGTCAGCATCTATCGAGATATGGCGGCAGAGAATCGCTTATACATTGTTTCTTGTCTTACTTGTTAACGTTCCTTTCTTGACGTGGGGTCACAGATTTTTTTTTGTTGTTGTTGTTGTTGTTGTTGTTGTTCTATCTATTTCAGGGCCAACACTTCGGTATCAGGAAACAATCAGGCTGTTTCCTCCTTACGCTGTGATACTCTTGGGAAGACTCGCCGTCAGTTTCGTGCCTCCTGAAGTGGCCCGAAGCCTTGAAAGCCGACACAACAAGTCTGGTTCTATAAATGGATTTTTCCATCAGAGAGGATTCACGCAGTACTG
>NC_134876.1:10183130-10185630 GCF_041734735.1 Babylonia areolata | reverse complement strand
TGATACATTTTTCTGGCCAATTCAAGTTTTGTCTTGGTATGTCACAGTTTACCGTTCATCTTCATCTACCGTTTTCTAGCTCACCCGCTTTTTTTTTTTTTTTTTTTATTTTTTTTTTTAAGTTCTTAAAAAAGGGGGGTATCGGGATCCTCAAAGTAGGATAGATGAATAATTTACTTGTCTGTCTGTCGGTAAATTTGACTGTTCGATTTCTAATCTACACTGAAGCGATTTCAGCGTTGCTTTAACAGACGACAACATTTACAACAGTGTACTGGCTTCACCCATGTTTCAAAGCTGTGAGATCAAGACATAACTTCAGCATTCAGAACCTCCAGACATCCTACATCACTCCTCCACCTCCACCCCCCACCCCCATCCACCCCTACCACCACCACCACAAAAAAGAAAATCGATTCTGACTCGACCATTACCAGAAAAGAAGTAGAACTAATGTCTTGCGAAATCTGTTACAGTAATTATTGGCTATGAGCACGAGTCCAGCCCAGAGCCTTTTCGAAACAAGGAGTAAATTCGAAATGGTTTCGTCTGGAAGAGATATACAGCCCCCACCCCCTCCCGCCACCCCACCCCCCACCCCTCTCCCTCCTCACTCTCCCCCACACACCGTTCTCTTTTTGTGTCTATCTGCCTATCTGCCCCCCCCCCACCCCCATTGTGTGTGTGTGTGTGTGTGTGTGTGTGTGTGGAACTTATCGCAAACGACAAGACGTCATTGACTCCAGAGAAGAGATAACTCAAAGGCAGACGCGCAATAGGTCTCGTTTGTGTGTGTGTGTGTGTGTGTGTGTGTGTGTGTGTGTGTGTGTGTGTGTGTGTGTTTTCGGGACTGACGCTTCTGTTCGAGGTCCTGAGGATGTCAATCCTCGAACTCCAGAAGTCGCTTATAGACAGCCAAAATAGAAACAGCATCAAAGGGATGCATATCTGTAGTCTTGGTCCTTAGCAAGGAAAGTCCAGTGTTCGACTGGCGCTTAGGCGCTAATAATAGTGTATGTGATGGACTGAACTGAGCCAAAACTAGCTACAGGCGTGCCTTTTTTGAATGAACAGCATTTATTCGTGGAAATGAGGATGAGTGTGAAACTTACAAAAACAGAAGCTCTGAATGAATGCCAAGACTGTTTTTCACCTATGATCTTCCTCCAGTCATCTTGGTTATTTTCGTCCGCTCAAACGACCAGCGGTTATTTTCGCTTACGTTTTGGTAGACCTCGCTTGGAAGCAACGTGCAAGGGAGTGGGAGGCTGTGTTTCCTCACAGCGTTCTTCTCTTCCGTTTTTTTTTTTTTTTTTTTGGTTTGTTTTTGGTGTGTGTGTTTTTGTTTTTTTTTGGGGGGAGGGGGGTGGCGGGGGAATGGCGGGGAGGGGGTGTGGGGGTGCGTTTTTTTTTGTTTTGTTTTTTTTCCATTTTCTTTTTTTTCATTCTTCTTTCTTCTATGCTCGTCTGTCTATCTGTCTATTTGTCTGCCTGTCTGTCTCTGTTCCTTTCCCTATCTCTCTCTTTCTGTCAGTCTCTCTGTCTGCCAGTCTCTGTGCCTGTGTCTCTGTCTCTGTCTGTATGTTAAACATGTATGTCGAAACAACAGTAGATGTGCAAGTCAACCCATGTGCCAATATCTCCACTGTTGGATCATTCACTTATTCATTATTCCTTCCTTCCTCCCTTCCTTCATTTATCCTCTTTCTCCTCTCTCTCTCTCTCTCTCTCTCTCTCTCTCTCTCTCTCTCTCTCTCTATATATATATATCTATCTATCTATCTATCTATCTATCTATCTCTCACTCTCTCTCTCAGTCTGTCTGTTTGTCTGTCTGTCTGCCTCTCGCGCATTCTTTTTCTCCATCACCTACATTTTTTGAAAACATCCAAATCAATCGCTTTAGTCTGCTTCTGGCATCTGAAGAAATAGCGTCATGAGGAATTTGTCAATTCACTTCTGTGTAACTTCATAATTTTATGCAAACACTGTGCTCATTTGCATATTCTACCCTTTCATAAAAGGCAGTTGCTACCCTCTCAAAAGAGGCAGTTGCATTTATCTTATAAAAAACATTAAAAAACAACAACAACAAACAAACAAAAAACAAAAAAAGCAAACAAACAGACAAACAAAAAATCAAACACCCGCATTCACATCCCCCTCTCTCTCTTTCTCTCTCTCACTCTCTTGGGCTGTCTGTCTGTCTATCTGTCTGTATGTCTATCTTCAGTTGCGCCTCTTTCTTGCACGTAAATATTTAACGGTATTTATTGTCGTTATCAAAGGCGAGCAATGTCACACTATCTTACCACCTTTACACACTAAAAGTAGGGACAGTAGGTGGTCCGTATAAACAACACTCCACTACTTGATCTGTGCAAAGACTCTCTCTCTCTCTCTAAAAAAAAAAAAAAAAAAAAAAAAAAGGCGTGAACTTACCTTCACTTTGGATTTCGTTTACGGATTCCGTGGTTCTGTAGTAGTTCGTTTTATCAAC
>NC_134876.1:10173130-10180630 GCF_041734735.1 Babylonia areolata | reverse complement strand
ACAGAGGAAAGAGATGAAGTGACAAACAGACTGACCTTCACAGATGAATTGAAAAAAAAAAAAAAAAGAACAACTACAGCAACAACAACAGCAACAATAAAACAACCAAAAAACATTGTGACGTAATCTCGATTGCTTTTTAGTACAAAGCTTTCATCAGCCGCGTTTTCCCCGTTCTTAAATTTGCTGTCACGAAGGTAGGGTTGAATCATTAATCATGGGGTGTATGCGTGTCTGTGTGTGGGACTCGGGGGGGGGGGGGGGATGTGGTTTGTGGGGGTGGGGGGGGGACGGGGAGGGGCGTGGCGAGTGGGGCTGACGGGGGGGATGGAGGAGGAGGGGGGGGCGGGGATATAGAGACGCTGGAGTAGGTAGAGCGATAGATTCACGCAGACTGACCGTGTCAAATAATCGATAAGTGTATTTGAATTATACAAGTATTGATAACAGTGATGATGATGATGATGATGATGACGACGATAATAATGATGATACTACCACCACCACCACCACCACTACTGCTGCTACTACTACTACTACTACTACTACTACTACTACTACTACTACTACTACTACTACTAATAATAATAATAATAATAATAATAATAATGATGATATAATGATAATAATTACAAGCCGTCATAAACATTCATATTACCAGAACAGCAAATACTCGCATCATGTTACATCAAACCGCACACTCGCAACCATCATCATCACCATCACCATCACCCGACCCTCCTGACAATAACCATTCTGGACATCACCGGTAACTCCACACATCCACACACCACTGCGCCCACCTATACAACCCCCCGCTTCCCCCCCCCCTTCCCCTCACTCCCTCCCCCCCCCTACTCCCCCCCCCCCTCCCTACCCCTCCTCCCCCCGTTGCCACAGAAATGCGAGACAAAAGCCACTCGCTGCCAAGGTCCTCTCCGTCGTGTTGCTAATTGCGCAAGTGATGGTCAGTGTCATTAGCAGCAAGGTCATCGGCATATTACCTCTGTGGTCTGACCGTCAGGACGTGTCATTTTCGCTTCACTTGTTCGAGATCATTAGCTTTATCTGCAGGACACTGTGTTTGTGAAGGGGGGAGGCTGAAGGGATGGGATAGGATGAAGGGATGGGGGGGGGGGGTGAAGGTGGTTGAGAGGCTGGTGGTGAAGGGATGGTAGAAGAGAGGAGGATGTGGGGGGGGGGGGGGGGGGGGGGCGTCTGGGAGGGGGGGGGGGGATCGCGCGCGTGTGTGTAGGGGGGTGGGGAGTGGGAGGACGCAGATGTTGTCTAGTGGAGGGGGTTTACTAGGAAGGACGGGGATGCTGGCGGGATGAGGCGACGGTTGTGGTCAGTCTGTTTTGCTTCCGTGTTCATCCCTTCTTCTGGTCTTTCTTTTCCTTTCTTTCTTTCTGTCTGTCTTTCTGTCTACCTTCCTTCATTTTCGAATATGATTACGACGTCATCGACGACGAAGACGATGTCGAACCTTCTGATGCTACTGCTGCTATTGATGATGATGATGATTATGATGACATTAATCTAAAGCATTACGCTTAGTCTCGTGGGTTCTTTCGTTTCGTAATTTGGTTCTCACGAAAGCGTGCTGTTGCTTTAATGGTTATCGTTTTCTTCTTTTTTGCTGTATTTTTAGAGGAGAGCAGAGTGTGTAACACATGGTTCCAAAATGAATAGGCCCGCATGTCAGTGAACTTTCATGTGCATTAAAATCATTGAGTTCCTGTGTTTTTTCTCTCTCTCTCTCTGTCTCTCTCTGTCTGTCTGTCTGTCTCTCTCTCTCTCTCTCTCTCTCTCTCTTTTATTGGAGGGTGTTTTTTTGTTGTTGTTTTTTTGGTGTGTGTGTGTGTGTGTGTGTTTTCTTTTTTGCAATTTCGTGTGTTTATGTTTTTCATCCAGTGACTTTTTATTTTTATTTTTTACTTCTTCGTAAGCATTTCGTGTGAACCTTGCGATTCATTTTTTTTTCTTTTTCTTAGCACTTGCATATAAACAAATTGTGTGTGGGTGGGTGTGTGTATGTGTGTGTGTGCATTGATTTTTTTTAATTTTTTTATTCTGTGTTTGCTTTTTTTAAATTTTCTTTTCATTAATTTTACCCTGAATTGTCCTGAAGTGTTTTGTGAAACTATTGTCTGCTTCACCTATTTTAAGAAGTTTAATTGTTAATTGAAGTGTAGACCTACATTATTCATGTCAAAAATGCAAACTTATGATCTCACTGTGGGTCATTTGAATGTCTACCATCTTGAGAACAAAGCGACTGATGTGAATGTCTTCCTTGACCAGACTAGAATTTGTCACATTTTCGGAATAACAGAGTCTAGACTGTCCCCAGCTGTAGACGATGATGTAATTGCGATTCCAAACTATTCATTGTTCAGAAGAGATGCCACTCATTCCGGACACACCGGAATAGCTGTGTATGTCCACGACACTATGAAAGCTTTTACTAATAGACGATTTGATTTAGAGTCCGTAAATGTAGAAAGCATCTGGTTGGAGGTGAAAGTAGCAAAATGCCCAGTTATACTAGGATTCATTTATAGAAACCCATCCAGCAATTTCGGGTGGTATGATGATTTTGTCATCATGATGGACAAAGTACAGGATTTTGCTCGCGGCAGGGACATTATCATTCTTGGTGACTTTAATATAGATTTTCAAAAACCTCATCCGGCATGGGATTCCACCATATCTCTATTTAATTTACACCAAGTAATACAGTCAGCAACGCGAGTTACGTCATCCAGCTCAACTCTGATTGACCACATCTATGTTAATAATCCAGACAGAGTCGTAAGTGCTCAGGTACACCAGACCAGTATCAGTGACCACTTCGCTATACAGTGTACAGTTGCCTGTAAGATACCAACAGCTAGAACTAGAACCCACTCCACCATCACGTATCGATCGTATAAGCACTTTAACGAAGTTGATTTTCTCCATGACCTTAGCGAATGCTCATTTAAGGAAATTTATGAATCTAACGATCCAGATGAAGCGGTCGCGGCATTTCATAGAATCTTTTTATCTGTTTATGACAAGCATGCCCCAGTTAGAAGAAAACGGGTAGGAAATTCATCAACACCTCCTTGGTTTACTGTCATCATATCAATAGCGATTAAAATTAGAGATAAACTTAAGAAAGAAAAGAACTATTCCGCGTTTAAGCAACAAAGAAAACACGTGAAGTTCTTAGTCCGTCAGGCCAAAAAGACATATTTTAACAGGATAACGACGTCAGAATCAGACAATACTTCATCCATATGGAAAGCTCTCAATGCACTGACCAATAAGTCCTTTCCTGGAAAATCATTGAAATATGATTGTTTCACAGCAACAGACTTTAACAACCACTTCCTATCCATCGCGGAAAGTTTGACTAATCGTCTGAAACAAAACTCAGATCAGTATGAATGTCCAGTCAGTCTAAAATCATTTTGTTCAGACAGGCTCAGCCAACAAGATACATTTCACATTCCACAACTAACCGTTTATGAGGTCGGTAAATACATATCCAACCTTGGACAAAAAAACACACATGGCTGTGACGGACTCAGCAATAAAATTCTGCTTCTATCACTGCCATATACAGTGCATCATCTGACATATATTTATAACCTCAGTATTTCAAAAAGTATTTTTCCAACTATGTTCAAAACTGCCAAAATCATACCACTACCTAAAGTAAAAAATCCCTCTGACCTGAACGATTACCGACCAATATCAATACTATCATCGCTTTCTAAACCACTTGAAAAACACGTACACAAGCACCTTTTGCAATATCTTGACCGGCACAACTTGCTTCATCAAAATCAGTCAGGGTTTCGCCCAAAACACTCCTGTCAGACAGCCCTCACCAGTCTCTTAGATAAACTGCTCACAGCTATAAATGACAAAAAAATCAACGGAATTGTATTTCTAGATTTGAAGAAAGCATTTGATCTCGTTAACCATCGAATACTTCTTGAAAAGCTACGGGTTTATCAGCTTGATACAAATTCTGTTCATTTTTTTGAGTCATACTTAAAAGAAAGAAAGCAGAGTGTATTAGTAAACGGGACCTTTTCGAATGTGGGAATAACTAAAATGGGCATTCCCCAAGGCTCTGTGCTTGGCCCCTTATTGTTCAACCTTTATATCAATGATCTTCCATTATGTATCTCCTCATCTGCAATATCATGCGACATGTTTGCAGATGACTCTTCTCTTCATACATATGGAGTAAATTCAGAGCACATTAATGATAGATTACAAACCAGCTTAACCGAAGTATCCAACTGGTGTACAGAAAATAATATGCTCCTTAACCCAGAAAAAAAACAAAGAGTATGATTGTAGCCACTCGCCAAAAGCACCAGCGTGGCTTAAATCCGCTCACTTTGTCAATCGATGGCCAAGTTATTGAACAAGTTACAGAACATCGACACCTTGGTGTCGTTATTGACAACCAGCTAAAATGGGAGGCACATATCAGTTCTTTATCAAGGTCAGTTGCAAAAAATGTTTACCTGTTATCCCGTTTAAAACATGTCGTCAGTCCAGAGGCTTCCTATTTCTTTTTCCATTCTCACATCATGTCTAGAATTAATTACGTTTCAAACGTTTGGGACAACTGCAGCGACGTGCACATGAAAAAACTAGATTCTGTACACAGACGTGCTGTAAAACACCTCAATGGTGTTTTACGAAACACACGAAATCATCAATATCAACTGCCAGCACCTCTTCCCTTGACAAAGCACCTAATATTGAATAAGTGCGTACTTATGCATAAAATTATATTCGGTAAATGCCCTACTTATCTACACCAAACCATTGTCTGCTATGAAGCTCGCAACCCTAACTCCCGAAATGCGACTCTTACTCTACCCAAGCCAAGAATAGACCTTTATAAATCGAGTTTGGCATATTCCGGCACGCACTGCTGGAACAATCTCCCCAAACACCTCAAAGAGCCATTTTCCACCACAACATTCAAAGAGAAACTTGGACAGTATATGCGTGCCGAAAGCCAGACCGAAAATCTGGTATAATATTGTCACTGACAATCCTTACAAACTATGTCGAAATGCGTCAATCAGTTGATAACGTATCACGCCATATAATATTATTTCAGAGTTTTTCTCTTTACAGTGGACACAAACAAACGAAATCAAATTCTAGTCTGGTCACGTCTACGATTTTGTATACTTACATGTATTACAAATTGTGAACCACCGCACCCAACTTTTTTTTTTTTTTTTTTTTTTTTTTTTTTTTTTTTTTTTTTTTTTTCCTATACTGACATATCTTTACATCTCTGTCTGTCTGTGTCTCTCTCTCCCCTCTGTCTCTCCCTCTCTCTGTCTTTCACATAATGTGTCTATCTGTCCATATCCCTATTACCCGTCGCCTTATTTGCTGCCTTTTATGTCTCTTACATCTGTGTTTAAAATTTTATCGTTACTTTTCTGTGTTAATTTCACTTGAATCATTCATGTGTAGCATTCATGCTAGGGTTTTGTTGTTGTTTTTCCCTTGGTGTGTGTTAGTGTGTGTGTGTGTGTGTGTGTGTGTGTGTGTGTGTGTGTGTGTGTGTGTGTGTGTGTGTTAGTGTGTGTGTGTGTGTGCGTGTGTGCGTGTGTGTGTTACTCGCTTCCGTTCCGTACAGATGTGAGCGATGTTGTGTCTCTCAGTTTGACACTGTGTTATACTCGTACATTATACATGTATTAAGTATTCAGTATCACTACATTTATATGAGTACATGTTTGGGTGTCTCTTAGAACAACGGCAGATGTGTAAGTCGGCCAAAGTGCTAATATCTTCACCGTTGGAAAATAAAGATTCATTCATTCATTCATTCATTCATTCATTCATTCATTCTCTCTCATCTCTCTCTCTTTCTATCTCTCTCTCTATCTCTATCTCTATCTCTCTCTCTATCTCTCTCAATCATTTCCCCAACTACACCATCACACTCTGTGTTTAATCTCATGTCATCACAATCACCACCCATAGATTAATTCAACCTAAATATTATAAAGATCCCTGTGCTTTTAGATTTAATCTGCTCATGTCGTCAAAACATGAGCTTACCCAGCAAAACTTGGCCATATATTTATATGAGGCATTGAAGAGACTTCGAATTGTTCTTTTGTGAATGTTGTTGAATATTGTATTAGCTACTTTTGGTTGATTTGTGTGTGATGTTGGTTTATCGTGTCAAGTCATTTTCCTTATTTATGTTCTTGTATCACCCCCTTCAGTAAGGGGCTTTGGCCTTAATCTGAATAAAACATCGTTATCGTTATCGTTATCTCTCTATCTCTCTCTCTATCTCTTTCTTTCTCTCTCTCTATATCTCTCTCTCTCTCTCTCTATATATATATCTCTCTCTTTCTGTCTGTCTCTCTGTCTCTTTGTCTGTCTGTCTGTCTGTCTGTCTGTCTGTCTGTCTGTCTGTCTCTCTCTCTCTCTCTCTCTCTCTCTCTCTCTCTCTCTCTCTCTCTCTCTCTCTCCCTCGCTTTCTGTGTCTTTCTCTGTGTCTGTCTGCGTTTTCCGTTCTCTGGAAGGCAGTCTGTCTGTCTATCGTTCTATCACCCACTCCCTCCCCCCTCTCTCTCTCCCTCTCTGTCTGTCTGTCTGTGAATGATTTTAAACTTACCAGCCAAAAAGGAAATAGTGTAAAAAAAAAAAAAAAAAAAAAAAAAAAAAAACAACGGTGCTTCACCGGTTTTTTGTTTGTTTATATGCTTGTTTGTTTTGTTGTTGTTTTTTTTAGCAAAACTTCAGTTACATGTCACGATTTTCCACAGAGAGAGAGAGAGACAGAGGAGGGGAGGGATGGGGAGAGGGGGGTGGGGCGGAGAGAGGGGGAATTGAAAGAGAGAGAGAGACTGAGGAGGGGAGGGATAGGAGGTAGGGGGGGGGGGCAGAGAGAGAGGGAATTGAAAGAGAGAGAAAGAGAGAGGAGGGGAGGGATAGGGGGCTTAGGGGGGCAGAGAGAGAGAGGGAATTGACAGAGAGAGAGAGAGAGAGAGAGAGAGAGAGAGAGAGGAGAGGAGGGTGGGGTGGGGGGGGGGCAAAGAGAGAGGGAATTGAACGAGAGAGAGACTGAGGAGGGGAGGGATAGGAGGTAGGGGGGCAGAGAGAGAGAGGGAATTGAAAGAGAGAGAGGGAGAGGAGGGGGGGGATAGGGGGGCAGGGGGGGCAGAGAGAGAGGGAATTGAAAGAGAGAGAGAGGAGGGGAGGGATAGGGGGGCAGGGGGCCAGAGAGAGAGGGAATTGAAAGAGAGAGAGAGGAGGGATAGGGGGTAGAGGGGGGGGGGGGGCAGCAGAGAGAGAGGGAATTGAAAGAGAGAGAGAGAGACAGAGGAGGGGAGGGATAGGGGGTAGGGGGGGGGCAGAGAGAGAGGGAATTGAAAGAGAGAGAGAGAGAGAGAGAGAGAGAGAGGAGGGGGAGGGATAGGGGGTAGAGGGGGGGGGGGTGCGGGG
>NC_134876.1:10155630-10160630 GCF_041734735.1 Babylonia areolata | reverse complement strand
TTTCTTTGTTTTTGTCGTTCGTTCTCTTTCTTTGTCTCTACCTTTTTCTAACTTTTTCTACCAACTGAGAGAGATTAACAACTTGGACGGTGATAGTGTGTGTGTGTGTGTGTGTGTGTGTGTGTGTGTGTGTGTGTGTGTGTGTGTGTCTGTGTCTGTGTGTCTGTGTGTGCGTTCGTGCTTGCGTGTGTTTGTATATGGGGAGGGGATGAACGGAGGAGTGTGTGTGTGTGGGGGGGGGGGGGGGGGGGGGAGGGGGGGGGGGGCACTGAGGGGGTGATGCTTTATAGGAGAGGTAATAATGGGGGGTAACTGATCAGTGCTTGGAGTGATCTATATTTCTGCGGACACACACACACACACACACACACACACACCACTTTGTATTTGGACATTGTCCTCACGAGATCATATCACTTTTGATGTTTCGTTCTGCAAACACCAATTACACCATGGGAATACACACATAGCCGACCATTTTATACTTCAACAAATGTGTGCCAGTCTAATAACCATGAATGTTCACGAAGGCTATGCAGTGAAAGGGTTTAATTTCTTTAAATATATTAATCACGGCGGCTCAAAAAAAAGAAAGAAAAAAAGGGGGGAAACAATGTATGTCTGCAATGACTGTCGCTTATATGCAGTTGGAAAATGTGTATTTTAACATAATTGCAATTGTGTAGCGTCCACCAGCCGTCAAACGAAACAAATGTATTTAATCTCATTCCTGAGCACGATATAAGCTATTAGCTTGTTGTTGCTCCGCTGTC
Source organism: Babylonia areolata (assembly GCF_041734735.1). Lineage (NCBI taxonomy): Eukaryota > Metazoa > Mollusca > Gastropoda > Neogastropoda > Buccinidae > Babylonia > Babylonia areolata. The sequence continues at coordinate 10,159,857 of NC_134876.1, read as the reverse complement.
TATCTGTACATGTGTGACATATTTACTGAATAAAATTGTGTTTAAATCAAAGGGTTAATTGATGGAGTTCCACAAGATCAGCACTCTATGTTATAAATGTATTCACAAAACTGCCCCTTCCTATCTCTGTGGCTGGCTTCACCTCTACACTCCATCTCGCTCACCACGATCGGCTTCGGATCCACTCTGTTTACGCATACCCAGATTCAAACACTCGACTGTTGGCCGCCGTTCTTTCTCTGTCTCTGGACCTTGCGATTGGAATGAACTTCCTCTTTCGCTTCGTCAAGTCTCCACTCTCAGCTCTTTCAAGTCTGGCCTTAAAACCCACCTCTTCCCAAAATAGCCTCCCCCTTGCCTGCCCTTCCTTGTCTTTAGTTTCTACAGTTTTAGAGTTATGCTTGCGTGTGAATGACTGGTGCGAAAGCGCTTTGATTTGTCTCTGCACAAGATTCAGCGCTATATACATATTATTATTATTATTATTATTATTATTATTATTATTATTATAAGGACACTTATCAAACTCACCTATTCTCAAGTCACCATCGTCTGTGGCCTGTTCAGCACACAGAATTACTTCCCAGTCTGTGTGGGGGAGCGCAATGTCGCGTGGTGGACCTTACGTTCACCTTTCAGCAGCAGTCTTGCCTGTGGGGGACGATCGATGGTGGTGGTGATGTTTCAAGCCCCAGACTTGACGCTGTCCTGTTCCATTATTCCACCTCAGAGGCTTCCCTTTTGTCTCGGGCTCAAGTGGTGTGTGTGTGTGTGCGTGTGTGCATGTGTGTGTGTGTGTGTGTGTGTGTGTGTGTGTGTGTGTGTGTGTGTGTGTGCGTGTGTGTGCGCGCGCGCACGTTTGTGTGGGTCTGTGTGTGGATCTGTGTGTGCGTGTGTATTTGTATGCACGTGCATGTGTGTATTTATGAGACAGAGAGAGGGGAGAGAGAGAGACAGAGACAGAGATAGAAATAGAAACAGAGTTAGACCGATGTACAAACATACAAAGGCAGACAGAGACAAACAGAGAAATGAAACAGTACGCCGATGTTAAAAAAAAAAAGGGGAGGGGGGAGGGAGTGGGGGAGGGAGGGGGTAGGCAGGGGAGGGGGAGGGAGGGGAAAAGATAGTCCTTGAATAAGATACCAGAGGGTACATTAAAACAGCCCGTTATTAGCCATACCCATAGTTCCACGAAAGTAAACGATCTACAAATGAGTTCAGGTTTAAAAGACTGGAGATAGAGACAGACAGAGACTGACAGGGACGGAAAGACAGAGAGACAGACAGGCTGACTGGCAGACTATCACATAGACACCAACAGAGAGAGAGCTATGAATAACACCTCAAAATGGTGTGTGAGGGTTAGGGGAATGGCGCTGATAATTCAAAGTAAGCAACTGCTGGGAAACGGTAAAGTTCCAAATTACATATCCTTCCTTTAGTAATAACTAATCCAGCCTATCGTCCGAGCACTGCTCTGCCGTCAAAATTCGTCACGTTTAAACAGTTTTCACGTTACTACGTTTGTATGAACCGTAAGAAAAGGTAAGAAACATCTACAGTATTTCTGGATGTATTCTACACGTAATTTGGAGAAGAAACAAAAAAAAGTATATTTTCTGCAGCAGTTTCCCCGCATCAATACATGGCAGGGTATCCTGACGAGGCTGAACACTCTCCAGGGTTTAATGGGTTAAAGAAAAGAAAAAAAAATCTATTATGTAGTTAACTTCCCGACATGGGTGCATGCTACTGGGTTTTTTTTGTTTGTTTGTTTTTTGTTTGTTTGTTTTTTGTTGTTGTTGTTGTTTGTTTGTTTGTTTATTTGTTTGTTTTTCTTTCTGTGATTGTGTGTCTTCATGTTTTACATTTATTTGCTTATTTATCATCATTGTTGTCTTATTTATTTATTTATTATTATTATTTTATTATTACTATCATTGCTACTACCTACTACTACTACTACTACTACCTTTTTTTTATATCATAATTACTATTTATTTATTTATTTATGTAAGCTTATCTATTACTTATTCACCTCTTTTTTTTTTCTCAAGACCTGACTAAGCGCGTTGGGTTACGCTGCTGGTCAGGCATCTGCTTGGCAGATGTGGTGTAGCGCGTATATGGATTTGTCCGAACGCAGTGACGCCTCCTTGAGCTACTGAAACTGAAGCTGAAACTTTCTGCTAATTTCTACCCAGGACAATGTATCACCGCGAGAAGAACTGTGAGAACTTGAGAGGGAGAAGGAAGAGAGAAGACAAGGTATGGGGAAGGGTGGGGTGGGGGTGGGGGGGGAAGGATGAAGGAGAGGAAGAGTGAAGGCGTGGGGGTATGGGGGATGAGGGGGTGCTGCGGATAGCGGTTAGTGTTGGTGGTGGTGGTGGTGGTGGTGTTCTTATACCTCCGTTGGGGATGAGTGATGTAATTCCGTGGGCAACCTGACAAGGGGAACTTTCTAAAGAAATGTCCCCAAGGATCCGCTATCAACCCTAATTTCTGCAAAGCTTGACAACCTCCGTAAAGCGTGTGTGTGTGTGTGTGTGTGTGTGTGTGTGTGTGTGTGTGTGTGTGTGTGTGTGTGTGTGTGTGTGTGTTCATTATTTCGCCTCATCTATTCACCCGCTCCCTCTGCTTAATCTGCAAAAAAAAAAAAGAGTATACAAACAACAACAAATTGACAATTCAGCTCTAATTCAAGAGAGCCAATCTGACTTTGATTAAACTTTGAACTAATTCAAACGTAAATTGATTGTCATGCAAAATATTTCCAATTTAAACAGGTAGAAAAGCTGAATTTGCAAATAAACGAGGTAAAATTATTTCCGCTGTTCACACATTCAAAGACGATATACATGAGGGATAAGTGTATTCCCGCAAACGTCAGTCACTTTAGAAGTATCTTTATGGCAACCAGTGAGAGTTTGTATACTAAACTGATGGGTCTTCTGATTTAAACTTTCAGCTCACGTGTGTATGTTTACATACAAAGTGTATCTATGCAATAACCCTGCGTTTCGGTTATCTGTATGTCTCTGTGTGTATGTGGGAATGTATGAATATAGGTGTAGATGTTCGTGGTAACCTTCGAAAAATCATTTTCTCCAGAAATACTTTGTCGCCACCAATTTTTTTTTTTTTCTTTTTTTTTTCTACTACACATTCTAATCAATTTGACAACGCTGTTCCAAAAAGGACGCAACCAATTGGAAAGAAGTCAAAAAATGTCCACAGTAATGTTACTGTTATATTTTCATGTTACATGAGCACTTGTGACATATTGACGCATTCAATTTACACTAATGTATACATCTGCCAGGAACAGCAATTTGTGCTCTGTAACTAGACATCGGAAGACCTTTATCCCACGTTTTCTTCACCTTTAATATTTATATGTCAGGTGTGTGTGTGTGTGTGTGTGTGTGTGTGTGTGTGTGTGTGTGTGTGTGTGTGTGTGTGTGTGTGTGTGGAACTGTGATAATGTGCAGAATGATTGTGCAATATGGTATGTGCGATGCTAACACTAGAAGTGTCTTTCAACATTTTTACAATAATTATTAATTACAATGTTTGAAGTATTTTGTATGCTTATTGCCGCTTTTTAAAAATAATGAAACCGTGTTCAATGGTTTTGTGTTGAGTACTGAATTGTCTTTTTTTTTCTTTTTTTTTCTTCTTTTTTTGCTGTGGGCTTACCTCTTAATGAGATAATAATGTTGTTCTTATTTTATCTGAGTATATTATGGGGCTCATGATTTTTTTAACTCATTTTTAAACGGATCTCACTGGTCCAAAACATAAACTCATAACGTCACAACGAAACCATTTTACTCGCTGGTTTCTTATTCACAATTCGCTCTGCTCCAAACCATAATGGGTTCACAACCATATCCGATTTTAGCTGCGCATGCGCGTTAGCAGCTGCGATAACTTGTTTGAATGCTTATAAATTGTTTTCGTATTCGCCCGTGGGGTCTTCTCTTCTAATCTCTTCTCTTGTATTTGATATGGCTAAGACTGCCAAGCACGGACACCTCAAAAGGTTTCAATAGATCTGCAAAAAAACCCAAAAAACAACAACCCCAAACAAACAAAAAACAAAACAAAACAAAAAAAAACAAAAAAAAACAAACAAAACAAAACAACACGTTTTTGACGGTGAGCATAAATATTCAACATAGATCAGCTTATGCAGTTTACACATTGTCTAACTGCTGTAAT
>NC_134876.1:10140630-10150630 GCF_041734735.1 Babylonia areolata | reverse complement strand
ATGTCTGATATACTGATATATTTGATTCCAGAATCGCACTTCCTCCCTCCCCTTCCCCTTCTCCCTCTCAGCGAATGCTATATGCTATGAAGGACTAACGACTGAGACAGACAGAGAGAAAGAGAGAGAGGAGGGGGCGGGGGGGGGGGGGGGGGGGGGGGGTCAGGGAGACAGACAGACAGACAATGAGACAGACAGACAGACAGACAGAAACATAAACATGTTAGCATGTCTGCATGTGACTTATCAGTTCCACGGCGTACTGATGACACTTTCTACCCAGTTCATAATCACAGCTGCTGTAATAGAATATATGTGATGGTGGTGTGTCCATAGATCCTGAGCTGTGATGCGCGACCAGGGTGAATAGACCACCCAGTGAAGTTCCTGCGTGTGTGTGTGTGTGTGTGTGTGTGTGTGTGTGTGTGTGTGTGTGTGTGTGTGTGTGTGTGTGTGTGTGTGTGTCTGTCTGTCTGTCTGTCTGTTGAAAAGAAACGATGACACTGACATTTTCTGATAATTATATGTCTGATGTATTTGATTAGATAAATGCACCATTTTCCCCTTCTCAATGTGAATATTATGGATTGGAAATAGCTGGTGATTCATAGCACAGAGGGAGAGAGAGGGGGGAGAGAGAGAAAGAAAGAGAGAGAGAGAGAGAGAGAGAGAGAGAGAGAGAGAGAGAGAGAGAGAGAGAGAGAGAGAGAGAGAGACGTTTATGTAAACAGAGACACACAGGCACCGAAGCATTCAGTTAAGGAAACGAACAGTGACAGATAGAGAGAGAGAAAGAAAGAGAGAGATGTAGATGTAGATGTTTTATTCATATAGGCCATAGCCCCTTAGAATTGACATTAAGTTGCATATTACTACAAAGAAAAATTACGTTACATAAGCATTGCGTTGTTTAAAAGCTCTATGCAAATATAAAGCAAAATGTTGTACAATAGTTTCGTTCGTAGACGACAATAACAAAATGAGTTTAAATAAACAAGGCTGTCTATAAAATTTGAGTGGAATTAATCGTTCTCTAATATTTCTCAATGCTGGACAACTAAGCACAAAATGGACCTCATCTTCAGTTGATTCTTTGCATAATGGGCACAACAAATTACAAATGTTTGACTGCCTATAACGATACTGATGAGTAAAAATATCAGAGACACCGAACCTAAATTTCGTCACTAAATACTTCAAACCTCTAGCAATATGCATACGCATATAAATTGGAACACTATGCAAATTATTGATCATTCTGTATACCCTAAATCTGTTACTGTCCTGGATATGAGAATTCCAACTTTGCCATCTACAATCAACCAATCTTTCGCGGAACACACGAATAAAAACATTTAAAGAGAAAGAAAGAAAGAGAGTGAGACAGACAGACAGACAGACTGACAGACAGAGAGTCAAACAGACAGACTGACAGAGAGTTTTATGAGTTCAATGACTGTCTTGACCTTTGGAGACACTGTTTCATTTGTTGGCAGGAATGAAAGAAAGGGAGAGAGGAGAGGGAGGAGGGTGGTGTGAGGTTAGAAATGGGGCAGACAGATTTCTTCTTCTTCTTCTTCTTCTTCTTCTTCTTCTTCTTCTTCTTCTTCTTCTTCTTCTTCTTCTTCTTCTTCTTCTTCATTCGTGGGCTGCAGCTCCCACGTTCACTCGTATGCACACGAGTGGGCTTTTACGTGTATGACCGTTTTTACCCCGCCATGTAGGCAGCCATACTCCGCTTTTGGGGGTGTGCATGCTGGGTATGTTCTTGTTTCCATAACCCACCGAACGCTGACATGGATTACAGGATCTTTAACGTGCGCATTTGATCTTCTGCTTGCATATACACACGAAGGGAGTTCAGGCACTAGCAGGTCTGTATAGCGCCCGTCAGACAGACAGATGACAGACACAGTGACAGAGACAGCGTCAATAACAGAGAGACATTTAGAGACAGGAAGAGACTGACAGAGACAGAGACAGAGACAGACAGTAAGAGGCAGAAAGAAATAGCTACATACGTCCAGGTGAACGGGAGTACCGAGTTCATTCTGATATATTTGTATTTGTATTTCTTTTCTTTATCAAGACAGATTTCTCTGTGTGAAATTCGGGCTGCTCTTCCCAGGGAGAGCGCGTCGCTACACTGACAGCGCCACCCTTTTTTGTTTTTGTTTTTTTCCTGCATGCAGTTTTTGGTTTTGTTTTTCCTATCGAAGTGGATTTTTCAACAGAATTTTGCCAGGAACAACCCTTTTGTTGCCGTGGGTTCTTTTACGTGCGCTAAGTGCATGCTGCACACGGGGTCTCTGGGTTTTTTGTTGTTGTTTTTTTTTGGTCTCATCCGAGTGACTGGCATCCAGACCACCATTCAAGGTCTAATGGAGGGGGATAAAATATCGGAGGCTGAGCCGTGATTCGAACCAGCGCGCTCAGATTATCTGGCTTCCTAGGCGGACCCGTTACCTCTAGGCCATCACTGCACTCCGGGGCCATACTTTACGTCACAGTGGCCACGTTAGGCCAATAGTCGTGTGCAGATAACAATTATTGCCATGATGAGTACACTGGTACCATCCACATGACAAACTTATGTAAGGGGAGCATATGTGATTTTTTTTTCCAATACATTACCTATTTATCTATCTATCTATCTATCTACCTATCTATATCTAGAAAAATACATGGATGAATTGACTGATATGGATATAGATATAGACATATTCCTAAATGTATACATACATATCTTCATATAGGCATTCACACACACACACACACACACACACACACACACACACACACACACACACACACACACACACACACACACACACACATACGCACACACACACACACACACACACACACACACACACACACACACACACACACACACATACACACACACACACACACACACACACACATATATATATATATATATATATATATATATATATATATATATATATATATATATATATATATATATATATATATATATATGCATACATACATAACATAGTCATACATTAAGCCTTTGGACAATCCGTTCGTTTCCTTCTATCTGTCAGTCTGTGTGTCTGTCTGTCTGTCTCTGTCTCTGTCTCTGTCTCTCTGTCTCTCTGTCTCTCTCTCTCTCTCTCTCTCTCTCTCTCTCTCTCTCTCTCTCTCTCTCATCCACACTTCAGTCCACCCATCCACCCACCCACCCATCCACACGGTGTTTCAGTTTTTATGATGCATGATTGCACGCCTGGTGGGATGGATTCCACAGCATATCGATTCTTTCCTCGCATAAAAATTAGACAAGTTTTTGTTTAAACTTGAATACGATTATTAAAATGAGTGTTCAATGCATTAGTATATCGATTAAAATTGATTTTGCTCACTGTCAGAAGCAAGCGTTTGTCAAACTGAATCTCTTGATGCAGAAAGCGAACACTTCCTTTTAATGCAGTATACATTAAACAAAAATTCATTAGTTTGATCTCCGCTCAAATCGTATGACGTTATAAATCGAAGTTCCACTGTTTTCATACCCACATCACTACTTTTCTACTTTTCAGCTTGGACATATCACAGCTTAAAGCTCACAACCCTTGTGCAACACTCCAACCAAAAAAGCGACATGTATGGTCTAAGGCTGGGAATTGTTTCACTTATAAGGTTTTAAAATACGGAAAACAAAAATCACACATACACACACACGCGCGCGCGCGCCCGCACGCACACATACACACTCATACACATGCACACACAAACACATTCATACACACATAACAAGATTCTAAACCACCCATTGCTGCCTCATTCAGTGTGCTGCCCTGCTCTCCTGTGAAATCATATCAGCAGGTCTTAGAGAGGACCCCTGATGACTTTGCTAGCCACGGTTTCTTTACAAAATGCCCAGACGTGGGCCACGGAGATCCTTTGTCCTGAAAATCGCGGGAGGCAGTGAAGTCCATTACCCCAGTTCTCCAAACTATCAACACCGAAGCAACAGTTCATAAAAGACATCATTTGCCCCAGAACGGAGATGGAACACAACTTGATACAGGGATAACAGGCTTCTGAATGACAACCTTCAGGGTTCCCCAAATTAAATCGTACAGGGCTGTTGTTGAGATCAGTCCATATAATGTGAACCCGTCTCCAGGTTCTCTCTCTCTCTCTCTCTCTCTCTCTCTCTCTCTCTCTCTCTCTCTCTCTCTCTCTCTCTCTCTCTCTCTCTCTCTCTCTCTCTCTCTCTCTCGATTCATCATGGAGAAATTTGGAGATCGTATGGAGAACTGAATAGAAGAAGGAAAGAAGTACTTCCCCTTGCCAGATAGAGTTGCTGTCTATGTCTCGCTCTCTTAACGAAGTTCCACAGGAGACCTAGTACACTTAGTACACGTGAAAAGAACCTATGGCAACTTGAGTTTTGTCCTCTGGCAAACATTTGTAGATCCTCATTGATACGAACAAATTATACGCAGACAGACAAAAAATAGGGGGTTGGCATCGTTCCTATGTCGACTCGCTGTCCGCTTTCGGGCTGTCGGAATTCCGCACATGGAGGCCTGTTGTGGCGAACAACTAAAATGTCAATACCGACCCCAATTAGGTTTGTGATTGTATGCTGACAAGCCAAAATATGACGGAAAAAAAAGAAACAAGCAAGCAAACAAACAAACACAAACCCAACTCTGCACGACGCTATGGCCTTTTCTGACACATGCGTGCAAAGATGCACATGTTTGTTCACTTGAAGAAGAAGAAGAAGAAGAGGAACAGGAAGAAAAACATGAAGTACAAGGAGAGGTAGAGGGAGAAGAACAAGAACATGAACAACATGATGAAAACAACAACACCAACAACAAAACAACAACAGAAGACAAGAACGAGACATGAACAGACACAATAACTGCATACACAGGACAGAGAGAGAGGGGAAAGAAATTTGAGTGTGTGGGTTGGGGTTAAACGATGAAAAGTGTTGAAAACCAGAACAAAATAAAACCTCAGGGGCTTGCAAACGCGACATGAATGACCACAGTCACGTGCACACCACGAAATGCTCCGATATGGCGCTGCAAGCTTGGACCCTCTACCTCTCTCTCTCTCTCTCTCTCTCTCTCTCTCTCTCTCTCTCTCTCTCTCTCTCTCTCTCTCTCTCTCTCTCTCTCTCTCTCTCTCTCTCTCTCTCTCTCTCTCCAGGACAGAGCACCTCCATAGAGCCCTCTTCTGCAAGCGTCGAGGGAAGTGTAAAGCTTCTGATGATGACAGGTAATGCGATTTCACGGCCACACGCGAGACGAATTTGAAATATTATGGCCCCTGTCAACCCAACACCCGCACAGAGGGACAGAACAGATGTGTGTGTGTGTGTGTGTGTGTGTGTGTGTGTGTGTGTGTGTGTGTGTGTGTGTGTGTGTGTGATGTAGCGTGTGTGTGTGTGTGTGTGTTTGACAGAAAGGGACAGAGGGGCAGAAGGACAAACAGACAGACAGACAGACAGACAGACAGACAGACACAGGGACAGAAAGAGACAGAGGGGCAGAAGGACAAACAGACAGACAGACAGACAGACAGACACAGGGACAGAAAGAGACAGAGGGACAGAAAGACAAACAGACAGACAGACACAGGGACAGAAAGAGACAGAGGGACAGAAGGACAAACAGACAGACAGACAGACACAGGGACAGAAAGAGACAGAGGAGCAGAAAGACAAACAGACAGACAGACACAGGGACAGAAAGAGACAGAGGGACAGAAGGACAAACAGACAGACAGACAGACACAGGGACAGAAAGAGACAGAGGGGCAGAAAGATAAACAGACAGACAGACACAGGGACAGAAAGAGACAGAGGGGCATAAAGACAAACAGACAGACAGACAGACACAGGGACAGAAAGCGACAGAGGGACAGAAGGACAAACAGACAGACAGACAGACACAGGGACAAAAAGAGACAGAGGGACAGAAGGACAAACAGACAGACAGACACAGGGACAGAAAGAGACAGAGGGGCAGACTGACAAACAGACAGACAGACAGACAGACAGACACAGGGACAGAAAGAGTCAGAGGGGCAGAAGGACAAACAGACAGACAGACACACACAGGGACAGAAAGAGACAAAGGGGCAGAAGGACAAACAGACAGACAGACAGACAGACAGACAGACAGAGGGACAGAAAGAGACAGAGGGGCAGGAAGACAGACAGTCAGACAAACAGACAGACAGACAGACACAGGGAAGGAAAGGGACAGAGGGGCAGAAGGACAAACAGACAGACAGACAGACAGAGGGACAGAAAGAGACAGAGGGGCAGAAGGACAAACAGACAGACAGACAGACAGACAGACACAGGGACAGGTAGAGACAGAGGGGCGGAAGGACAAACAGACAGACAGACAGACACAGGGACAGAAAGAGACAGAGGGGCAGAAGGACAAACAAACAGACAGACACAGGGACAGAAAGAGAGAGAGGGACAGAAGGACAAACAGAGACAGACAGACAGACAGACAGACAGACAGACAGACACAGGGACAGAAAGAGACACAGGGACAGAAGGACAAACAAACAGACAGACACAGGGACAGAAAGAGAGAGAGGGACAGAAGGACAAACAGACAGACAGACAGAAGACAGACACAGGGACAGAAAGAGACAGAGGGACAGAAGGACAAACAGACAGACAGACAGACAGACAGACACAGGGACAGAAAGAGAGAGAGAGACAGAAGGACAAACAGACAGACAGACAGACAGACAGACACAGGGACAGAAAGAGACAGAGGGGCAGAAGGACAAACAGACAGACAGACAGACAGACAGACAGAGAGACAGACACAGGGACAGAAAGAGACAGAGGGACAGAAGGACAAACAGACAGACAGACAGACAGACACAGGGACAGAAAGAAACAGAGGGACAGAAGGACAAACAGACAGACAGACAGACAGACAGACAGACAGACACAGGGACAGAAAGAGACAGAGGGACAGAAGGACAAACAGACAGACAGACAGACAGACAGACAGACACAGGGACAGAAAGAGAGAGAGAGACAGAAGGACAAACAGACAGACAGACAGACAGACACAGGGACAGAAAGAGACAGAGGGACAGAAGGACAAACAGACAGACAGACAGACACAGGGACAGAAAGAGACAGAGGGGCAGAAGGACAAACAGACAGACAGACAGACAGACAGACAGACACAGGGACTGAAAGAGACAGAGGGGCAGAAGGACAAACAAACAGACAGACACAGGGACAGAAAGAGAGAGAGGGACAGAAGGACAGACAGACAGACAGACAGACATGGACAGGGACAGAAAGAGACACATGGACAGAAGGACAAACAGACAGACAGACACAGGGATAGAAAGAGACACAGGGACAGAAGGACAAACAAACAGACAGACACAGGGACAGAAAGAGAGAGAGGGGCAGAAGGACAAACAGACAGACAGACAGACAGACAGACAGACAGACACAGGGACAGAAAGGGACAGAGGGGCAGAAGGACAAACAGACAGACAGACAGACAGACACAGGGACAGAAAGAGACAGAGGGGCAGAAGGACAAACAGACAGACAGACAGACAGACAGACAGACAGACACAGGGACAGAAAGTGACAGAGGGGCAGAAGGACAAACAGACAGACAGACAGACACAGGGACAGAAAGTGACAGAGGGGCAGAAGGACAAACAGACAGAGAGACAAACACAGGGACAGAAAGAGACAGAGGGGCAGAAGGACAAACAGACAGACAGACAGACAGACAGACACAGGGACAGAAAGAGACAGAGGGACAGAAGGACAAACAGACAGACAGAGAGACAGACACAGGGACAGAAAGAGACAGAGGGACAGAAAGACAAACAGACAGACAGACACAGGGACATAAAGAGACAGAGGGACAGAAGGACAAACAGACAGACAGACAGACACAGGGACAGAAAGAGACAGAGGAGCAGAAAGACAAACAGACAGACAGACACAGGGACAGAAAGAGACAGAGGGACAGAAGGACAAACAGACAGACAGACAGACACAGGGACAGAAAGAGACAGAGGGGCAGAAGGACAAACAGACAGACAGACACAGGGACAGAAAGAGACAGAGGGACAGAAGGACAAACAGACAGACAGACAGACAGACACAGGGACAGAAAGCGACAGTGGGACAGAAGGACAAACAGACAGACAGACAGACACAGGGACAAAAAGAGACAGAGGGACAGAAGGACAAACAGACAGACAGACACAGGGACAGAAAGAGACAGAGGGGCAGACTGACAAACAGACAGACAGACAGACAGACAGACAGACACAGGGACAGAAAGAGTCAGAGGGGCAGAAGGACAAACAGACAGACAGACACACACAGGGACAGAAAGAGACAAAGGGGCAGAAGGACAAACAGACAGACAGACAGACAGAGGGACAGAAAGAGACAGAGGGGCAGGAAGACAGACAGTCAGACAAACAGACAGACAGACAGACACAGGGAAGGAAAGGGACAGAGGGGCAGAAGGACAAACAGACAGACAGACAAACAGAGGGACAGAAAGAGACAGAGGGGCAGAAGGACAAACAGACAGACAGACAGACAGACAGACACAGGGACAGGTAGAGACAGAGGGGCGGAAGGACAAACAGACAGACAGACAGACACAGGGACAGAAAGAGACAGAGGGGCAGAAGGACAAACAAACAGACAGACACAGGGACAGAAAGAGAGAGAGGGACAGAAGGACAAACAGAGACAGACAGACAGACAGACAGACAGACAGACAGACAGACACAGGGACAGAAAGAGACACAGGGACAGAAGGACAAACAAACAGACAGACACAGGGACAGAAAGAGAGAGAGGGACAGAAGGACAAACAGACAGACAGACAGAAGACAGACACAGGGACAGAAAGAGACAGAGGGACAGAAGGACAAACAGACAGACAGACAGACAGACAGACACAGGGACAGAAAGAGAGAGAGAGACAGAAGGACAAACAGACAGACAGACAGACAGACACAGGGACAGAAAGAGACAGTGGGGCAGAAGGACAAACAGACAGACAGACAGACAGACAGACAGACAGAGAGACAGACACAGGGACAGAAAGAGACAGAGGGACAGAAGGACAAACAGACAGACAGACAGACAGACAGACACAGGGACAGAAAGAGAGAGAGAGACAGAAGGACAAACAGACAGACAGACAGACAGACACAGGGACAGAAAGAGACAGAGGGACAGAAGGACAAACAGACAGACAGACAGACAGACAGACAGACAGACAGACACAGGGACAGAAAGAGAGAGAGAGACAGAAGGACAAACAGACAGACAGACAGACAGACACAGGGACAGAAAGAGACAGAGGGACAGAAGGACAAACAGACAGACAGACAGACAGACACAGGGACAGAAAGAGACAGAGGGGCAGAAGGACAAACAGACAGACAGACAGACAGACACAGGGACTGAAAGAGACAGAGGGGCAGAAGGACAAACAAACAGACAGACACAGGGACAGAAAGAGAGAGAGGGGCAGAAGGACAAACAGACAGACAGACAGACAGACAGACAGACACAGGGACAGAAAGGGACAGAGGGGCAGAAGGACAAACAGACAGACAGACAGACAGACACAGGGACTGAAAGAGACAGAGGGGCAGAAGGACAAACAAACAGACAGACACAGGGACAGAAAGAGAGAGAGGGACAGAAGGACAGACAGACAGACAGACAGACATGGACAGGGACAGAAAGAGACACAGGGACAGAAGGACAAACAGACAGACAGACACAGGGATAGAAAGAGACACAGGGACAGAAGGACAAACAAACAGACAGACACAGGGACAGAAAGAGAGAGAGGGGCAGAAGGACAAACAGACAGACAGACAGACAGACAGACAGACACAGGGACAGAAAGGGACAGAGGGGCAGAAGGACAAACAGACAGACAGACAGACAGACACA
>NC_134876.1:10128130-10133130 GCF_041734735.1 Babylonia areolata | reverse complement strand
GGGGGGTGGGGGGTGGGGGTGGGGGCTATGGGGGGAGCGTGGGGGGCGTAGTTTTGTCTGTCACTTCTCACTTGTTTGATTGTATGATATTTCAGTGCATCGTGCCGCATTGTGTTGTCTTGTGTTGTGTGTGTGTGTCTGTGTGTCTGTCTGTGTCTCTGTCTGTGTCCCTGTCTCTCTCTGTGTGTATGTGTGTGTCTGTGTTTGTGTCTGTATGTCTGTGAGTGTGCGAGCGCGCGCGCGCGTGTGTGTGTGTGTTCGTGTGAGTGTGTGTACGCGTGTGCGCGAGTGTGTGTACAATGTATGCAAGTTTATCATCATTGTTGCTTCACAATCAAATCGTGACGTTCAACATTTTTTTTTTTTTTTTCTAAGAACAGCTTTTTTTGCTTTTTTTTTCATATCACCATTGATTCTTTGACACGCACTCTCAAGTGCAAGCTGCGCACGGGATCTCGGTTGATCATATCATCCCAAGAACTGTTGTACCCAGACCACAACTCAGGATCTAGGGAGGAGGAGGGTGGTGGTGTGGGATGGTGGGGGGGGGGGGGGGGGGGGTTGGAAGGAAGAGCCAAAAGTCCAATCCGTGACTGGAACACAGTGGAGCGCTTTATAAACATTGTCGCCAATCCGCATGGACGTTGTGTTTACGTATTTCGCTGTTGGTTTTCTGTTAGTTTCCTTTTTGCATGCTGGTCAACCTTCAGTCTGGCGTCAATCGATGACGGTCCGGTTGGTTTCCCTTGGGTTAGTGTGGATGATGTCATGGTATTAGTTCAGGCTCGGATTCATTCTCTCTCGTTCCGTTTGGCGACGCTCATTTGGGGGATCGATAAACGGCGAAGTTCCGGCACCTTCGTGGCACTTACACACACACACACACACACACACACACACACACACACACACACACACACACACACACACACACACACACACAGAGAGAGAGAGAGAGAGAGAGAGAGAGAGAGAGAGAGTTTATTAACGAGGAAAATTGATAAGCAAGTACATCATTTTACGCCCAGTCCTCGCACTAAAAAGAGCCAGTCAGACAAGAAAAGTCCAATGAAACTGGGACAAACTGAGAGAGAGGCAGAGACAGGGGGCTAGGCAGAAAGACAGAGAGAGAGAGAGAGAGAGAGAGAGAGAGAGAGAGAGAGAGAGAGAGAGAGAGAGACAGAAAGAGATAGACGTAGATGTTTTCTTCTGTGCCAAGCAAGTGGCTCAATCAAATCAATTGTAGACGCGACTATTTATCATCTCTTCAAGTATGTCAAGTACGTCTCAGGAGTCTCATTAGAACGCTAGAGTATCTCGTTACATCTTCATTCAACATCGTACTTCGTCGCCAAATGACCTGTACTTATCTTTATGACCTTGTGGCAATTAAAGCCTCGCCATATGTTTGAAATATTCCATTACTTCACAAAATTACATTGTACCTGACACATCTCATTATCACATGGGAATATTCCAAAATGTTTGAAACATACCATGTATCTGAAGTACCCTATCATACCGAATGCTTAGCATTGTATCTGATACATTCCATTGTTTGAAACGTTCCCCAATACTGAAAATATTCAGACTGTATTGCAAACACCCTGCATGTTTGAAAGACCCTGTAATATTCGTGATAACCACTTATGTTTGAAGCATCAGAGAATAGTTGCAAACATTTTTTTTTACGTGCGAAATACCCCCACCATAAAAGCTGTTGTTTACAATTGAAACCTTCTTTCGTATCCAAGTATATCCCAATGGCTTCTCAATCACCACACCCATTACCTAATTTCTCTAACAAAGATACTAAACTCATTCTGATTCTGATTCTTATTATGATTCTGATTCCAGTTATGATTGTACTATCCCACGACTCGGACGTGCTCATCTGCGGCGAAGAAAAACAACAAAAACAAACAACAACAACAACAAAAACACATTGAAAAACAACAACAACAACCAAACAATAGAACTTCGCTGTTCTCAACAAACCATCTGCTGTTCATTCCAACTTTCCACCCTCACCCCCTACTTACCCCCCCCCCCCCCCACCCACACACACACACACACACACCCGCACCCCTCCAGCCCCCTTCCCACCCCCTGTCCCCGCCCTATCTCTCTGTCCCCGGAGCGAACAATGACTGACGGACAGCCACTCTAGAAATGTCTGGAAGGCCCAGCGATGCCGTGCCAGTTTCCTGTGTCTGTTATTCTGGCGGACAGAACAGGGCCTGAAGCCGTTGGGTACAAGTAGCGGAGGTCAGGAAGACAGTCCCTGGAGGGAAAGAAGAAAGAGGAAGAAGAAGAAAAAAAAAAAGAAAAAAAAGAAAAAAAGAAAGAAAACCCCAGAAGTGGAAGTAAATAAACAAGGTCGGCTGGGATGAGTTGGGTGTGTGTGTGTGTGTGTGGGGGGGGGGGGGGGGGAAGGATGTTCATCAGAAAAAGAAGGGAAAGGAGAAAGGAAATTAGGAAAACAAAACAAAACAAAACAAACAAAAAAAGAAAGAAAGAAAGAACGGAAGAAGGAAAATGAATGAAGCAAGCGAAGAAAAAAATGAAACAAGACAGGAAGAAAGAAAGGAAAAAAAAAAACTGACGAAAAGGAAATAGATAAATAATACAAAACAGACTGCAAGAAGAAAAGAATGGGGTGGGGGCCGGGGGGGGGGGGGGGGGGGGAGATGGGCGGGAGGGGGGGGAGATGGGCGGGGGGGGAGGGGTGCGGGGGGGGGGGTGTCGGCGGTGGGGGTGTCGAGGCAAAAATAAAAATAAGATGTGCTTGATAGGCAAAAAAAAAAAAAAAAAAAAAAAGTCAGATAAATAGAGAAGAAACCAATGAACTGTCACATTTTCACCGACACCGATAGCAGCCTCACTTCGTCATTGAAGTCTTCTGTGATTCCTCAGTTAAATGAGACACATGACTGATTCAATCATTAGCTTCATAGCGTTTGTAGCCCGGTCAAGAGAAGATAAGTGACAAACAGCCGACAGACACCGAGACACAGACGTAATGCATATACAGACAGACAGGCAGGCAGGCAGGCAGGCAGGCAGGCAGGCAGGCAGGCAGGCAGACTGACGTATAGAAACATAAACACTGCTCTACTGCTCCACAACGGGGAGGGAGGGGGGAGGTGGGGGAGGGGGGGGGGCGGGGGCTGGGCGGGGCGGGGCGTAATCACCTTGTCTGTGCAAGCACTGTGCCTGTTTCCTGTGCCTGTTAGTCTTGTCTCCAAAGAAGTGCTTAGATACTGGGCAGCGATCTGACAAGGAGGAGGAAGGAAGGAAGGAAGAAAGGGAGAGTAGGATGAAGAATGGAAGAGACAGAAACAAGGAAAGACAGAGAAAAAAGAAAGAACGAACGAACGAAGAAAGACAGAAACTGAATAAGAAGGCCTCATCCAGGCATGCAGCGGCAATAAGTGGAGTGATGGCCTAGAGGTAACGCGTCCGCCTAGGAAGCTAGAGAATCAAAACCGCTCTGGTTCGAACCACGGCTCAGCCGCCGATATTTTCTCCCCCTCCACTAGACCTTGAGTGGTGGTCTGGACGCTAGTCATTTGGATAAGACGATAAACCGAGGTCCCGTGTGCAGCATGCACTTAGCGCACGTAAAAGAACCCACGGCAACGAAAGGCTTGTTCCTTGCAAAATTCTGAAGAAAAATCCACTTCGATACGAAAAACAAATAAAACTTCACGCAGGAAAAAAATACAAAAAGAAAAATGGGTGGCGCTGTACAAATACAAATAAAAAGTGACTTGACGATCGGAACTCTTCAACGACGCCGATGACGATGTTCCTGTCGTTTCTTTGTTTCTTCTTCCTTCTCCACCATCATCAACCACCTCCTCCGTTTTTCTTTTCTGCCTTCTCCTTTTCAAATTCCTTTTCCCCCTTTCCTTGCCATAATGTTCAATGTAGGCAGCAACCAGACACTGACGATTTGTTCTCCTTTGTCTTGCTCTTCCAGATGAGCTTCAGAGATCGGACCTAACTCACTGGCTTTGGCTGCCGTGATTCTTCTCTTCAAGTGGTGAGTGATTATTATCATTGTTATTATTATTATCAATATTATTACTGTTATAATTGGTGTTATTATTATTATTGTTGTTATTGTTGTTGCTGTTGCTTTTGATGTTATTCATTGTGATGCTGATGAATGGCGACGACGAATTTTTTTTTTTTTTTTTTTTTTTTTTTTTTTTTTTTTTTCCCCAGAGACTGAAGTGTATGCGTTAGAGAACAAAACAAAACAAAACTATTGTCGACCATCGTCAGCAACCTTTGCTATTTTTTTTTTTTTCCTGTTCTATAAATATAATCATAAAGGGGAAATGAAGCGGAAAATACACGAATGTCAAATGCCATAAAAAACACTCTTTTATCACGCGGACCGGTTGGGGGGGGGGGGGAGGTGGGAGGGGGGGGGGGGGGTGGGGGGGGGGGGAATGATCCCATGGCAAATTAAAGGAAGCCATTAAATTGACATCCGTCCTCTTACCCGGAGTGTCTCGAGTTCTTGAACCCCAGCATTTGATTGGTTGGATCTGTGCGTGTGCAAAACCAAATCGCAAGGTCATCACACCGGCGTGTGTGTATGTGTGTGTGTGTGTGTGTGTGTGTGTGTGTGTGTGTGTGTGTGTGTGTGTGTGTGTGTGTGTGTGTGTGTGTAGAGGAGGGGTTTGTGGGTTGGTGTTGGTACACGTATGTGTGTGAAAGAGAGAGAGACAGAGACAGACAAACAGATTGACAGACAGACAGACAGACAGACAGGCAGATGCGGACGGACAGAGAGAGAAAGAAAGAAGAAAGAAAGAAAGAAAGAAAGAAAACAGACAGAGAACTCAGATTTACTTACGATTCATTTATATTCATTATTCGGCTATACCCTCTTATGAAGGGGTGTCCATGGACATACAAGCACATCACAGGCATAACAAAATGTATATGACACATATCAACGGTCACGACAAACGAAATTGATG
>NC_134876.1:10113130-10115630 GCF_041734735.1 Babylonia areolata | reverse complement strand
TGCCATGCTGATTGACGCCTTCCAAGACTGTGACCGGGGCTTCTACATTCAGTTTCGCACAGATGGCAAAATTTTCAACTTGCGGCGACTCCACGCCAGGTCCAGGGTGCTTGAGGCACTGTTGAGAGAGTTCCTCTTCGCTGATGACTGCGCGCTTGCTGCACACACCCATGAGGACATGCAGTTCATTATGGACAGGTTCTCAACCTCCTGCAGGCGCTTTGGACTCACCACCAGCCTCAGCAAGACCTAATCTGTGTA
The DNA here is from genome assembly GCF_041734735.1 of Babylonia areolata. Lineage (NCBI taxonomy): Eukaryota > Metazoa > Mollusca > Gastropoda > Neogastropoda > Buccinidae > Babylonia > Babylonia areolata. The sequence continues at coordinate 10,115,369 of NC_134876.1, read as the reverse complement.
TCAACCAGCTAGGTCACAAAACGTTAATGCCTCCCCCCCCCTCCCCCCCCACCTGCAATCAAGATCGATGACACAGAGATCAAGTCAGTCGGTAAGTTTTGCTACCTGGGCAGCACCCTATGCAGCAACGGAGCCCTTGATGCAGAAGTGACGCTGCGCATCGCCAAGGCCAGCTCCGCCTTTGGCAGACTCAACAACAGGCTGTGGAACAACAAAGGCATCAGTCTCAGCACCAAAATCAAAACCTATTGAGATGTTGTGCTGACCACCTTGTTGTACTGCTGTGAAACATGAACGACGTATCGCCGTCATATTCAACAACTTGAGCAGTTTCACCAGAGATGCCTACGAAAGATCCTCGGCATAAAGTGGCAAGACAGGGTCTCCAACCTCCAGGTCTTAGAGAGGAGCGGCCTGCCCAGCATCGAAAGCCTGCTGATCCAGTGCCAGCTACGCTGGATATGACACGTTGTCCGCATGACAGACAGCAGAATCCCGAAGATGCTACTATATTGTCAGCTGAAGGAAGACCACCGTGAACTTGGAAGACCCTGCGAGCGCTTCAAGGACACCTTGAGACAAACCTCAAAGCCTGTGACATAGACATCGCTTCCTGGGAAAGTGATGCCCTTGACCGCTCTCGCTGGAGGATGCTGTGCTCTAGTGGCATAACGGCGTTTGAAAACAAGAGAACGCTGGCCAATAATGAGAAGCGTGAGCGAAGGAAGCAGGGTTCAACTTCTGGAGACGTTTTCCCTTGCAACACCTGTGGGAAGTACTGCGCATCTAGAATCGGCCTCTTCTCCCGTATGAGGATACACACACCGACAGATAAGCCTGCCTGCCTACTCATCCGTCGGTCCGACGGGAGACTCCATCATTCATCAGTACAGAAAGAGCCTGGAAATGAAGAACCGACGTGATGTGTGTGATCAGCTGTCGTGCATGCTGTCCCCTCTCTGGCGCTGACACCATCCGGTGGCCATGCCTATGATTATATCAGCGGTCACTGCCACAGCCTGGATCGATCCTAGAGGGGATGTGTATGATGATGATTACCTGTGTCTTGTCCTTCACAGGACCTCATACAGTCTGTGATTAAAGGCACGTTCGCAGATAGTCGCCGGAGAGGCTGTTTTACTCTTCTTTCATTCTGTCTTGCTTTCTGCTGATGTTTCACGGCTTTTATGTTATCTTTTGCTTTTAAATCATCTTTAAAAAAAACCCAGTAATCAATGATAATGAATGACAATAATGTTAAAAGGGGGTGGGAGGGGGGGGGGGGGTGAAGGCAAAATAAAGTAAGTAATCAAAAAACGAATGGAAGAAATGAATAGATAATGAAGGAATGGTGAAAAAAAAAAGAGAAGAATAACAACATAATGACGTAAATAGCAAACACGCAAGCTTGCACGAGCTCTCACGCCGAATTCTAACAAACTCATAAAGCTGAAAGCTGATTTTCCAAAGGGTATTATTGCCAAAATTACTCCAATACTGCCATTGATATTGGCTTATAATCATGAATTGTTTATTGGCTGCTGTCTCGATTGGAAGAACATCAAACGTGAGGTTGAGTGACCCGCATCCCTGTTGAACGAAGAAGGTGAAATTTCGGACTGTGATCTCTGTTCATAAGACTGTGATCTCTGTTCATAAGACATTGGCGTGCAGGAAAGGGTGGAGGACATAGTGAACAGGCAAAGGGAAAATATGATAAGCTGAGCCCCACTTCTTACTAATGGAAGGGTGAGTTCTTCTGAAAGACAAAGAACTGGTAAATGAAAGAAGAATATAGACGATAGGCAGGTGGTTATGGGGTCGTGGGGGTAGGGGTGGGGGTAATTGGGAGGAGGGGGAGGGGTATAAGCTTGCAAGCAGAGTGGATGATGACATCATGACACAATGACACAACAAAGAAATGCTCCACTTGAAAAAAAAAGTAAAGTGAGGTGCTTGATAAAGAATGTGATAACAAACAGCGGGGGGTGATAGTAGAATGAATGGAACGCATGTCGCGCGTGCGCGGATGTTCAGACACACACGTTTACACAGACACAGACACATACATACATACACACATCCATACACTCACAGATACAGACACAAACACAGACACAGACACACACACACACACAGACACACACACACACACACACACACACACACACACACACACACTAACACAGGCACACACATACACACGCACACACACTACCACGTACACACACACACACAC
>NC_134876.1:10103130-10108130 GCF_041734735.1 Babylonia areolata | reverse complement strand
GCAGTCCATCTAAGACAAGGAAAAGTCTGAAGTAAAACCCATGAAGTGCTAAGGAATGCAGGACAGTCTCGACATGCATTGACCCTGGGTCCATGGCCATGTCCTGACTTTCAGTAGCCGCGCCCCCGTGCCTCCGAGGAAGGTTTTTGAGCCAGAGGCTAGGACAAGGACAGTCTGATATAAAACCTACGACCTGAGGACCTCACTGTCACCGTCCCAGCTTGCTAGGCTATGGCAGATGAACCACGGGTGTAAAGGGTGGGGCCAGTACTGCGCACACTGCACTCCACCTAAAAATTCCATTGCGCAGGCTTGAAGGACACGTCCACGTCCGCGCCACCAACTATTCCAAGCCCTGTAGCGATGGGAAAGGGGCGAAAACGGCAGGTGGAAGATGTCACTGGAAGCCGCAGTTCCAATCCTGCATGCAGGCGGTTCAGGATATTGGTCGCCTGATTGTTGACCCGGAGGTGACAGCATCACTCGGCAGCACCCTGAACGACCAAGCAGCCTTTTCTAGGGACAGCACTGCTTGCTCCACACGGAGAGGGGCCTAGAAAAGGTGGTCCAAACAAATGCTCATCTCCATACCCCCCAGTTGGCTAGCCGCGGTCAACGGGCATCTCCAAACGCGGTCGAACAACAATAGAGAAGAAAAGGCCGGCACCTGCCTCACAATTAGGTGCAAAAGGACTAAAGGTAGCATGCTGGAACATCCGAACCATGCGTGACTCTGCAGACAGCAACCACCCAGAAAGGCGTTCCGCTCTAGTCGCACACGAACTTCAGAGACTGAACATTGACATTGCTGCCGTCAGCGAAGTCCGCTTTGCAGGGAAAGGCAGCCTCCAGGAACACGGCGCTGGGTACACCCTCTACTGGTCAGGCAAGCCAGAGACCGAGAGACGCCTTTATGGCGTAGGCTTTATGGTCAGGAGCACCATTGCCTCCAAGCTTGAAAACCTGCCAACAGGACACTCAGACCGAATTATGTCCATGCGCCTCCCACTACGGAACAAACAGCATGCCACTCTGTTCAGCGTGTACGCTCCAACCCTCCAAGCGGACCCCACAGAAAAGGTCAAGTTTTACACTGATCTGCGCAACCTCGTTCAGAACACCCCTGCTGACGACAAGGTCATCATCCTTGGCGACTTCAATGCCAGAGTTGGCCAAGATTCAGAAGCCTGGAAAGGAGTCCTTGGCAAGCATGGCGTTGGTAATTGCAACGACAATGGGCGCCTTCTTCTCGAGTTCTGTGCAGAGCAGCAGTTTACCATCACCAACACCATTTTCCAGCAGAAGGACAGCCTGAAGACAACGTGGATGCATCCTCGGTCCAAACATTGGCACCTCATTGATTACATCCTGATGCGCCAGAGAGACGTACGAGACGTCCTACACACCCGAGTGATGCCCAGCGCGGAGTGTCATACTGACCACCGCCTCGTCCGCAGCAAGCTCAGGCTCCACTTCAAGCCCAAACCAAAGAAAGGAGGAGCTCCTAGGAAGAAATTCCAGGTCGGCAACTTTCAGTCAGCTGAAGTGAAAGCTGAATTCCAGGCGAAGCTTCAGGACAAACTTGAAGACCCCAGTTGCCCCACAGACCCCTCTCCAGAAGCACTATGGGCACAGCTGAAATCAGCCATCCTGCAGTCCTCTGAAGAAGTCCTAGGGTTCTCGTCGAAAAAGAACAAGGACTGGTTTGACGAAAACAACCAGGAGATCCAAGAATTGCTGGCGAAGAAGAGATCAGCCCACCAGGCTCACCTTGCACAACCGTCTTGTCCGGTGAAGAAAGCAACCTTCCGGCTCATATGCAGCAACCTCCAGCGCAAGCTTCGTGAGATTCAAAATGGGTGGTGGACCAACCTGGCAGAGAGGGCTCAGCTTTGTGCAGACACTGGTGACTACCGGGGCTTATACGAAGCCTTGAAGGTGGTGTACTGTCCCTCATACCAGGTCCAGAGTCCTTTGCGCAGCGCAGACGGCCAGGTGCTCTTCACAGACAAGACGTCGATCCTGAACAGGTGGTCGGAACATTTCCAGGCCCTCTTCAGCGCCAACCGCACGGTTCAAGACTCGGCAATTCTCCGCATCCCACAACAGCCAGTGAAATTACAACTGGACGAGCTACCAACCCTAGAAGAGACTGTCAAGGCCATTGAACAGCTGAAATGTGGCAAGGCAGCAGGGGTTGACGGAATTCCGCCGGAGGCGTGGAAGAATGGAGGCCCAGCACTACACTCCAAACTCCACAACCTCTTTGTCTGCTGCTGGGAGCAAGGCAAACTACCACAGGACCTCCGTGACGCAGTCATCATCACCCTGTATAAAAACAAGGGAGAAAAGTCGGACTGCTCCAACTACAGGGGGATAACTCTGCTCTCCATCGCAGGCAAGATCCTCGCCAGAGTCCTCCTAAATCGGCTGGTGCCTACTATCGCCGAAGAACATCTCCCAGAGAGTCAGTGTGGCTTTAGAGCCAACAGAGGCACCACTGACATGGTCTTCGTTCTCAGACAGCTACAAGAAAAATGTCGGGAACAGACTGTATGCGACATTCGTCGATCTCACGAAAGCTTTCGACACCGTGAGCAGAAAAGGTCTGTGGGAGATCATGAAACGTCTAGGATGCCCCCCAAAATTCCTCAGCATGGTCATCCAACTACATGAGGAACAGCGTGGACAGGTCAGACACAGCAACGACCTTTCGGAGCCCTTCCCAATTGGAAATGGAGTGAAACAAGGTTGTGTCCTCGCGCCGACCCTCTTCACGATCTTCTTCAGCATGATGCTCCAACAGGCCACTGAAGATCTTGGCGACGACGACGGTATCTTCATCAGATACCGCACTGATGGCAGCCTATTCAACCTGAGGCGGCTACAGGCCCACACCAAGACACTGGAGCAACTCATCAGAGAGCTTCTGTTTGCCGACGATGCTGCCCTCGTCGCCCATACAGAAGCGGCCCTGCAGCGTATAACGTCCTGCTTCGCAGAGGCTGCGCAGCTCTTCGGCCTAGAAGTCAGTCTGAAAAAGACGGAAGTTCTCCACCAGCCTGCCCCACAGGAAGAATTCCACGCTCCTCACATCAACATCGGTGAGACAGAGCTGAAGTCGGTCCACCAGTTCAGCTACCTAGGCTGCACCATCTCGTCTGACGCCAAGATCGACAAGGAGATCGACAACAGACTTGCAAAGGCAAACAGCGCATTCGGCAGGCTGTACAAGAGAGTGTGGAACAACAAACACCTGAAGAAAGACACAAAGATCAGCGTGTACAGAGCTGTTGTACTGCCCACCCTGTTGTATGGTTCCGAAACCTGGGTCACCTACCGGCACCACATACGACTGCTTGATCGCTTCCACCAGCGCTGCCTTCGCACCATCCTCAGCATCCACTGGAGTGACTACATCACAAATGTCGAGGTCCTGGAGCAGGCAAGGACTATCAGCATCGAGGCAGTGCTGCTAAAGACCCAGCTACGTTGGGCAGGGCACGTGTCCAGGATGGAGGACCACCGCCTGCCCAAGATCGCGCTGTATGGCGAACTGTCCACTGGCCACCGTGACAGAGGAGCACCCAAGAAGAGATACAAAGACTCCTTGAAGAAAGCTCTCGGTGCCTGTCACATTGACCATCGCCAGTGGTCCGCAGTAGCCGCTGATCGAGAGACCTGGCGACGCACCATCCACCAAGCTGTCTCCTCCTTCGAAAACAACCGCAGGGCCAGCCTTGAGGACAAACGCAGAAGGAGGAAGAACCACGACGCTGCAGCCGCGAACCCAGACCAGACTTTCCCTTGCAACCGCTGCGGCCGACTCTGCTTTTCCCGCATTGGCCTTGTCAGCCATGAACGTGCCTGCATCAGACGTGGACAACGCCCTTCCTAGATCTTCGTCAGCGAAGCCAGGCCATGAAAAAAAAAAAAATGAATATATATATATATATATATATATATATATATATATATATATATATATATATATATATATATATATATATGTGTGTGTGTGTGTGTGTGTGTGTGTGTGTGTGTGTGTGTGTGTGTGTGTGTGTGTGTGTATGTGTGTGTGTGTGTGTGTGTGTGTGTGTGTGTGTGTATGTGTGTGTGTGTGTGATATCCTCACTTCTCCCTTATCCTTCTTTGACTTTTTTTTTTTTTTCTTGATAGCGTTTCCTACGGTGAGGTGCCGAAAACAGTTGTTGCTGTGCTTACATCATCACTCTGGTAGAATACAATTTTGTTCTTGTCATTGTTCTCTCTCTCTCTCTCTCCTTCCCGTCTGCGCTGAGAACGGTTTGCAGCCTTCAACCCTTTGTGAACCGCGTGCGGGAAATTAGTTGACGCAACGACATCATAGCGGTTCCAGACGTCTGAGCTGATTAATTTTCTAAATGAAGAAAACAAAACGTACGATTGTTAAGCGAGAAAAAAAAAAAATGTTTGGGTGGGTGGTTGAAGAACGGTAGGAGGGCGGAGGAGGCAGGAGTGGAAAGATAGTGGGGCCGGGGATCTGGAAGAAGAATAAACCTGGAAATGCAGAAAATCTTTCTTTTCTTTTTTTCTTTTGTTGAGACTTTCTGACCTTTGGCTTTTTGCCTTTCTTTCATTGACTTCTGACAATTGATGGTCCAATCTTTAGGAAGTCATCGGAACTTTCCCAAAAGGCAGAAGAAGAAAAACAAAAAAAAAAAGATCGACTCGCCCACTCCGCAAGTTTTCAGGAGATAATCTGATTCTAAGATAGATAGTTCGTGCTTTAGTGGGACAGTGGGGGGAAAAGTTGGGCAGGCATGGTAAGAGGGAGGGAGGGAGGGGGGTGGAGGGAGGGGAGGTGCCGGATGAGGGTGGAGGGAGAGCAGTGGGGGGCGGGGGGGGGGGGGGGGGGGGGTGAGCGGTACGGAGCGAACGGTAGAATGGGGATTTTTTTTTTCCTTTCTTTTTTGAGGGTGGTTGTGGGTATGGGAAGGGATGGGGAAGGTGGAGGAAGG
>NC_134876.1:10095630-10098130 GCF_041734735.1 Babylonia areolata | reverse complement strand
TGATCTACTAGTATCAGTTTCAGTAGCTCAAGGAGGCGTCACTGCGATCGGTCAAATCCATATGCGCTACACCACATCTGCCAAGCATATGCCTGACCAGCAGCGTAACCCAAGGCGCTTAGTGAGGCCTTGAGAAAAAATCAATAAAATAATAAAATAAAATAAAACAAAAATAAATAATAATAAAGTTAAATAAAATAAAAGAAAATAAATAAAGTAAAAAAAATATATATTTAAAATAAAAATCAATAAAAAAAGATAATAATATAAATGAATAAGAAAATAAATAAAGTAAAAAAAAAAAAAAAAATATATATATATATATATATATATATATATACATATTTATTTAAAAAAATAATAATAATAGTAATAATAATAATAATAATAATAATAATAATAATAATAATAATAATAATAATAATAATAATAATAATAATAATAAACTCAATATTATCTCGACGAGGTGACAGCCTTTCATTGGCGATAAACCTTGCTAGCAGCAGCCAAGTGGTTAAACAGGATCATATTTCTCCACGTGAAGAAAAATGGGCATTCTTGTAATTGAACGCACATGCTGAGCAAAACAACCTTGACATGAAAAAAAACAACAACAACAAAACAAATTTTTAAACATCGTTGTCTGAATCTGAAAGTGCGCTTATGAGGCCCGCGGCATTAGCAGAGAGACAGAAGTACATTAACTCTCTCCATACGAACGGCAAAAGAGACGACGTTAACAGCGTTTCACCCCAGTTACCATCATCAAAATATTGCAAGCGGAAGGCTCTTATACTGAAGATGTGAATGTTGACAAAGAATACCACAATTCTGACGACGGAAGCTAAAGGTTGGGTCATTCAGACACCCACTGGACATCCGAGGGGTCTGTGTAAAGGAGAAGAGAGGACTGGCCGTACTGAGTGAGTTAAGAGAAACAGGTAGATGAGAGGAACCGGCCAACGTTCACTTTTGCTTATGAACAGCCTGCAAGCATTGTCTGTTTACAAGGTAAATGAATATTGTATCGTTCTCTCCACCTCATATCCGCTCACTTCCCTGCACGTTTGTACACGACCTCTGAAGAATGATAGAAAACTTGTCACGATTTCTAGAAGAGTCTTGTCACGAGTCTGTCGGTCTGTGGACTTGAAATCAGGCCTGTCATGCCAAAGACAATGCACATTTTTTTTTTTTTTTTTACCTCTTGATATGGCCTTTATGCTGGTAACATGATATGCTTCTGGACAGCGCACACTTCTTTCTTTTCCACAGGAAAGAAAGTGAACAAAAGCTAAAAGACTCGATGACAGCTAATGGTTGTCTTCTTAAAACACATTGTGTGACCACTATGAAAAGGGAGAAAAAAACACACCATCCACCCCACCCAACCCACCCCTATCCCCTCCTACACACACACACAAGAACGCGGGCATTGTTTCACTGCCATTAACAATACGATGAAACGTTACATTCTGAAACAGTAAGCACACAGTTACGCTCAAAATACACTCAGTTTACACTCACACGCGCATACGCACTCGTACTGGTTATTGAAGAGAGAGAGAGAGAGAGAGAGAGAGAGAGAGAGAGAGAGAGAGAGAGAGAGAGAGAGAGAGAGAGAGAACGGCGTGTGGAGTGATGGCCTAGAGGTAACGCGTCCGCCAAGGAAGCGAGAGAATCTGAGTGCGCAGGTTCGAATCACGGATCAGCCGCCGATATTTTCTCCCCCCTCCACTAGACCTTGAGTGGTGGTCTGGGCGCTAGTCATTCGGATGAGACGATAAACCGAGACCTCGTGTGCAGCATGCACTTAGCGCACGTAAAAGAACCCACGGCAACAAAAGAGTTGTTCCTGGCAAAATTCTGAAGAAAAATCCACTTCGATAGAAAAAACAAATAAAACTGCACGCAGGAAAAAAAAGGGGATGGCGCTGTAGTGTAGCGACACGCTCTCCCTGGGGACAGCAGCCCGAATTTCACACAGAGAAATCTGTTGTGTTAAAAAGAAATACAAATACAAATATGCAGAGACAGACAGACGGAGACAGAGTGAAAGAGGGGGTTGGGGGGGTGGGGGTGGTGGGGGGGAGGGGGGGGCGGGGTGTTATGGTCTGGAATGACAAACGCAGTGAAAAAAGCCATCTGACACGCATTTCAATTGGTTGTCGTACATGCTTGTCAGATATAACAGAGTAGGTTGAGTCTCTCATCAAGATATGTTCATATTTCGGAGTGATACTATTAATTTGAAGCCGGTTCCTGGAAAAGCACGATGTCATTCGACAGCACCTAATCGTAGCTCAGCCTAAGCAATTAAAATATCACACGAAGCAGAGTATCAGTATCAGTATCAGTATCAGTAGCTCAAGGAGGCGTCACTGCGTTCGGTCAAATCCATATACGCTACACCACATCTGCCAAGCAGATGCCTGACCATCAGCGTAACCCAACGCGCTTAGTCAGGCCTTGAGAAAAAAGTAATAAAATTTTAAAAAAT
>NC_134876.1:10085630-10090630 GCF_041734735.1 Babylonia areolata | reverse complement strand
AGACAATACACAGTGAGACCACAGTAAGCAGACAATCATAAGGAGGCACGCCTGGCTAGCATTATCTATCTATCTATCTATCTATCTATCTATCTATCTATCTATCTGTCTGTCTGTCTGTCTGTCTGTACATTTGTCTCTCAGTCTCCTGAACCGTGCCTATGAGGAAGGGTGTGGATGGGACAGGGGATATCAATAGAAATAAATCGCAACATACATACGTGCGCGCGGGCGCGCGCGCTACTTCCTTTCTCTCAACAATGTGAAGTCACTGGGATCCTAGCGGTGAAGAACTGTTCACTCGATTCCTCCAGGTCTGTAGGCTGTGTTTCAAAGGCTGGGTTTCAGTAAAATAATGGTTTTCCTGTCCATTCTGCAGTGTTGTCAGTCCATCGTACTTTCTGTCCTCCCCTCGGGTCTCGCATCCTCCGCAGTTCCTTGAGTATTGGTTTAGCGAGGCCGTTGTATCGTGTTACGTGGCCATACCAGCGTAGCTTTCTTTTCTTAATTGATGTCAGCAGATCTTGGTAAGGTCCAATGTGCTGTGTGATGGTTTGGTGCACTCCTTGATCGGTGATGTGATCAGTTTATCTGATGTTTAGTGTTTTGCGATAATACCTCATTTCCATGGCTTGATTTCTTCGCATACATACAGGAAGATGAAATATACCAGTGAGTTGACGCAGGGGTGTGATCTTTTTTCGTTTTTTTTTTGTGTTTTGTTTTGTTTTTGTTTTTTGTTTTTTTTTTGGGGGGTGTTGTTTTGTTTTGTTTTTTTTTTTGGGGGAGGGGTGTGGATGGGGGCGCATATATATGGGGGGATTCTTCTGTCCTCCATGTAGGTTTCAATCTGGACAGTGCTGATTTTGTCTTTGGGAGGATTTCTGGTTTGGATCCTTCACTGCTGATGATGGACCCCATGTATATGAACTGTTCAACAGTTGTTGGCTTATGTTCATGGACAGTTATGTCAGTAGTAATAGTGGTACTGTAGCTGGCCATCAACATGGTACTTTTCGGCGCTGATTTCCGTGTCATATATGTTTTCGATCACCCAGTCTTGTAGCAAGCTGGTCGTATTTTTTCTTACTACCAGCCAAGCCGTCGATGGCGTCTGCGAAGCAAAGGTTCATGATGGCTTTTCCTTCAGTGCTGACTGTGCTTACTTGATCTTCACGTGCGTCAGTCATAATGTGTTCTAGGAATATGTTGAAGAGCATGGGAGACAGAAGGCAGCCCTGACGGACTCCAACTGAAGTACGGAACCACTCTCCAATAGCACCCTGTTGGAGTGCCGCACTGGTCATTTAGGAGTATAGCTGTTGGATGATGTTGATAAGCTTTGATGTTATGTTGTTTTTCTCTTTGAGACACAAAGTGCTTCCTCCCAAACGATCAAACGTCTTCTTGAAGTCTACGAAGACGTGGTAGAATTCCCTCTGGTATTGGTGTTTTTCGCTCTCTGGTATTGGAGGTGTTTTTCGCTGAGCGCGTGCGCTCTGTCTGTCTTTCTGTCCCTCTCTCTCTCTCTCTCTCTCTCTCACTCACTCACACACACACACACACACACACACACACACACACACACACACACACACACACACACACACACACACACACACACACACACACACACACACACACACACACACACCAAAACACATACATAGGGTGATTGGAAACCACACAATTGCTAGAAGTCCATCATAGAGCTTGGAATCAGCTGACAATTGGGCAACCTTCGAATGAGACCATGATGTCCACAAGTGCCTGCACTCAATCAACATCACCGATTGATAACTATGTTGACAAAGCAAAGCGATAAATAAGAATAAATAGATACATAAGAGGGGGGTGCCCCCCCCCCCCCCCCCCCCCCCCCAGCGCCCCCTCCCCCCCCCCCCCTCGCCCCCCCTCATTCACCAGTTCTCGGTTCTTTCGCTGCGTCTCAATGCCCCCACCCACCCCCTACCCCCAACACCGTCTCCGCCCCAACCCCCTTGGATATTCTGAATAGCAAAGTAACTGGAATGTCTAGCTGATATCATTCGGAAATAAGACCCTGGATTCCAGCTTTGTCGGCATAAAATGAGCGGACAAGAACTGTGAATACAGACGCAGGGTTATCAAGGGCGGAACAGCGTTTGCATGTTAGCTCGTAGCGTGTTCGTTGCATGCACTTTATCCACTTTCACAGCTGTTTTATGGATTGCACCGCACTCCCCTCCAGCACTCTTTGGTTTCTCTTTCTCCCTGGCTCTGTCTGTCTGTCTGTCTGTCTGTCTGTATGCCTGCATGCATGTCTGTCTCATAGTAGGTTTCTACATTTCTATGGCTGTCTAATGTAATCTGTCTCCATATCTTTCTCGGTCTGTGTGTGTGTGTGTGTGTGTGTGTGTGTGTGTGTGTGTGTGTGTGTGTGTGTGTGTGTGTGTGTGTGTGTGTGTGTGTGTGTGTGGGTGTGTGTGTGTCTTTTTTTGTTTGTTTGTTTTTTTGTTTGTTTGTTTGTTTTTTTGTTTTGTTTTTTGTTGTTGTTGTTGCGGTTGTTGTTGTTGTTTGTGTGTGTGTGTGTGTGTGTGTGTGTGTGTGTGTGTGTGTGTGTGTGTGTGTGTGTGTGTGTGTGTGTGTGTGTGTGTGTGTGTGTGTGTGTGTGTGTGTGTGTGTGTGTGTGTGTGTGTGGTCGTTGTTGCACTAATTAACTTCTTCTTCTTCTTCTTCTTCTTCTTCTTCTTCTTCTTCTTCTTCGATTTTAGAGGAAAAAGAAATTGTGTGTCAAATATGCGAACAATGCTTAGCAGATGTGGTGTAGCGTATATGGATTTGTCCGAACGCAGTGACGCCTTCTTAAGAAACTGGAACTTCTTCCTTTCCGCCCCCTCTTTTTTTTTCTTTTTTTTTTCTTTTTTTTTTCTCCTATCTTCTCTAATTTTGTCGTTCCACCCTCAGTGTCTCTGCCTCCGCTTGTCTGTCTGTCTGTCTGTCTGCCTGTCTGTCTGTCTGTCCGTCTGTCTGTCCCCATCTTTCTCAAACTATCTCTGTCTCTCCCTCTCTGTACCATTCCCTTTCATCCCTTTCTCTCCACCCCCCCCTCTCTCTCTCTCTCTCTCTCTCTCCTCTCGCTTTCTCTCTTTCACCACGAATAGTGCCGATGACGGGATGCATAAGATTAATAAAAACGCACACATTTCATGGCTCAGCAGTTTCACGCAGACTCCGAATCACTCTTCCCCCACCCCCACCCCCACCCAACCACCCCCCCCCCCCACCCCACCCCCCGTCGACCGTTCCACCCCACACCGGATTTTGAACAGCGGTAATGTGCTGTCCGACGCAGGAACCGGAACCGGAACCATGGTCTGATGTAAATAACTTCCGGTCCCTATCACGCTGTGTGGGATTGGGTCCAGTGTAACGGTGCAGCAGGGTGTGTGATCTGTTATTCAATCGTGTCCGGTCTTGGCGGTCAACCTCGCGCTCCCTTTGCCCTCCGTCTCCCTCCCCTTTATCCATGTCTCCGTTCATGTCTGTCTGCTTCTGTCTCTGTCTGTTTGTTTCTGCCTCTGTCTCTCTTTCCCTTCTCTGTCTGTCTGTCTGTCTGTCAGTCTGTCTGTCTGTCTGTCTGTCTGTCTGTCTGTCTCTCTCTCTCTCTCTCTCTCTCTCTCTCTCTCTCTCTCTCTCTCTCTCTCTCTCTCTCTCTTTAGCAAGGACAGATTGGAAGAACGAGCCATGCCTAAAATCTTAATCCTTGAATTAAAAAAAAAAAAACGTTTTTGAGTTGAGTTCTCTCTCTCTCTCTCTCTCTCTCTCTCTCTCTCTCTCTCTCTCTCTCTCTCTCTCTCTCTCTCTCTCTCTCTCTCTCTCTCTCTCACACACACACACACACACACACTCTCTCTCTCTCTCTCTCTCTCTCTCTCACACACACACACACACACACTCTCTCTCTCTCTCTCTCTCTCTCTCTCTCTCTCTCTCTCTCTCTCTCTCTCTGATGTTTCATACATCGACGCCATCTTGGCATGTATTGCACGCTTCCTGTGCCCCTCCCTTCCCTCCCTCTGTCTTTCTGTCTGTCTCTCCCTCTGTGTCTCTTGTTTCTTTGTTCATTTGTTTGCTGATGCTTTTGATATCCTCCAGATGTGCAGGGCGTGCACGCTGGGACTTCACGGACTTGGGGAGGGCAGGAGGGGTAGGTGGATGAGGGATATAGGACTTTTTGGGTTTTTTATTTTTTTTTATTTTTTTTGGTTCCCTTCTGATCTCACCAAGCCCACTGAGGTCCCAACGTGCACGTCATGCACAACTAATAATAATAATAATAATAATAATAATAATAATAATAATGGTATTTATATAGCGCTGATTCTTGTGCAGAGACAAGTCAAAGCGCTTTCGCACCAGTCATTCACAAGCATACATAACTCTAAAACTGTAGAAACTAAAGACAAGGAAGAGGCAGGCAAGGGAGGCTATTTTGGGAAGAGGTGGGTTTTAAGGCCAGACTTGAAAGAGCTGAGTGTGGAGACTTGACGAAGCGAAAGAGGAAGTTCATTCCAATTGCAAGGTCCAGAGACAGAGAAAGAACGGCGGCCAACAGTCGAGTGTTTGAATCTGTGTATGCGTAAACAGAGCGGATCCGAAGCCGATCGTAGTGAGCGAGATGGACTGCAGGATATCAAAAAAGTTTGACACAGTTCCAAGGGCGAGAGGAAAAAGACAAGATATGAGTCTCCTGACCACGTTGTGGATGTCGACCTGACCTGACCTGACCTGACCTGACCTGACCTTAACTGTCGTCCGAACCCTCCCAAATTGAAACGTTGTCGATGTATACAGCGCCTTGGTATTAAATTTTGTCCAAGGCCTTAACACCACAAGAGACATCGCCACAGGTACACACAGACAGAGGGACACAGAGACAAAAGTAGACAAACAAATAAACAAACAAAGAAGAAACATAGACAGACAGACAGACAGACAGAGGGAATGCACAGGAAGCG
>NC_134876.1:10078130-10080630 GCF_041734735.1 Babylonia areolata | reverse complement strand
ACACACACACACACACACACACACACACACATTCACGTTCGCATGCACACAAGCACGCACGCACGCACACACAGAGACCCAGACACGCACACACAGACATACAGACACACAGAGACACACACACACTCACACAGATAGACACACAGACACAGACACAGACACAGACACACACACACATACACACACACAGAGACACACACACACTCACACAGATAGACACACAGACACAGACACAGACACAGACATTTTTATATAATGTGTGTGTGTGTGTGTGTGTGTGTGTGTGTGTGTGTGTGTGTGTGTGTGTATTTATTGTCTTGTGCTGTACCAGTCTTTAGGTTTCGTGACAAAGAAAGTATTTTGTTTGTTTTTTTCTGTTCTGGTTGTATTCTATTCCATTCTGTTCTCTTCTTTGAAAAGAAAGTGTGGGAGGAAAACAATGTGGTGGGAAGGACATAAACAAGAAGAAACGTCTTCCGGTGTCACATGACAGTACTAGTAATGCATCCCTTCAAACACATTCTCGCCGCATCCCCATTGTATGTGATATACACAGCACGAATATCAAATTTTTGTCGTGACCTCCGAGCGTGTGTTCTTTACTCTTGAGCTCAAAAAACATAGAAACATGATAAGCTTTCACCTTTGTGCGCTTGTGTGTGGTGACATGTGTGGGGAGTGGAAGTTAGGATGGAAGAGATAGACAGTTGGGGGCTGGGGGATGGGGGATGAGTTGATGGGGAAGGACGAGAACTTTGAAGTTAAACGCGAACGTTAAAGGCTCGATGGGCTACAGAGATTTTTTTTTTTTTGCCCCATCATCTGCACCGTTTCAGTGGCATTACTCCCACGCCGCTCATTTCGATTCCCCCATACACGGCCACACCCGGGTTCGTCCGTCGCAGTTCCAGCGTCGGCAGTCCACAGGGAACCATCGATGTTAGGTCGCCAGGATATTTATTTTATTTATATAGCGCTGAATCTTGTGCAGAGACAAATCAAAGCGCTTTCGCACCAGTCATTCAAACGCATGCATAACTCTGGATGAAAAAAAAACTAACAAACAAACAAATTGAGGACAAGGAAGAGGCAGCTAAGGGAGGCTATTTTGGGAAGAGGTGGGTTTTAAGGCTACACTTGAAAGAGCTGAGTGTGGAGACTTGACGAAGCGAAAGAGGAAGTTCATTTCAGTTATAAGGTCCAGAGACAGAGAAAGAACGGCGGCCAACAGTCGAGTGTTTGAATCTGGGTATGCGTAAACAGAGTGGATCCGAAGCCGATCGTAGAGAGCGAGATGGAGTGTAGAGGTGAAGGCAGCCACAGAGATTCCTAGGAAGGGTCAGAGTTGTGAATACATTTAAAACATAGAGTGCTGATCTTGTACTTTATTCTGTGTGAGACAGGGAGCCAGTGGAGATGTTGCAAAAGAGGAGTGATGTGCTCAGATCTTTTCTTTCTGAGGACAAGTCGGACAGCAGAGTTTTGTATACGCTGAAGGGACTGAATGGATGAAGCAGGCAAACCAGACAATAGAGAGTTACAGTAGTCAAGGTGAGAGAGAATGAGAGAAACGACAAGTCTAGATGTTGCGTCAGTGGACAAATATTTCCGGACGGAACTGATGCGCCGCAATTGACAGTAGCAGGATTGACATGTCTGACTGATAAATTTTTGCATGGACAGTGTGTTGTCAAGGACAACTCCGAGGTTCCTGACTGAACTGGAAAGAGGGATGGATGTACTGCCATGTTTGATTGTGTCAGTTGTGATGGAAGACAGTTTTTGTTTAGTTCCAACGATCATTGCTTCAGTTTTGTCCGAGTTCATCTGTAACTTATTTAGAGTCATCAATTTTGTATGTCCAGGAAGCAGTTGGATACAAGGATACCCATTACACAGAACCTCTGAAACGAAACGTATCAGCCTGAATTGCAGCATAATAACTAAACACTGGAAGTTCACTTCGTAGATATATGTAAACGTGGGATCTGCAGCCTAGGAGAGAAGAAGAAAGAAGAAAAAGAGAGAGAGAGGGGGGGGGGGGGGAGGAGGAAGCGCAGGAAGAGCAGGAGAATAGTGAGAAGGAAGTTGAGAAGAAGAAGAAGCAGAACTCAGAACTCAGAACTCAAAACGTTTTTTTTTATATTCAAGGATTAAGATTTTAGGCATAGCCTATTCTTCCAATCGGTCCTTGCTAATCTATGTCTATTACAAACAGCACACACATACATGAAAGGAAAAGGTATTCATGCAGAAGGGTATACATAATGAAGAAAACAACCTCCCCGCCCCCCTCCACCCCCCCTCCCCACACACACGCCTACACCCGTGCACACACATGCATACACACGCGCGCGCGCGCGAGCGCACACACATACATACACACACGCGCGCGCGCGAAGAAGAAGCAGAAGAACAAGAAGAAGAAGAACAAGAACAAGAACAAGAAGAAGAAAACAAGTAGGAAGTGCAGGAAAAGGAAGAGGTGAAAAAGAAGCAG
>NC_134876.1:10065630-10068130 GCF_041734735.1 Babylonia areolata | reverse complement strand
TGACTGGCTCATTCATTCATTCATTTTGGTCTTACGTTACCCTTATGAATTGTTTGTTTGTTAATGATTTTACGAAATCAGTTATTTATAAATATCATATTTGTTTATTTATCCTTTTACTCGGAGGAGAGAAACACTATGTTATAAAAGGAAAATGGACAAGTCTGTGCAATGAATAAAATAGAGCCGAGTATAATGCTCACCCAAAGGCCATTGCAGTCTGTAGCTGTCACGAAGCAAATCATGGGGGCAAAAAAAAAAAACAGCTGATGGGGTGCCATTATCATCCATGAACATTGCTCCAAAGCGAGCGAAAAATAAAACTTTAAGAAACTTGTGATCCATTAAAAAAAAAAGGAAAAAAAAAAGACAAGACAAAATGGAACGAAATAGAAAGGGCAAAGAGACATCACAAGATTGATCTTCTCTCTGGCCAAACTGACAGAGCACGCCATTACCAGCGATGTTCCGAAGAAAGCCAAGCAACATGATATACGCTTTTTTGTGCAGTTGTTTCTTACCTGTTGTCCTTTTTTAAAAATGTTTTTATCTATCATTTATTCACCCTTTTTTTCTTTCTTTTTTTTTTTTTTTTCTCAAGGCCTGACTAAGCGCGTTGGGTTACGCTGCTGGTCAGGCATCTGCTTGACGGATGTGGTGTAGCGTATATGGATTTGTCCGAACGCAGTGACGCCTCCTTGAGCTACTGAAACTGAAACTGAAACTGTCCATTCAGACCTATAAATGGGCATGAAATAACTACATTTCCTACATTTATCAAAAAAAAAAAAAAAAAAAAAGAAGAAGAAGAAGAAGCAAATGAGCTCGAAATGAAAACAAACAAATGTTTCCCTGTTCATCTCTCTGTTTGTCTGCTTGTTTATGTATGCCCCCCCGCCCCCCTCTCCCCCTCCCCCAACTCTGTATATCTAGCTATCTCCATCTGTATCTCCTCCCTCTGTCTATGTCGCTCTCTGCACCACTATGTCGCTGTCTCTGTCTCTGTCTCTGTCTCTGTCTCTCTCTCTCTCTCTCTCTCTCTCTCTCTCTCTCTCTCTATATATATATATATATATATATATCTGTTATCCCCCCCTCCCCCCATCCCCACCTCTCGCTCTCTCTGTCTGTCTCAATCTCTCTCATTGAAACAACACATTTGAAGAAATTATTGTTTGGACATGTTTGGGTTGCCGGTGTTCTCTTCTTCTTTTTTTTTTCTTAACATGGTCATGCATATAATATATCAACCCACCGTTCTACCACCCACCATTTTGCTTCCCACACACAGATTGCATTGGCTTCGTTTTTGCTATGAGGGCAGAAGGAAAACAGGTTCTTACGAGATTTTTTTTTTCTTAACCTCTCTCCTCCCCCCCCTCTCTCTCTCTCCTCTCTCTCTCTCTCTCTCTCTCTCTCTCTCTCTCTCTCTCTCTCTCTCTCTCTCTCTCTCCCTCTCTCTCTCTCTCTCTCCTTCCATTACTCATTACTCGTTCTTGTGTAATGTCTCTTTGTAATGCACTGAAAAAGAAAGAAGGAAAACAAAAATTAACTTTCCAGCTTTGATATATTCAATGTATTTTAAAAAAGGCTTGAAATAAAGGTTTTTTGTGCGTTCCGCATCTTGTGTGTCTTAAATTCATTTTAAATATTTCCTTTGCAAATAAAATCACTCTGTATATAACTATCTCTCCTAATGCTCCAACTTCTACACAGATACAAATGTTTTACTTATCGTCATCACTTCTTCTTCTTCTTCTTCTTCTTCTTCTTCTTCTTCTTCTTCTTCTTCTTCTTACCATCGTCATCAACATCACCATCATTACTTCTACTACTACTACCACCACTGCCACTACTACTACCATTGCTGCTATCATTGTTGTTGTTTTTCAGTTGTTGGTGTTTTGTTGTGTTTTAGCGTATATGGATTTGTCCGAACGCAGTGCCTGCCTCCTTGAGCTACTGATACTGATACTGTGTTTTAACGATCATTTGGCATGACCTGCAATTTACGTGGTAAGCCTGTGGTTGCGTGCCAAAAGGAAGTTAGCCCTGATACCTGTCAAAGACACCAGGAGGTCCTTGAATCCAACTGTCTGACACCTTCATTTATCCTGTCCACGTGACTTCCGACCGCAAAGTCTCTTATGACTGATTGCATGTGCGGTTGGTTATTTTGGTAAAAAGTCAAACTGTCAAGCATTCCCGCTCCCCCCCCCCCCCCCCCCCCGCCCCCCGCCCCCCCCTTGCCCTTTTTATTTTTTTTTATTTTTATTATTATTTTTTTTAATTCCATCTTTGGGTTCACAATTTTAAACACAGTGTCACAAGAGGTCTTCTCGTTGATAGTTTTACATCATAATATCATACATTCATATTGATGTAATGCACAAATATGTTTGTTTTGTTGTTGTTGTTGTTTTTTATTTTGCAACTGGACGCTTACGTACATAAACTAAATCAAGACATACTTGAAGTCGCACAAACTTACGATGACATA
>NC_134876.1:10058130-10060630 GCF_041734735.1 Babylonia areolata | reverse complement strand
GAACGCTTTTGTAACAAAGTTCAGCAAAGATGTCAGATGCATATGTGGAGAACATATTTCTAGTAACCATGTAATATTCGAAAGTCAGAATCTAAAATGTTTTTTGCCAGACTTCACCAAAAGTTCTTTTGAATGTGTTATTAACAATTCAAATATGTTATTTGTTATTGCAGAAGGTTTGCTGCATAGTCCTATTGGACATTTGTTATAGATGTTATATTTGTTTGATGTTGGCGTTTATAACGTTTCCATTTTTCCTAGCGTTGTCTCTCCCTATTCACCCTCCACACATACACACACTTTTACCCCTCCCTCTCTCGCAGCCCCTACCCCCACGGGTTTTTTTTTCCGTCTAATATCACTTCAAGTGGAAAGACGTTAAACTGAAGACAACAACAACACACACACACACACACACACACACACACACACACACACACACACACACACACACACACACACACACACACACAAACACACACACACACACACACACACACACACACACACACACACACACACACACACACACACACACACACACACACACACACACACACACTGAAACAGCGATTCATCTGTCGCAAAAGAATACAAAAGTTAAACATGAGTGACACATTTCAGAGTGAAGACTATCGCAAAAGAATTACAACTTTCCAAGAAAAAGCACCCACATGGCTAGAGGAAGATGCAGACAGATTTTTTTTTTTCTGCATAAGAACGAAAATAACAAGAAGTACCACGTAGATCGAAAAAGGCCAGAAGGGTTTAAACGACAATCAACTAAGAATATTGCACACAAACAAAAAAAGGTAATGCTAGGATTTTGTATTTGATTCCTCCTTCAACCAGTGCAGAACGTGAAGGATTTTCTGAAAGATACGGGATGAGCTGCATTGTATTCAATTTTCTGAAGACACGAATGAACTGCTTCGGGCTATCAGTTTCCATGCATATTGCATAAATTGAGGTAATCTCTTCCAGAGAGGATAGAAGCACAGACAATTGTCTTATGGCATTTTTATATGCCTTCTTTTCCTTTCCTTTACATCCTAACAGATTGTACCGAAGATAGATAAACCGAAATGACTAATAACCCCTGACAGTAACCAAAGGCTGACATATAAATGAAATTAACCAAAGAAAAACAAAACAGAATAGAAAGACAGAGCAAAACATCGCTGCATTAATACCAATACATAGCTGTTACACTACAAAGATCTCAAGGCCTGACTAAGCGCGTTGGGTTACGCTGAATGCTGGTCAGGCATCTGCTTGGCAGATGTGGTGTAGCGTATATGGATTTGTCCGAACGCAGTGACGCCTCCTTGAGCTACTGAAACTGAAACTGATACAAAGATCGACCACATAACATAACTAAGGGAAGAGACAAGGCTGGAGTGAGAGAGAGAGAAGGGACACGCAGACACAACAAACACACGTAATTATATCGTTTTACACGTGATGGCAGGATGATAATGATAATGATAACAAAAGCAACAACAACAACATAGAGAGGGAGGCAGACAGGAAGGCAGACTGACAGACATAAGCGCACATTCGCACATCACGCACGCACACACACACACACACACACACACACACACACACACACACACACACACACACACACACACACACACGCACGCACACGCTACGCCGCAGGGCAGAAAGGCGAAATACCACATTTTATTGCATTACTAAGAAAATTGTTCTTCAGGAGCTGCGCAGTTTCCTCGCAGATTCCTTATTGCTGATTCCCCATTCGTTCTTCGTTGAAGACAAATTTATTTCCATCCCCACCTCACCCCTTTCCACAAAACGTGTTTTCCCCGAATCCACAAGCATGGGTAATTGTTTATGCACGAGATTTTAGCTTCAAGGGAAAAAACAGATAACGACAGAGTCAGTCCCAAGACTCGCGGCCAGAGTTTACGTGATAAGAATATATTAGGCTGGTTTTGACTGGGTCTTACTCTAGCACAGGGGTTCTTCTCTTTTACGGTTTTTTTTTTTTTTTTTTTTTTTTTTTTTTTTTTTTTTTTTTTTTTTTTAGTTTTGACTTCTGCTTGACCATATGTTCATCATCATCATCATCATCATCATCATCATCACCATGATCATTTCATAATTGCCATTATCTTTCCCTCTATCTCCGCCACTTCTTCTACATGTGGCAGTATCTGCACCTGTGGGACTGTGAGCGTCGGTAGGCGAGAGAGTGGGGAAGGGACTGCACAACTCCTCCTCACTAAAAAAAAAAAAGTCACCTGTGCTGGTCAGGCAATCAGGCTAATATCGAGATGCTGTTGTATGGCCAGCTGAAGGAAGGCCACCGTGAACTTGGAAGACCCTGCAAGCGCTTCAAGAACACCTTGAAGACAAACCTCAAAGCCTGTGACATAGACATCACTTCCTGGGAAACTGATGCCCTTGACCGCTGTCGCTGGAGGATGCTGTGCTCTAGTGGCATAAAGACGTTTGAAAACAAGAGAACGCT
>NC_134876.1:10050630-10053130 GCF_041734735.1 Babylonia areolata | reverse complement strand
CAGCAAAATGACATCATCAGCGAATAAAAACCAAAATACTTCTATAGCGCCAGGAATAATTTTAATACCATGTTTTCCTGTCAGATCTATAATCAGTTTATTCCTAAAGTGAATGAAAACAACTGAGGGCTCATTAGGCAAAACGTGCTTAACTCCTGTAGTAAAAAAATCAGATTACGAATATTGCTTTATCGCGTACATAAGAAAACACATTATCATAAATACCTTTTAGCGTTGAGAAGATAAAAAAACAAACAAAAAAAACTTCTACACCGGTTGTTTTTTTGTTGTTGCTTTTTGTTCGTTTGTTTGTTTATTTGTTTGTTTTGTTTTTGTTTTTGTTTTCTCAAATCACCCAAAGTGTATTTCTGTTAACGGAATAAACAACTTTTCCAAAACCAACAAAGGCTACATTTTGCTTTATTAGCTTAAAAATTACTAGCAGTTGCATAAAATGTAAAAAAATAAATAATTGTTGTTGTTTTTTTTAAAGGTAAAACGAAACTGAAAATTCTGTACTGAAACTTGCTTTCTCTTAGAGTGAGAGAGATAGTGACTGGTTAAGACAGACTGTGACTGGCAAGAAGACAGATAGACACAGACACACACAGAGAGAGCGAAAGAGGGTGGGAAAGAGACATTCTGGTGTTTCAAAAGTGCTGATATTTGCTTTTCCTCTGAAGAAACCCTATCATTCCAACTCAGTCATGAATGACTTTTAAGTAAAGCCATATAAGTGACTTACGTGTTGATAACTCCCCAGACAGCCTCAGAGACAACGAAAAAGGAGATCAATATCGCCGTGCACTCTCCCGCTTGTGAAAACGTTGTGTTGGGCCGCTGAGTTGGGTTGTTTGGCGGTGCGTTTTGTTGCGCTGTAGTTGCTGCGGTGCAGTGCATTACATTGCTGTCTAACATTTGCATTTGTATTTGTATTTATACTTCTTTTTATCACAATAGATTTCTCTGTGTGAAATTCGGGCTGCTCTCCCCAGGGAGAGCGCGTCACTACACAGCAACTCCACCATTTTTTTTTCCTTTTTTTTTTTTTTTTGTATTTTTTCCTGCGTGCAGTTTTATTTGTTTTTCTTATCGAAGTAGATTTTTTCTACAGAATTTTGCCAGGAACAACCCTTTTGTTGCCGTGGGTTCTTTTACGTGCGCTAAGTGCATGCTGCACACAGGACCTCGGTTTATCGTCTCATCCGAATGACTAGCGTCCAGACCACCACTCAAGGTTTAGTGGAGGGGGAGAAAATATCGGCAGCTGAGCCGTGATTCGAACCAGCGCGCTCAGATTCTTTCGCTTCCTAGGCGGACGCGTTACCTCTAGGCCATTACTTTACATATTCCTTTCTTAGCTCGATATGTTTTTCTAAGAGAAAGGTGGTCTGTTTTGTTTTCTGTGGGAAGAGTGCATCGTAAAGTGAAGTGCAACGCTACCCATTTTTCTTCAGTCTTTTGTTGTCTACATTTGTGTTAATGGACTCACGGGGACAAAATTTGTCTTGTCTTTTTTTTTTCTTTTTTTTTTCTTCTTTTTTTCATCTACGCTTATATGTTGTGGCTGAGACCGAGGTTTATAGTCTTACCCGAAAGACTAGCATCCAGCATACCTCTCACGTTTATGTGGAAAGGAGCAGGGAGTGAAGAGAGGTTGGAGGCGTGCGGATTCTCGTCCGTGCGTGATTCGAAACTCGCTTCATTGACGATCCCTTCACCACCAGGCCACCACGCAACAGTTTATTCCGGTGCATTTTTGTCCGTCAAGATAATTCCCGGTGCTCTGTATACTGCTGGTCACACTGCTCACGTTATCTTCGTTATTCCGGCAGTACACTCCCACATCCACACGAACGATGCTTTCAGGCAAATGGTGGTATTATCCATTAGGAAGCTTGAAATCCATGAAAACAAAAAAAAAAAACACAAAAAACCCCACAAACCAACAACATAGTATCCCAACAAAAAAGACAAATAGAAGAGAGGAAAGATAGGTAGATAGTCCGACAGACTGACAGAAAAAAAAAAGAAAAAAAAAGAGAAAATAATGTTAAGTGGAGGGAAAGAAAGATTAGTGAAAGTAACTACTAATACTAAAACAAAAAAACAAAACAAAAAAAAAAACATTGAAGAAGATGGAAAACCAGTTAAGAGCAGAGTGATAAAGAACGGACCTCCCCCTTATCCCCCCTGCCCCCCCCCCCCCCCCCCCCCCCCCCCCCCACACACACACACACACCCTACGAAAAAAAGACAGACAGACAGACAGACAGACAGACAATCAGATTATATTAAATCCTCTCACCGCTGCACGAGAGAGAGTGGTTTATTGACGCGTGCAAAAAGCGAGAGGAGCGGGAAGTGGGGAGCGCCTGTTGAGAGGAAGAAGAGACTTTACGCCGACAAAAGGACCAGAGGCAGGGCGACAGAGAAATAAGAAGCCTGTCCTCTTCTTTTCCATGTCTGTGTCTTGCGAGAAAGAACCCTGTCCTGCCCA
>NC_134876.1:10040630-10043130 GCF_041734735.1 Babylonia areolata | reverse complement strand
GAGTGGACGCACTTTTTTTTTTTTTTTTTTTTTGGATGAATCGATGTTAAGCACGATCTTAACTCTCCCCGTACGATCAGCAAGAGAGGATGAGGATGATAGCGTTTCACCGCTGCCGACATCATTAACATGTTAAAAGCGGAAGGTCCTCACATTGAAGAGGTGGATGAAGACAAGAATACCGCATTTCTAACGGTTGTCTAACGACGAAAGCCATTGGCTGGACCATTCAGACACCCACTGGACATCAGATGTAGTTTCTGTGGAGGGGGGGGGGGGAGTGGCCGTCCTGAGGTAGTTAACGATCATCAAACACGTGGCGCAAAGCCAGGAAGACGAAGAGACAAGGAAGTCGACAGCAACGGCAATCACTGCATTTCTTTTTGTTCCCTTTTCCAGTGTAGATAACTATGACAACAACGATCACGGATGATGTTCTGATGGCCAAGCCGTCCATGGAGCCCATGTTTTATGCCACTGTCTTTAGCTCATGACGGCGAGAATAATAACTGAGGTTGTGCACCTGAAGCTGTGAAGATGAGGGACCGCACATTGTTATTTGCTATTCGGGTTAGGTGGATGTTCAACGTTTCTGAGGTCAGTAAAGCTGCCGCGATGATCCAGCATTTTATTTTATTTTATTTTATTTTATTTTATTTTGTTTGTTTTTGTTTGTTTTGATTTTGTTTTTCGCTTCCCCAGCTCTTTTTTTTTTTTTTTTTTTTTTTTTTTTTTTACTGGTGATCATGTCGAAGTTTCCATTTTCGTCATAACGATTGTTGACCCATGTCCTTCATTGATGATCTAAACAAGAAACGATGTAAGACATAAAAGATAACGAACAAAGAGAGAAAGCAACGTCGTTTTCTCTTTCTCCTTCTCCTTCTTCTCCTTCTTCTTTGGTTTGAGCATAATCTTGGTTTTCGTCACGAACCGCCAAATTGCTCGTACTGTTTTGTTTTTGTCGTTCTTGTTGTTTCCACATCGACAACCCCCTCACACCCCCACTCACCACTGAAGGAATCGTTCCAAGTGCAAATTTAAGAAGTTTGACTGGATGCTTAGTCTTTCCGATCTCCTTTTGCCAAACAATTGCAAGAGAGAGTCATTCACTTTTCAAGCTTGCCGTCATCATCATCATCATGTGTGTGTGTGTGTGTGTGTGTGTGTGTGTGTGTGTGTGTGTGTGTGTGTGTGTGTGTGTGTGTGTGTGTGTGTGTGTGTGTGTGTGTCTGTGTGTCTGTGTGTGTCTGGGTGTATCTGTGTGTTTGTGTGTGTGTGTGTGTGTGTTTGTGTCTTTGTGTCTGTGTGAGTCTGTGTGTATCTGTGTGTTTGTGTTTGTGTGTGTGTGTGTGTGTTTGTGTGTGTGTGTTTGTGTTTGTGTTTGTGTGTGTGTGTGTGTGTGTGTGTGTGTGTGTGTGTGTGCGTCTGTGTGTTTGTGTGTGCGTGTGTGTGTGTTTGAGGTTACAATCTATCACTTCCGACGTAGTTTGCTAAAAGTTTCGCAACATCGGCCCACGATCATCATTCACTTTCAAATATTTTGAGAGCAAATGCACGAGAGAGAGAGAGAGAGAGAGAGAGAGAGAGAGAGAGAGAGAGAGAGAGAGAGAGAGAGAGAGAGAGAGAGAAAAGAATGGGGGAGGGGCAAGGGTACTGAGAGATAGAGTGAAGCAGGTGTGTGTGTGTGTGTGTGTGTGTGTGTGTGTGTGTGTGTGTGTGTGTGTGTGTGTGTGTGTGTGTGTGTGTGTGTGTGTGTGTGTGTGTGTTAGAGAGAGAGCATTTTCAAGCATGGTATTATCATCGTCATGTGTTTGTGTGCTTACGTGTGCTTGTGTGTGTGTGTGTGTGTGTGTGTGTGTGTGTGTGTGTGTGTGTGTGTGTGTGTGTGTGTGTGTGTGTGTGTGTGTGTGTGTGTGTGTGTGCGTGCGTGTTTGAGGTTACAATCTGTCATTCCCGGCATAGTTTAGGAAACACTAGCCCCAAATCATCATTCGAATGCAAACATTATGAGATCGAAAGTATAACAGAGGGAGATAGAGATGGGGGGCGGGAGGTGGGGGGAGGAGAGAAGGCAGATGGAGAACGAGAGGCATGTGTGTGTGTGTGTGTGTGTGTGTGTGTGTGTGTTGAATCGACACTCGACTTTACCGTTTCCCACATATTCAACCAAACCATACCCTCGTCTTTTTTGTCTTTTTTTTTTCTACAACAGCACGCATTCATCGCTAAACATAATCATTCGTCGTTTCGTTGTCTGGGATAAATGTCACCATCATCTCTAAAATAAACACCAGCTACCTCAATGTGAGCACACTTCATTCGAATACACAACCATCCATCATTCTCTACTCGCAACACAGTCACTTTCAGCCTTCTGATAGCCCCCCCTGCTCTCTCTCTCTCTGTCCTTGTCTGTCTGTCTCTGTCTTTTTCTCATCTGTCTCTTTCTGTCTATCTGTCTGTCTATCTATCTATCTATCTATCTATCTATCTATCT
>NC_134876.1:9995630-10023130 GCF_041734735.1 Babylonia areolata | reverse complement strand
AAAAAAAAAACCAAAAAAACAGTACTACAGACTGCGTTAGGGTAGCTGTTAGATACACATGTACGTTAATATGCATGTATGCATTGTGTGTGTGTGTGTGTGTGTGTGTGTGTGTGTGTGTGTGTGTGTGTGTAGTCATATTTTGGTGTGTGTATGTAACATAAATGTAATGTTTTATGTTAACAAAAACGTTTTTGTAAAGTACCAAGAGCAGATTTCTGGATAGTGTGCTATACAAGTATCCATTATTATTATTATTATTATTATTATTATTATTATTATTATTATTACTTGCGCAGATTGAACGATTCATGTGCTGGGGTGTAAAAAAAACACTGACAGGTAATACAACATCACCTACAGTTGTCTGGGCCACACCATGCGGTGTGAGAAAGTTGTAAACGAATATGAAATGGATCACTCGAAATAACGTCTGCACAATAAAGACATTTCTTTTGAAATGAAGAAAGGTAATAATACGATTTTCTTGTTGTTTCACATCCCTTCTCCATACCCCTCTCTTAGTAGTTTCTCATCGTTTACATGATAACCATAGCGTTTGCAGTTTGTTGTGCAGAGTCGGGATGTGAAATAATATTTACTGTATCGATCTTATTCCATTCCCCCCTACAGCCATTTCAGCAAAAGTTGTATCTTGGCTGTCGAAAGGTTCGCAGTGTCCGTGCCAATGAAAAGGTGTGGGGGAGAGGGGAGAAAATACGAAGAAAAATGAAACAAATAGTTTCAGTTTCAGTTTAGTTTCAGTAGCTCAAGGAGGCGTCACTGCGTTCGGACAAATCCATATACGCTACACCACATCTGTCAAGCAGATGCCTGACCAGCAGCTTAACCCAACGCGCTTAGTCAGGCCTTGATAAAAAAATAAAAAAATAAAAACTTGAAAAAGAACTACTAATAATAATAATATGTATAAGGCGCAAAAACTTGATGAAGTCAACTATAAGCGTACAAAAAAAAATAAATAAATAAATAAATAAATAAAATTTTAAAAAATAGATAAATAAATAAATAAGTAAATACATAAATAATATACTAATATAATCAAAATAATAATATAATAATAATAATAATAATAATAATAATAAAAAATAAATAAATAGATAAATAAATAAAATAAATAAATAAAAACAAATGGAAGATTACTGAGTATGCGGTGGGACTAAAAAAAAAGAAAAAAGTAGTAGTTGTCATTTTGTTTGTTTGGTTTGATGTGTTTGTTTGTTTTATGTTTTTTTTTCCGTTTGTTTTGTGGCTACTTTTTCTTTTTTTAATTTCTACCCTTTCACACACACACACACACACACATGCACACACACACACACACTGACACACGTACACACACACACACACACACACACACACACACACACACTGACACACACACGCGCGCGCGCGCACACACACACACACACACACATACACACACACACACACTGACTGACTGAAACCATTTATTGTCAGATTAACTGTTTGTTGTACTGACATTTTCGCAACCATTTGAATAAAATATTAACTGAGCAACACAAGGAAATTCAACACACACACACACACACACACACACACACACACACACACACACACACACACACACACACACACTTGCGCAACCCTCGGAGGCCTTAACGTCAACAGCTAGCATTTGTTATCTTGGCACATTATGGGCAAGAACACAAGTCAAGAAAACAAACAAGCCAGCGAACGAACGAGAGAAAGAGAGAGAGAGAGATGGAGTGAGTGAGTGAGAGGAAGAGAGACAGAAAATGAGACATACAGACAGACAGACGGACAGACGGGTAGACACAGACAGAGATAATGGTATAGCCAAGTTAACGTTACAAGTTTCACATCATGAGAGAGAGAGAGAGGGAGAGAGAGAGAGAAACAGATGCGTAGACACAGACAGAGATAATGGTATAGCCAAGTTAACGTTACAAGTTTCACATCATGAGAGAGAGAGAGAGAGAGAGAGAGAGAGAGAGAGAGAGAGAGAGAGAGAGAGAGAGAGAGAGAGAGAGAGAGAGAGAGAGAGAGAGAGAGAGAGAGAAACAGATGCGTAGACACAGACAGAGATAATGGTATAGCCAAGTTAATGTTACAAGTTTCACATCATGAGAGAGAGAGAGAGAGAGAGAGAGAGAGAGAGAGAGAGAGAGACAGACAGACAGACAGACGCGTTTCCCGTCAAATCCATTCATCTAATACCCAAAGATTTGGATCGCTACTGTGTCTCTCATCACTGCAGAGACAATACAGTTTCTCTTCTTCTTGATCCTATGAGCAATGACATCATACAGGGTGTGGGAGGAGCAAGTAATAACTGATGACTGACTGCTAACGCTGTCACCATAAAACCATAGCATGTAGCGACTATCCCAGCAAGATATAATTATATACCCAACCAAAGACTCATCACCCATCCTGGTGTTTCTCCAACACATGGGAGCACACAAATAAATGATGAAACGAAAATATAAATAAATAAATAAATACATGAATAAACAAATAAATAAATAGTTAATTAAATAATAAATAAACAATAAATAAATAAATGAATAAATAAATGAATGAATAAATAAATAAATCATTACCACCTCTTTTATCCATTTCAGGGAGATGGCGGATCAATCTTCTTTCAACAACATAGCGGGCGCCATGGAGACCAACAACAATAACAGCTTCAACGGCAGTCTAGACGCCTTCGGAACCACCACGCAATGTTACGAAGAGTATTACGTCACTATCAACGTCACAGCGGGTTACGGCAACGCCACCAACCGGACGGGCGACGCCAGTCTCATTATGGTTGACAAAGTAAGGCAACTCAAGGGAACCAAACGACGTGTTTGTTTTTTTTTTTTTGGTTTTTTTGTGTTTTTTTTTTGTTTTTTTTTTTTTTTGTTTTTTGTGTCTGTCCTCGAAAGTCTGTCTGTCTGTCTGTCTGTCTGTCTAACAATAACGGAGATGATGGTGGTGATGACAATGATGATTAGTAATGAAGAATTATAATGAATGCATAGAATGAACAGAAAGAAAGAAAGAAAGAAAGAAAAATCAACTAACTGTTTATTTTTCCAACAATAGAGAATATCACATCAATCAACTTGTATTTCAGTCAAGAATGAGAGAAAGAGAGGGGGGGGGGGGAGAGAGAGAGATAGAGAGGGGGGGGGGGTGTGAATACATAAAATGAACAGAAGGAAAGAAAGAAAGAAAGATGATTACAGACAATCAGGGAAATTCAATTTCATCACCATCATCGACGTTGCCTTCATCAGCATCGTCGCTTTAATCGTCGTCATCCCCAAGCATTCTCGCCACCCATGTAACCATGATCCTCCTTATCAACATCCTTCTCATTACCATCACCATCATCATCATCATCATCATCATCATCATTATCATCATTTTCATCACCACCACCATCATCTATGCCGCTATCATTT
The DNA here is from genome assembly GCF_041734735.1 of Babylonia areolata. Taxonomy (NCBI): domain Eukaryota; kingdom Metazoa; phylum Mollusca; class Gastropoda; order Neogastropoda; family Buccinidae; genus Babylonia; species Babylonia areolata. The sequence continues at coordinate 10,019,666 of NC_134876.1, read as the reverse complement.
CAATTAAACATGGGTCCTTTTTCTGCTCCTTTTGTTCGTGGTTCAATTGATATTGTTGTCGTCGTTGTCGTCTTCATCACCATCATCATCATCATCATCGTCATCATCATCATCATCATCATTATTATTATTATTATTATTATTATTATTATTATTATTGTTGTTGTTGTTGTTACTATTATTGTTGTTGTTGTTGTTGTCGTCGTCGTCGTCGTCATTATCATTATTGTTATTGTTACTGTTATTTTTGTGTTATTATCGCATATTATCATCATCATTATTATCATCACCATTATCATTATTATTATTATTATTATTATTATTATTATTATTATTATTATTATTATTATTATCGCCATCATTATTACTGTTGTTGTTGTTATTGCTGTTGTTGTTGTTGTTATTTTATTATTATTATTATTATTATTATTCTGTAGGTGCTGACCTGGGTGTGTGCCCTGTGTTACGTGCTGATTCTCATCCTGGGGTCGCTGGGCAACGGGCTGGTCATCTACGTCGTTCTGAGGTAACAGCAACCCTCTGACCCCTTTGGGGGATGTTGCTAAGGGCTCTGAATCAAATGCCAAGATTTTCGTTATTGGTGACTTGGTTGGTTGTTTGATTGATTGATTGATTAATAGATTGATTGTTTGGTTGGTTGGTTGGTTGGTTGGTTGATTGATTGATTGGTTGGTTGGCATATCTAATTGTTGAATTAGTTATTCATTTGTCATGAAACTGATTGTCATAGTCCCGTCGCCGGCATTCCATTTCTAAGGTCACCGTGGGGCCACACACCAGAGGATTACATTAGTACCGAATCGCCTCGTTGGTTGTCATTAATGCCTGTTCTGAGGATCTAGAAAATGTAATACTTTGACCCCTGAAGATGAGGAAGGATTAACGGTAACAACATACCCATTTCATAAATAAATGTCATACCGTTAATATCATATGGTATATGTAGTCAAATAATGTGATGGTGAAATAAGGAAAATGAGATCACAACAGTTAATAGATACAATCGGAGTGAAGAGGAAAATGAAGAAAAGAGCAGAGGAGTGGGATATAATGATGTCAGCCAATTCCAGCTATGGTTGATAGACTTGAACTGAAATTAAGATATAAGCATCTGCTATCTGAACATGTATTGTTTTCGTTGATTTCTCTTTTCTGGTATGACTTGAATATCTACTGCTCTTTTCCAATGAATGACACCAATTTTTTATATAAACGTCTTCTAATCCATGTCTGGCTTTGTGATTCCAATTTTTTATTCGCAAATAACGTGTGATTCCCAAATGCAGTTAGATTTTACATTTACAAGAGTATTTTCAATAAAAAACAACACGTGCTAAAAAAAAAAAAAATAAAAAAAAAAAAAGCAAGCAAGGCTTGCTTTGATATTTCACAGGAAAAATGTTACTAGAACGTCTTTTGTTTGCGTGTTTTTGTGTGCTATGTTGGCTTAAATGACATACAGATAAGTCCTTTTTCAGCATATTAGATATTTAACACTGTTGTCTGGATTATTGCTCATCGAGAAATCAACATAGGGTGTAGTAGTAGTACTAGTAGTAATAGTATTTGTTGTTCTTATTGTTGTGGTTGTTGCCGCAGCAGCAGTAGTAGTAGTAGTAGCAGCAGCAGCAGTAGTAGTAGCAGTAGTAGTAGTAGTAGTAGTATTGAACGAAAGGAAGGATCAGAGCAACAGAATCATTGTCCGCACTGAGAAAAATAAAGCATGTCTCTGAAGATGACAATGAAAACGTTACGTACTGATAGTGACAGTAGCAGTTGCGGGAACCGAAGCAGTGGTGAACAATGGTTTTGGCAGAATGGTTAAGACGCTCAGCTGCCAATACACAGAGTCCGTGAGGGTGTGGGTTCGAATCCCGCTCTCGCCCTTTCTCCTACGTTTGACTGGAAAATCAAACTGAGCGTCTAGTCTTTCGGATGAGACGATAAACCGAGGTTCCGTGTGCAGCACGCACTTGGCGCACTGAAAAAGAACCCATGGCAACGAGAGTGTTGTCCTCTGGCGAAATTACGTAAAATGAAATCCCCTTTCATAGGTACACAAATATGTAAGCATGCACTCAAGGCCTGACTAAGCGCGTTGGGTTATGCTGCTGGTCAGGCATCTGCTCAACAGATGTGGTGTAGCGTGTATGGATTTGTCCGAACGCAGTGACGCCTCCTTGAGAAAGTGAAACTGAAACTGAAACTGAACAAGTAATAATAGTGACATGGGATATCTTTGCGGTGACTGTGGTGATGATTATAGTCCACATATTGGTCCTGTATGCATGCCGTACTGTTCGTTCCTAACTCTGACGACTGGGTGGGGAGTGTACGCAATAACGTTGAATATGACGTGCTGGTGTAGTGATATGAACTCTGCTATGGCTGGACATTGCACGGGAAGTATGCTGAGATAGTACATTAAATGCAGTGTGATAGAAATTCAGGAAAACTGTACACGTGAGATCATGAGACAGACTCGTCAGTTTGCATTGAGACTTCTGACGAGGTGGTTGTTTATTCCTTGCCAGGTGAGCAAATGGGTTTGTTAGTATAAATGTGTGTTGCGGAAGATGAAGTAAAGATTTTATAAATGGGATGTTTGACATTATGTATGTATTTCGTAATTTTGAATAGCATTTGCAAAAGGGCTAAGCTAATATAAATTCCTATTCCAAAATCTTGAATAACCAGTGCTACAACTATAGAAAGGGCCAAATAATGTGGACTGTGATCTTTAGTAACGTATTTTTATGATCTACTTTGTATTTTATACTACATTGTATTTTTAAGTACTTGATTGAAATAAATAGAGTTTGCATTGAGACTTCTGACGAGGTGGTTGTTTATTCCTTGCCAGTCCTCGAGTTACACAGGCTGTGCAAAACACTTCTCTCTGTGCCCCAGGTACGCGAAGATGAAGACAGTGACCAACATGTACATCCTCAACCTGGCCATTTCGGACGTGCTGTTCATCATCAGCCTCCCCTTCCTCACCACCACCACCATCCTGAAGCACTGGGTCTTCGGCTTCGCCATGTGCAAGATCTACTTCATCCTGTTCTCCATCAACATCTTCACGGGGGTCTTCACCCTCACCGTCATGAGCGCCGACCGCTACCTGGCCGTCTGCCACCCCATCCGCTCCCTCAAATACCGCACGCCGCGCATCGCGCTCTTCCTGTGTCTGTGCATCTGGTCTACGTCCTTCCTGGTGATGCTGCCCATCATCCTCTACTCCAGCACCATCGACAATCACAGCATGATGGGTAAACACACGTGCATCATCGTCTGGCCCGAGGGGCAGCCCATCCCGCCGGAGAAGGCGTATCTGTGGTACAGCTTCATCCTGGGCTTCGCCATCCCCATCTCACTCATCGCCGTCTTCTACGTGCTGGTGGTGCTCCGTCTGCGGCAGGTGGGGCCCAACAAGAAGTCCAAGGAGAAGAAGAAGTCCCATCGGCGCGTGACGCGTCTGGTCCTGACAGTCATCTCGGTGTACGTGTCCTGCTGGCTGCCCTACTGGACCTTCCAGGTGGACATCATCTTCCAGACGGAAGAGAGTCAGCGGCTGGGGCTGTGGCGCATCGTGCTCTTCAACGTCTTCACCGTGCTCACCTTCACCAACAGCATGCTCAACCCGCTGCTTTACGCCTTCCTCAGCGACAACTTCCGCAAGAGCTTCATGAAGGCCTTCAAGTGCGCCTCCCCCCGCGAGGTCAACAAGTCGCTGTGCAACGAGAACAGCATGTACCCCAAGAACAGCGCTGCCTACAACCGTAGCTGCGCCGCCACCAACGCCACCACAGATGAAAGAATGGAGCTCTCCACCTTCGACAACGGCAACGGCACCTCGCAGATGACGCAAACCAGTACGCTGGTCAACTTCACTGACGTCAGCTACAACGCTGACATCATTCACGCCCCGGAGTCCGACCAGAACTCGCTCACCTCGCCCCAGGATGAGGAGGGCTACCTGAAGCCTCCCGTGGCGCTCTAAGAGGGAAACGAGAGGCAGAAAGAAAGAAAGAAAGAGAGATAAAGTAAGAAAGAAAGAAAATACAAAAAAAAAGAAAGAAAGGAATAAGTAAGCAAAGCGCAATACACCATAGCAGAGCAAGTCGCGAATGAAACGAAGAAAATACAATTTCATTCACACCACCTCACAATCAAGGATTAATCGAACTTCCCGTTATGCCCAGAATGACATGACAATTGCAAACCAATTGATTCACCCACGGAAATAGATTTTAACAAACTAATAAAATAATATTAATAATAATAATAATAATAATAATAATAATTGTAATAGTAATAAATGAAGTAGATGAAACGAAAGTCACACCTTCCCAACAGTAAATGTCTGCAGGATTCCATTGATAAAAATTCCTCTCCAGAGCCATATACTGTGCCAAGAGTTCTTCGACGGCTAAAATGCTCATCAGACATCGCGACAACAAGAGTGTCTGCCTCTGCCCACACATTGTAACCAATAGGGAGACGGCACCCACATTGTAAGAGAAGATCCAAATGCTATGACCTCCCTCACATCTGCCGGTGAAATGCGATAGCAAAATGGCAAGAAATACAGAATTCAGAAATAGCGTGTAATGATAGAAGAAAAAAAGTAACATGACAGCTGATCACAGAATGTAATTCAAAGCATAATAACAAAGAAGTGTATAGAAAGGAAATGAAAAAATATATATATATATATATATATATATAAAGAAAGAGAGAGAGAGAGAGAGAGAGAGAAGAATCACTGGCAATCGCAGGAATGTGATGGTGTGTTGAACAGAAAATGCAGCGCCACTCGCTGTGGTCATGCCCATGAGAACGATCCTTTCTTTACTCTCGTTCCATTCACCATACCGATAGGAACATCGCACATGAACAACAGACTGTGATGAACGTCAATGGCCTCTTTTAAGTCTAATGCTCCGCGGCTGGGATTCGCTTTCAAGTCTAAAGCCCCACTGCTGACTGAACGTTGACGCTATATAGGAGTGCCTTATTCTGCATACTACGTGGTCCGCTGTACATGGTGACTGACCAGAACAGACTGAAGACGTCTGGTATTTACGCACCCAACACAAACATGGGAAAATTAAAGAAAGAAACAAAACAAGAAACAAATAAAAATCATCTTTAAACGGCTTGTTTTCAATGGAGGAACAAAATTATTACAGGTATCAATCATATCAAACCCTTTGTTTCCAGCTGGCAACTGATTTGTCATTTCTTTGGAGGAAAGAACACTTTTACACACAGTCGGTGCTAGCAAACATACTTTAAATATGAATTGATCGAAGGCCTCACAATGATGTCAGCACAGCGGTTGGTGTGTTTACCATTTCAGAACAGTTCATTACCACGAGTCGACCGTATTTGATCGGTTGGAGTCACAGTGCTTCAGTTGTGAGACAAGAGTTTCACAGTGGACACAGCGAAGTTGAACTGTCCGATTGCTGGTCTTGAAGGAACGTCAGTTGGAGACATCACAAAGACGTGGTCATGTCGTGATCCGTTCTACACGAACAAAGTTTTTCGGCTTCCACCGACTTGTAAACCGGATATAACAACAATTGTGATGAAGAGTAAGGAATGATTGTGTGCACAAAGTGGCCAGCGCAGTACCAGTGCGAAAAACGAAAGCCAACGTTTCATACGATATCGAATTAGCAAACAAATACGTGTTTGACATGTTTGGGCAAAAGCTACGTTTATGCTTTACAGTTCCCCTGATTTGACAGTCCTACGCTCAGCACGAATTTCGGTTTCACTTCCGGGAATGGCAATGAATTAATGTTTTTTTGTTGTTTTTTTTATTCATATTATGAAACGAGCAAAGGAACGAAGAAACCAACAAACAGAAAGAAAGCAGGTATATGCACATATTGGCATCGCTGCTGTCGTGTTGGTAATCCCAGATGGATGTCATTACGTGTCATATGATTATTTGTCATGTATGACTCTCTGTAAGGCGGTGATATCACTCATGAAATCCGATCCCTCTCTGCTTGGAGTTAGAACATGTGGTGTATGGCTCTTTGCAATGTTGTGGTAAATTCCATGGTACAACGTTGTATGGCGATGACAGTCACAGTGTATGACTCTTCATCGTGTCGCGACAGCGTTGATGGAGTAAGCCTGCTTCTTTTCTTACTGTGCAAAATAACATTCACGGTGCTTGTATCTTTTTTTGTCACACGACGGAAATATTCACGGGATATATGACTCTTTAACAGGTGGTGATTCCACCCATGGCGAACTTGTTTCTTGACCATGGAACGATATCATCCAAACTGTAACTCTTTACAGTGTAATGCCGCACACAGCGTTGACTCGAAATCGTGCGATGACAGCGTTCTTGTTACATGGCTTCATGGAGTGGGGTGGTAACACCCGTGGTTCGTGGCTTTTGTAATGCTATGATACAACCCATGGTGTGTGGCTCTTCACTCCATGACTGTTTGCTATGCGGTGTTAACGTTGTGTGTGGGTCTTTACCACGTGGTGTTGCCATTCATGGTGCATGAGGCTTTACATGCGGTAACATTGCTCTTGGTGAGCACTATTCACCATGGGGTATGACTCCTTTTTTTATGTGGTATTACCACTCTTGGTGTATGGCTCTTTACCATTGTCATAATTCATTGTATATCACTCTTTATCAATTGGCGTCACCCCATCCTTTGCCACGTGGTGTTACCTGACACGGTGTATGACTCTTTGACACGTGGTATACTATTTGTGGCGTATGGTATATCACTCTTTGTCACGTGGTGACACTATTTATACTATATGACACGTCACAACGTAGAAATACAATCCATGACGTGCGATTCTTTGTCGCGTATGCCTCTTTACCATGAATGACTTTTAGCTTGTGGTGATCTGCTTTTGTTTTCAGAATAGTCAACAAGTGCGAAGCGAATCTCACGCAGTCCTACTTTAAAGGTGTATATATATATATATATATATATATATATATATATATATATATATATATATATATATATATATATATATCTGTGCACTTGCCATTAAGAATCCCGGAGGTACTACAGACTGCTTGGCCGCTTCACGTTCTTTGTAATCGTCGAGTGCAGATACGTATGGCATCGTGAAACTGCCCCCCCCCCCCACCCCCCCCCCCCCCCCCCCCCCCCCCCCCCCCCCCCCCCCCCCCCGCCAATCTTTATGATTTTGAAAGAAACGCGCAAACCGGAGTCGTTGTTATGCTTGAGCGTGCACCTTATGCTAACGATTTTAAGTCATGCTGGCAAAATTTGGTATACGTATGTGTTGATGATGTTTTCTCAAGTATGCTATATCTAGGTTGATGAATTTTGTTTCTTCAGTTGTATTCATTTTTTTTCTTTTATATAGTTAATGCCTTTTCTGTACCTGTCTCATTCTCTATTTCACTCTCTAGCCACGCGCGAGCGTGTGTGTGTGTGTGTGTGTGTGTGTGTGTGTGTGTGTGTGTGTGTGTGTGTGTGTGTGTGGAAAGAGAGAGAGAGAGAGAGAGAGAGAGAGATGGAAATGGAAATGTTTATTTAGAAGATCGTCGGCCCATTCTGAACAGGTATGTTACAATCACAATGATCTAAAAAAAAAATTAAAAAAAAAAAACAAAAAAAAACACGTATCAAGCAGTATATTGCTTACAGCAACTGTACATCTTTTCAAGGCTTCATCTATATATATATATTTTTTTTTTTTTAAATGGAAGGAAAAAAATGGTTATAATTTCCACATTTTGTCTTTGTTGGATGATGAAAACAAAAGGTAAAGCCGAAATGCACAGGGATCACCGTAGTGTTTTCATGGAATAAATTCTTCTCTTGGATCACCATATGCAGGACACAGAAACGTAAAATGTAAATCGTCTTCTTCAGCTGACTAACAATGTGGGCATGCTAACTGCACTCCAGAACTCCAGGTATGTGTTAATGAATGCCTATTTATATGTATTGAAAAAAACAACCCTATTGACAATTGAATAGTTCTTTACAAACCTATTCACATTCATTCTTTTGATTGACCGTACATAAAAGTCCTATCAAACTGAAACCTCTCACTGTTTTGGACATGATTGTCCCATTTGCAGTAAATAATTCTTGTTTGAAAACTTTTTTTTTTTTTTTTGATGAAGTGGTAATACCGATTCTACACCCTGATTATGCCGCGAAAATGAAATCCCATACTTATCTAATGTTACACATAACATTTTTGTAATCATGTGTGTTTCCATTGTAGCTTCCATCAAACTCATATAACATAAAATATGCTTTACATAGTGATCTATGTTTCCCTGATTGAGTTGATGTTAACCAAAACATGATACAGCATACATGAGAATTTAAATATTTGGGATATGTATCCAATTCACCAAAAAGCAAATCACTCGGGCTTCGGATGTCTTCACCAAACACCGTTTTAAAACCAAAGGAGAGAGAGAGAAAGAGAGAGAGAGAGAGAGAGAGAGAGAGAGAGAGAGAGAGAGAGAGAGAGAGAGAGAGAGAGAGAGAGAGCTCAATTTGTTTATGGCGGTATTTCAAATTTACATTGGTTTGACAATGTATCACATAACTTCAAAATATCCTCGCGTCTTTAACAAAATTAGTTTGCACTGACATTTGCGTCAGGCAATATGTATGTGTGTGTGTGTGTGTGTGTGTGTGTGTGTGTGTGTGTGTGTGTGTGTGTGTGTGTGTGTGTGTTGTGTGTGTGTGTCTGTCTGTATCTGTGTCTGTGTGTGACCTCCTGTTAGTCTGCTTCTCTCTCACTCTGTCTGTCTGTCTCTGTCTGTCTGCCTCTCTGTCTCTGTCTCTTTCTCTCTCTCTCTCTCTCCCCAAGCACACAAAACTTCCTCCCTTCCTCCCCCCTTTTTTCTCCCTCTCTACTTTCGGTTTCTCCCAATCTCTCTCTCTTCACACACACACACACACACACACACACACACACACACACACACACACACACACACACACACACACACACACACACACACACACACACACACACACACATATATATATATATATATATATATATATATATATATACATATACCTCTCTCTCTCATGGTCCAAGCATATAGGAATGGTGTATAAAATTATCTCTTAAAGATGTATCAGTTGTCCAAGATTAAATACTGTAGATCTCTATTCCCAATAAACGTCACTGAATCTCATATAAAATATGCATCCACTCTTCGGAATTTGGCCGGTGATGATATCCATAAACCACTACTCAGTCTTTTGTTTGACTAAAATCTTAAGCCTTATTTTGCAGACAACGCAATGCCATTGAAATTGAAACTAAAATATTTCTACGCAGTTTTTGTCTTCGAGATATGATCTGGTTGTGCTACGCCATCAAATTACCAGATCGTATGTTGCATAAAAGTTGCTCGCCAAGCTCACAAGATATTACTAAAATTGATCTTTTGAAATCCACCCCTGCGTTTTCTGGTCTTTGCTTTGGAACATTATCCTCTCTAAATGTCCACGTAACATTAGATGAATTCAAACATTCACATTTGCATTTAAAGATAGAATAGGTCAATACATCTATGGTTTTGTTCGAAATTTCTCTCTTTCCTCTGTTTGCTTCAACCTGTCTGTTTGTCTGTCTGTCTGTCTGTCTGTCTGTCTGTCTGTCTGTCTCTCTCTCTCTCTCTCTCTCTCTCTCTCTATCTATCTATCTATCTATCTATCTATATATATATATATATATATATATATATATATATATATCTTTCTCTCTCTCCTTCAATCTGTCTGTCTGTCTATCTGACTCTCTCTCTCTCTTTTAAACTAGGTTTGTATCAGGTATGCTTATGATATCCGTGTATATATTTTTTTATGCATGTGTATTCTTTTCCGCCATACATACAATTATTATGATAAAGTAGATACGCATGTTTATGTATGTATTTGAATGTTCCTGAATATCATGTCTGTGCTTCTACAATCCTATATCATTTTTTTGTGAAATATATTGATTTGGGTTTCCCTTTGCCAGGAGGGTTGGACATACAACAGCATATGTAAACTGATAACGCCTCCCTCATTAGAAACAAAAGTTTTTTTTTTTCCTTCGACCATTCGTTCTCTCATTCACGCCCCCCCCCCCCTCTCACTCACACACACACACACACACACACACACACACACACACACACACACACACACACACACACACACACACACACACACACACTAACAATGTATGCTAGACGCAGTTTACTTGAGATAATGTCTTTCCCCCTTAAATGCAAACATCACGTGTCAAAGCGCATCGCCGAGTTATTTTTATATGATAGTCAGTCGTGTCCGACTATGACCATCAGAACAGCAGAGGAGGCAACTGCTGTTCCGACTAATTGGACTAGAATTTGATAAAAGTGGTGAGTGTCTCGCCCAAGTACATCCCCACTCTCTCGGCCAAGAGGGTTTTAGGACAGTCGGTGTTGGGATGGTTCCCTAAGGCCAACTAGCCCACAAGGCTGCAGCACTTAGATCCAGTGCAAATTTGCCTCCTAGTTTGAGAGTCATAGTCCTTCACAAAAGACTAAGCTGTAAATGGTTTCCTATTGACTGGGGAAACCATTGATAATACAGCTCTCACTTTGCTGTTGGCCCAAATGTAAACGTATGTCAATCTGTGATAAATCGCCGAGTAGTGACAGTGTTACTCTGACAACGTCCGCCATCAAATCAAATGTCTTCTCCTTCTCTCACACTTTGCGCATCGTTTTCCGAAAGAAAATACAGTGTATTCCTAACCAGTGCATTGTACTAGCTGGATAGTAAAAGATCCTCAATCTTGCTCAGTCATTACTCTCGCCAGTGACCCAATGTCGGATGGATGTATCTTTAATCCCAGCAATTTTCGGGCAGAGAAAAATAGGAGGAGGAATTTTGTTTAATGTCCCGTCACACATATCGGTGACTGAGGACATTTTGTTAAACTATGTATGAATACATTTGAGTATTATCGTTTAGAAGGGGTGGGAGATGTGAATGAATGGAGGGTTGAGGGAGACTGGGAAAATGAAGGTGGAATGAGGGTGACATTTGAAAAACAACAACAAATTACAGGAAATTACTTAAAGGACTTCGTAAAAGAGAAGTCGTTAAACTGACAAGCGAAACAACTGATAATGAATGCAAAAAGTCAAAAATATCAAAGTTCTCAGTCACTTGTGAAGACACACTTTCGTGTACATAAGTCTTCATCAAGCTACAGTCAAAATTATGTGCTTAATTGTCGGGTTACTAAAGCATATGCACTTTGACATTAGAACAATACTTGGTCCGTAATGAATTTGATAATAGTCTGAGAGCTAAACTCAGAGAAAATAACAAACGTGGGGGTGAAACAATTTCTCTGCTCTGCAAATTTCCATTCTGTTACCAATAAAACCTTTTACTTATTTAGTAGTAGTAGTAGTATTGTAAGTGTCCTTTCCGTCTATCCCCAGACAATGTCTGAAGTTGGGTGGCAAAACTGCTCGACACTTCCAGTCCGAGGTATACATACAATCAACGTCCACTATCGGGCGGACAAATCGCCTGCATTACCAGACTGTAAGCCAAGCGACGTGCAATGCCTTCTGGAAAAGCACTCAGTTCAACCAGTCTGTCACCAGTACTAAACGCTGAAGTGGTGACTGGAAAGATGTTAACTAAGGATATCTCTTTCACTACCAGCAGCACAACAGTCGGTCAATACTCAGTGTCGGAGACAGGATGAAAATCCAGATGAAAATGAAAATCGGCATCGCAACCAGGTCACAAAGAAATGAATTCGTTTAGCTATAACCTGTAAAATCAAACAAAAACTAATAATTTATGGATATTATTTCTCTATCACCACACACAAACACACGCAGAGACACACACATAGAGACATACGCGCGCACGCACGCACGCGTGCACACACACACGCACACACATCACACAAGCGCGTGTATGCACCCACAACTACCCATACACACACGCACACAGATGCGCACGCAAGCACGCATGCACGCACAGTGTGATGACAGTCACATGAATCAAACTGTTGACGACGGAAGTTGAGAGTTCCACGTCGCTATATTTCTGATCTCAGTAATGAAGAATAATGAGCTTCACGTACAACTGGGGATTCAGTTGCCTGACAAACGTTTTTTCCCAGTTGCATAAACATCGGTTTTTATTGTCTTTTTGTTTGGTTGGTTGGATTTTTCGTTTCGTTTTGTTGTTGTTGTTGTTGGGTTTTTTGTTTTTTTTTGTTTGTTTTTTTTTTTGTGGAGGATCGTAATTTGTGTTGAGGATAACGTACAAAAAAGAAAAAAAAAGAGAGAATCGGAGAGTGATACTCTCTCTCTCTCTCTCTCTCTCTCTCTCTCTCTCTCTCTCTCTCTCTCTCTCTCTCTCTCTCACACACACACACACACACACACACACACACACACACACACACACACACACACACACACACACACACACACACACACAGGCATAATGAGAAAGAAAGAAAAGAAAGAAATCAGAGAAACTTTTATTTGACCCAGATACTATCGACAGCCTTGTCTCTTCAAATTGGTTCTATTGTTGTCTTGTACTGACCATGATGTTGTGCGAAATTTGTCTCTGTTTTTTCTACAAAGCGTTTAGATATAGGGAAATTCTCACTTCTTAATGTTCCTGATTAACCTGATATATCCATAGCTGCATTGTTTTGATCTTTATGTCTTAAATGATATGATTATTGTCTGTTCACTTTCCCCTTCATGAGGGGCCTAGGCCTAACATGAATAAACCATCTGAATCTGAATCTCTCTCTCTCTCTCTCTCTCTCTCTCTCTCTCTCTCTCTCTCTCTCTCTCTCTCTCTCTCTCTCTCTCTCTCTCTCTCTCTCTCCCTCTCTCTCTCTCCTTTGAATGCAGTTAATAATCATGAATAACGACATGTGAAATTAAACACACCAAAAACATATCATCTTGGCCTGGTCATCTGTCTTGTAACAGATGACACCAGGATAGCTGAGTGCTAGATAATTATGGGGTTGAAAAACGCTTAGAGGCTCCATGAGTAAAAAAACAACAACAACAAAAACCAAAAACAATCTCAATTCAGCAAGACGATCATCGCTGTAGTGATCATAATAAAATGCATATCCACATCCCGCATGTTATGCGTTATACATAAGATGAGATACGACAGGATACGTCGTGGTTCGTCCGTCGGGATGGACGAGGACCATCTAGTCATCCTGGGGGTGGGTGGGTTGGGCTCTGTGGGTGCTCAGATGACTGGTCAGGCCAATCCGCGCCAGGAAGGTTCTGACACAGTGTGGACAGGAGATGGTGGCGGCTGTCGGGGACTTGCTGGCGCTGCTTTTCCTGGCCTGTCTGCGTTGCTCTGCTGCAGCGATTCTGTTGGCCTCACAGGATTTGGCGCCTTTGTGGACAGCTGAACGCCAGGATACGTGTGATGTGTGAGAAAGACACAATGTGATACGATACGACAAGACAAGACAAGACAAAACAAGGCAAGGCAAGGCAAGGGCAAGGCAAGGCAAGGCAAGGCAAGATAAGACAGGATGGGATAGGATGGGGTGGGATGTGATAATATCTTTATTATATCAGCGAGAACTCTGGTCAGGTAAGAAATCATAACACGGACATGTAATCGAGAATGGAAGTATGTCTGCGAAACCTGACGTAGAAAGTGACAAAGACGCGATTGTAAAAGCATTACGTATGCACTCCACATATTGCAGGTAACATATATGAAACAGGTGTGTATGAGAGAGAGAACGAGAGAGAGGGGGGAGAGAGAGAGAAACGTCGTCTGACAGAGGGTTGGAATTGTGTTTCCGAATTCTTTATCGATCATGAATCACTACTTTACATTTGTTTATGTTATGAGTGTGCATGTGGAAAGGTCCTTTTATGGCTGTGCATTTTTAATGGGCAAAAATGTTGGTATTTTGATCATATGTGTGTATTTTGGTAGTCAGTTTACAATAATCGCCGAGTACTATCGATATGAAAGTATAATCTCATTTACTTTGTGTTGTATACCCGTATGGCATTTTCTGATTTTTGTTTGTTTATTTGTTTGGGGGGTTTTGTACACCATTAAGACATCTTTTTTTTTACATTTTGAGAGCATCTATAAAAAACCCAGTAACTTGACAACCGAGAAAGCGCGTTTTGGCTAATATCAAGCACACGGCATTTGTTGAATATGTGTAATTGTCAGCAAAATTTCTCAGTTAATACTCAAACCAGTGCAAGCATTCACACACCCAACACAGAAAGAGGGTCTTTTTCCTTGTTGCCATCATCGGCAAAATCCTCTGTGTGTATGTGTGTGTGTGTGTGTGTGTCTGTGTGTGACCTCTTGTTGGTCTGCTTCTCTGTCTCTCTCTGTTTATTTCTCTGTCTGTCTGTCTGTCTGTCTATCCGTCTCTGTCTCTCTCTCCCCAAGCACACAAAACGTCCTACCTCCAGCCCCCCCCCCCCTCTCTCTCTCTCTCTCTCTCTCTCTCTCTCTCTCTCTCTCTCTCTCTCTCTCTCTCTCTCTCTCTCTCTCTCTCTCAGAGGGTAGGAATGGTGTTTCCGTATTCCTTATCGATCATGAATTACTACTTTACATTATAGACAGACCTTTGTTGGTTTTTTTTAGATGTGTCAATACCTCAGTTTTCGAGGTGGAACAAGACGTGTTATTCATGGATTAGGAGTCATTGTTGTACGACATGGTAACCCACATACAGTTCAATGTTATTTCAAGTCATAGATGTTGATTTTTTTTTTTTTCGTCTCCTTTTTGTGACATGTAGACTCTCGTATACTGAGTCCGAATAGAAGTGATTCTGACTCGCTACCGACATTGTATCCACATTGTAGTGATTGACAATGCTGCATTTGCTCCCCAGACAATTAATGTTTTTCGCCTGCACGTGCTGCAATCACGTGACGACTTCTTCGTGAGCAAATGTAGATTCATAAGCCCTCCATTCGTTCAATATTTCCGCGAACTACGCGCAATAATATTGGAAAAGCTGCATTTGTTTTGCTATCACGTACAATCGTCTCAGTCATGATACCAATTACTCACAATGATGTGCATGCGTATGGGTCCAGGTCAGTAAAGCTGATACCTATTCACTGTGATGGCGCCTCGTTTACTTTAAAAACAAGATAAAGAAGAATATGAACAGAACATTATTGATCTCGCAACACAGTTACTTTCGTGGTGCACACAGTGCGTATCATTTTAATGGAGAAAAAAGAGCTGTTTCGCCATGTAAGCTATGACACCTTTTTTGTTTTTAACATGTCATATACAACAATGAAAATTTTTTTTTTTTAAATGAAAGAATATTATGAAACGTTTTTCTGTGCAAATGTTGGGGACTCCACTTGGAGTATTGTCACTGCCATTTTTTTTTTTTTTTTTTTTTTTTTTTTTTTTCTCGAACGTTCATTCATGAATCAATACTGTTGGTATCTTTATTTTCTCAATTAGATGCGCTAAAGACGTCAAATTTAATCACTTGTTCAAGATATGTATCTTTAAAATGAACACCGTTTGTTTCGATTTTCGGTCGTTTTAAAGACTGAAGCTTTTTCTCCTCTTTTTGTCATGACTGACTGAGGACTGAATTACCCAAATTGGCAGTTATTCTATTCTCTTCTTTCACTTTCCTAGCTATGGACTGTTGTTTATTTCATGTCTCTGTCTGTCAATACGGATGTCTTCATGGCCTTCGACAGTCTGGGATTTTCATGATTGTTATTTTGAAAAAAAGTAGGTAATATTGAACAGCTCACTTTTACCGCATCTGTGCATCAGTCTGTAATTGTGTGGGGTATGACCAAGCTGCACCGAAATATCACTTTTGTCAAATGATTGCCTGGCATGCACACTGTCACTGATTGATGGGTTGTCTGTCGATCAATCGAATGATCAACCGATCGATGTTGATTTTTGTCTGGTTCTTAACAATGATGATTGCTCACTCTGACTGGCATGTTTTCTGTGTTCGTTCGCAGTGTTATCATTGACAACCACGTCTAGTCTGGTTGGCTTAGCTGCCATTTCTTTTTTCTTTCTTTCTGTTTTATCACGCATTTATTGACTTTATTATACGTGTTGTATGCATTGTTTATACAAATTCATTCACTTCTACAGTTACTTCCGTATATATCATAAGTTTATATAGTCATCGATCTTACAGTGATGTCTCCTTGAATTCGTCTTATCAGTTGTTAATTAATTTATATATTTATTTATTTATCTATTTAGGTGGGGGGGGGGGTTAATATATTTATTTATTTATTCGTGTTTTTATTCATTTCTTATTTATCTATTCATCTTTACTTTCTATTTATTGTTTTATTCATATCTAGGTACAATAAACGATCTTTTATGTTTGGAATGAAAACAAATCGAAGTCCGGATTTGTTTTAACTACTTCTTTTTTATGTCTCATTTGTATATCTTTTATGTGTATCATACACGTATCATGACTGACAGTTCATTTCTTAAGTCTGGCAACTATAACAATGCGTGAATATTTTATTGGACTGTGTTTTTAACCTTTGCATCTATGATTATTCTATGCCAATTGCTTGCTCGTTTCTTTTCTTTTTCTTGTGGGAGGAGGTCCTATTGATTCTGCGTGAATCAAATCACAAATGCCACGTATGTGTGTTTTAATTTTGTTTTAAATATAAAGAGTAAGAAATATAAACGCGCACTTATATGGATTTTGATGACCCTCAAGAGAAGTACTAAATTTGAACAATTATTGCAATGCAGCAACACTTGTTTGTTCTCTGTAGTTTAATCAAAGGATCTGGTCAATCTTTCCACCAGAATTTCTCATTGTAGGTCAGTCTTTCCACCAGAATTTCTCCATTTTGTTTTTTGTCTCATTGTAGGTCAGTCTTTTCACCAGAATTTCTCTATTTTTGTTTTTTGTCTCATTGTAGGTCAGTCTTTTCACCAGAATTTTTCCATTTTGTTTTTTGTCTCATTGTAGGTCAGTCTTTTCACCAGAATTTCTCTGTGTTTGTTATTTGTATCATTGTATTGTATTCATACAATGTTGTAACAAAAATCAAGCAGGCATTTAGTCGACCCAGATTGTTTATTAAACTCAACTATTTCTAATTCGCTGTTAGATTTTCCAGACTGTAAGTAATAAAAAAAAATATATGTATATATAAATAAAAATGTTTCCATGTCTGCATATTTTTACACGTTTTATTGCTGCTGTTGGATAATTCACAATGAAAGAAGGCAATGCTATAGCGTTTGGCTTTTTGTTTGCTTAGTTTTGTTTTGGTTTTATTCCGTGTTGATACGTTTTTGTTTTCACTCCGAGCACTAAACAGTGTTTACATGATTGTAATCTGCCCCATAATTATCATCATCCACCAACTGCTTAAATAGTTAATTTTCAACACGAGATAGGTCCGTAAGATCGTCCTAAATCCATGCACGAGTATTGTTATTACTTGAGCAATTATTATAAGACTCGTGGCTCAGGACTGGTTTATTGTCTTTACATAGGTACATTATTCACTGTTCGACATATTAAAAAAAACAACCAATAACACGAAATATGATTACGCTAAAGCTTAGTGAAAACTCACTTCCTACTGTTGTGTACCTGGTATCAAGTACACACAGGCGAGAGCGTTCCCTACTGCGTACCTCTACACACATTGACATTCAAGAATGCCAATGCCCCACACAGCTGTGAATGGACAATGCTGAATGGGTCGTCTGTATTGCGTATAGCATAACCCCAGACCACTAGTAATGGCCGATCTTTGTCTCTCACTGAGGTTTCAAACTACTTTTATACCATTCTGGACTAAGTGAACGCACGTGTGACAATAACCTTTCAGGCTCAAACCCGTTGTTCTCGAAAGAGACAGGAAAGTCGAGTTTTCACCTTACAGGTTCCAAGGGGTGGTTTTGACTTATAACGGGATGGAGAATGGAGAAATATTTTAGTTCATCAGAAAGAGGTCAAGGTGTATTAGACAGTGAAACTGATGTGAGTGACAGGAGAAGGGGGAGGGACAGTAGACGTGGCAAGTGACACAGACGACAGTGGGAATGGAGAGGGTGATCGGTGGTGAATATGCAAATGAACCACTGGTTGTTCAAACAGAGGAAGGTTTTTGTTTGATTAAAATTTATTTTCCAACACTTGCACCATATACAGGACAGGGCAAGACAATCACAGACATAAGTTACAAGGAACGGCAGACCGCCCCCCCCCCCCCCCCCCCCCCCCCCCCCCATACCCCCCCCTCCCCCCCCCCCCCCCCCCCCCCCCCGCCTCCCCGCACGAACTGATGTAAGTGTTTTGTGGAAAACAATCATTTTTTTCACGTATTTAGCAGACTTCACCTATATACATGTTTTACCACCCTCACATTATACGTCAAGAAAAATATTGTTCTTTTTAGCTCAAGCTGTAAAAGAAAGCATTACAGAAGTTAGACTTTGGAAATATTGTGCTGTCCTTATTCAAAAACCTCAATAACTGTGTGTCCCAATTGCACGAGACTGTGTTTTGTCGTTATGTTTTTTAACTTAGAAAAAAAAAAAAAAAAACTTTGCAAACACCCAGTACACAGTACACAGAAGAACGCGCGCTTACAAATCGCCCAGCATGGAGTGAGCTTTGATTAAGAATGCGTTCAGGGGGTATCTCTTCTGAAATTTAACCACCACCACCTCCCCCCTACCTCACCCCCCCTCCCCCCCCCTCCCCCACACACACACACTTCTTACACACACACACACACACACACACACACACACACACACACACACACACACACACACACACACACTCCTCTTAATCATCAACATTAATGAAAGCACCGTCAACATCCGTCCAGACCTTTGCTCTAAATCGGTCACCGACAAGTAGAAATGCCATAAAGCTTGAAAAACCCAACGGCTGTCGAACAGCAGACCCGAGGACACTCGACAGGGGGGCTAGCCGATAACCGTTCAGCTCTGGCTGACATCGTGGACAGCTTCTCTGGCGTCTCTGGCGGTGCTCAACCTAGAGAAGGGAAGAGAGGAGGAATGATGATGAATGTCTCGTCACACACACACACACACACACACACACACACACACACACACACACACACACACACGTATATATATATATATATATATATATATATATATATATATATATATATATATATATATATATATATATATATATATATATGATATTCAGTCGTGTCCGACTGTGACCATCAGAACGGCAGAGGAGGCAACTGCTGTTCCGACTATTTGGGCTAGAATTTGATTATAGTGGAGTGTGTCTTGCCCACGTTACATCCCCACTCCCTCGGCCAAGAAGGTTTTAGGACAGTCGGCGTTGGGATGGTTCCCAAAGGCCAACTAGCCCACAAGGCTGCAGCACTAACAGCCGTTGGTTAATAAAACACACTTTTGTCGAGGTATTAGCTTTCACGTTTGAACGTTATCGTTTAAAAAGATAGGAGAGTAGGGAACAGTTGAATGGCGATTTGGGGGAAACGAGGTTCCCAGCGTGGACGTCTCCAGTGAGTTCAGTTCCGTGTAGTTCAGCTTCTCGGGAAGCTGTCTCTGTGTTCGGGGACTGATAAATCCGCTTCTGTGGTGCGCCACTTCTGCTAGACAGATGCCTGACCAGCAGCGAAACTCAACGCACTCACTCAGGTCTTGAAAGGAAAAAAGATGATGATGATGATGATGATGACGATGATGGTGGTGGTGATGGTGGTGGTGATGAAAATATTAGTAATGACGATGATGATGATGATGATGATAATAATAATAATAATAATAATAATAATAATAAATTGATACATATAGAAATGAATATCATTGATAATGATATACTAAACTGTAATTTCAGTAACATATTGTGTAGTGCAAGATATATAGAAGGCAGAAATTTGAAATAAAAACATGAAAGAAAATGGGCCACGCTCAAGTGAACCCCTATCGTGGGCACATGAATACAGTGACCCAAGCGTGAAAGTGTGCGCGCGCACACGCACGCACACACACACACACACACACACACACACACACACACACACACACACACACACACACACACACACACACACACACACACAGCACAGCAGATATGCAACAATTTGCAACTGCAACTGCAGCCTCTGCCCAACTTTTGTGTCTCACACTCCTCAGTGACTTTACAAACTCTATAGTGTTTGCATCCTGGACCTGACTGCTGTGAACGAGTATGCTCGTTATTGAGGGCTGCATATCTGTTATGCATGTGTGTGTGTGTGTGTGTGTGTGTGTGTGTGTGTGTGTGTGTGTGTGTGTGTGTGTGTGTGTGTGTGTGTGTGTGTGTGTCCGCATGACATACAGCAGGATCCCGAAGATGCTTTTGTATGGCCAGCTGAAGGAAGGCCACCGTGAACTTGGAAGACCCTGCAAGCGCTGCAAGGACACCTTGAAGACAAACCTCAAGGTCTGTGACATAGACATCGCTTCCTGGGAAACTGATGCCCTTGACCGCTGTCGCTGGAGGATGCTGTGCTCTAGTGGCATAAAGACGTTTGAAAGCAAGAGGATGCTGGCCATTAAGGAGAAGCGTGAGCGAAGGAAGCAGGGCTCAACTTCTGGAGACGTTTTCCCTTGCAACACCTGTGGAAAGTGCTGCGCATCCAGAATCAGCCTCTTCTCCCATATGAGGACACACACCTACAGATAAGCCTGCCTGCCTACTCATCCGTCGGACCGACGGGAGACTCCATTCGTGTGTGTTTTACATTTATTTGTTTATTTGTTTATTTATCATTATTATTGTCTTTTTAATTTTTATTATTAATTTTAGTAGTAGTAGTAGTAGTAGTAGTAGTAGTAGCAGAAATAGTAGAAGCAGCAGTAATATGATATCTTTTTTTCAAATTTGAATATTCATGTACTCCTTTTTTTCTTCTTTTTTTTCTTTCTTTCTTTCTTTTTCTGTCATATTTAGATATTCATTTACTTCTCTTTTTATTCTTTTTTTTTTCTCAAGGCCTGACCAAAGCGCGTTGGGTTACGCTGCTGGTCAGGCATCCGCTTGGCAGATGTGGTGTAGCGTATATGGACTTGTCCGAACGCAGTGACGCCTCCTTGAGCTACTGATACTACTGACACTAATACTGAGGGCTGACTGTCCTCTTCCTGTGATAACACATGCTTACGGGTTAGGATGCATGTCACCATTCCTTAGTTTGGGGCTATTTCTACCTCATGGGATTGTACTGTTCTTTTCAGTAAATTCAATTAACTCCGTTTAACTCACTCAGTACGGCCAGTCCTCTCTTCTCCTCTGCACAGACCCCTCGGATGTCCAGTGGGTGTCTGAATGACCCAACCTTTAGCTTCCGTCGTCAGAACTGTGGTATTCTTTATCAACATTCACCTCTTCAGTGTAAGAGCGTTCCGCTTGCAATATTTCGACGATGGTAATTGGGATGAAACGCTGTTAACGTCGTCTCTTTCGCCGTTCATATGGAGAGAGTTAAAAGTTATACACAAAGAATATGGTTTGCACATTGGACTCATGCCACACTGAACTCATCTTCAGCAACGCTCGGTCGGAGATTGGTGGGTTTAAACGTCTTCCCTGAACAAAAGCCTGAGCTCAGCCCCAGCTGTTTCATGTCAAAATCCTCATTGACATCAGGATGCCCTCACATCTTTCCTAGTTCTTGTCAGTTTTTCTTCTTCTTTTTTTTTTCTTTTTTTTCTTCTTTTTTTTTTCTTTTTTTTTCTATTCCTGTTGACAAGTTCAGTTTTATGACTTTTATGCAGAAGGTGATTTGCTTTGTTTTGTTGTTGTTGGTTTTTGTTTCATGTGGAGTTTTGGGGAGTTATTTTGTTTTGTTTTGTTTTGTTTTGTTTCATTTGGGTTTTGGTGTGTGTGTTTTTTTCCCCAAAAGATCACTAGCAAAATAATATAAAAAATAATTTTAAAAAAGAGCGGGGGGGGGGGGGGATAAGAAATGAAGCTATTATTGCGCTGGCCACCGCTGTTTCTGAAACTTGTCCACTTAGAAATTGCTTTAAGTTTTACCCGACTTACGTTTATTTTCACGTTTGCATATTTTACTCAAATTCTAATGCTACTGTTGGATATTTTACCTGAAAAAAAAAGATTGAAATGGCATCGCCTTTGGCTATTTTGTTTGTTTGGTTTGGTGATTTAGTCATTTTGTTTTGGTTTAATTTGCTTGCTTTGGTTTTCTCTATGAACAATGTTTGCAGTGATTGTGATCTGCCCCATCATCGCCCTCCCCCCTCCCCCGCCCCCCCCCCCGCGCCCCCCACCCACACCCCTCCCTTCCCACTACCATTCACCATTCGCTTTGATAGCGTAAGATCGTCCTAAATTCATATATGAGTAAGGTTATTATCCGAGCAATTATAAGACTCATTACTCAAACCCTGTTCCTTATCGATGCGTTGTGTTTCAAACTCGTCAATGGATTTTTTTTTTTTTTTTTTTTTTTTTATGAAAATCCTGCCCTCTTTCCAGTGATGTTATCTGAAATCTCCTCAGCGAGTTCGGACGCTTGCAACAGTACTCGTGTTCGCCTGTTCTAATCGCTTCTTCTCTCTGTGTTGTTTACTTTCATTTTATGCAGATGGCGATTTGCTTTATATTTCAACAAACCAAGCATGATCAGACAAAAAAATGACCATCATTGTACATCATTTGTACATATATTTAAACTACATATACATACCAGCTCAGTTACTGTTGTTGTATGTTTGCCGCTTCGCCGCTTTTTTTTTTTTTTTTTTTTTTTTTTTTTTTTGTCGGCTTCTGTACAATTTGTGTCATCGGACAACACGGGTTTCATGTCGTAGGAACAGGGTGCGGACAGAGGACAAGGCTCTCTTGATTATTCTCTCCGCATCGATCCACAGGTCTCCGGTTACTGCAGTTTTATTAAGCTGCGGCTGCAATTCCCCAAAGCCCTGACAGCTGAATGGCCCCGTCACGGTTATTTGTATTTGTATTTGTATTTCTTTTTATCACAACAGATTTCTCTGTGTGAAATTCGGGCTGCTAGCTCTCCCCAGGGAGAGCGCGTCGCTATATTACGGCGCCACCCCCTTTTTTTTTTCTTTTTCTTTTTTTCTTCTTCTTTCTTTTTTTTTCTGCGTGCAGTTTTATTTGTTTTTCCTATCGAAGTGGATTTTTCTACAGGATTTTGCCAGGAAAAACCCTTTGGTTGCCTGGGTTCTTTTACGTGCGCTAAGTGCATGCTGCACACGGGACCTCGGTTTATCGTCTCATCCGAATGACTAGCGTCCAGACCACCACTCAAGGCCTGGTGGAGGGGGAGAAAATATTGGCAGCTCAGCTGTGATTCGAACCAACGCGCTCAGATTCTCTCACTTCCTAGGTGGACGCGTTACCTCTAGGCCATCACTCCACTGACTTAAGGTGATCCACTGATTCCTCTCTCCACGTCCATCAATAAACTGGTCAGTGTCAACGTGGAATAATTTTTTTTTTTAAAAAGCCTGCACGAAATTCGTATCCGTGGCTTCAGTGATTTGTAAAACGCAATGCCTGGTTTGAAATGACAGCAAC
Source organism: Babylonia areolata (assembly GCF_041734735.1). Lineage (NCBI taxonomy): Eukaryota > Metazoa > Mollusca > Gastropoda > Neogastropoda > Buccinidae > Babylonia > Babylonia areolata. The sequence continues at coordinate 9,995,960 of NC_134876.1, read as the reverse complement.
AACAAAGAAAGACCGAAAGAACCAAAGACAGAAATGTATGGAAAATAAGGACGGACAAAGGAACTGGTTTGAAATGACAGCAACAACAAAGAAAGACCGACAGAACCAAAGACAGAAATGTATGGAAAATAAGGACGGACAAAGGAACTGGTTTGAAATGACAGCAACAACAAAGAAAGACCGAAAGAACCAAAGACAGAAATGTATGGAAAATAAGGACGGACAAAGGAACTGGTTTGAAATGACAACAACAACAAAGAAAGACTGACAGAACCAAAGACAGAAATGTATGGAAAATAAGGACGGACAAAGGAACTGGTTTGAAATGAC
>NC_134876.1:9983130-9988130 GCF_041734735.1 Babylonia areolata | reverse complement strand
TGCAATTTTGCCTCCTAGTTTGAGAGTCATAGTCCTTCACAAAAGACTAAGCTGTAAATGGTTTCCCATTGACTGGATAAACCACTGATAATACAGCTCTCACTTTGCTGTTGGCCCAAATGTAAACTTATATATCTACTAGTTCTAGTATATACACCATTTTGAGACCTGCCTTTTGTGCTTTAGCGTTATTATTGTTCTCATAATTGTAATAATCTAGATTTGGATTGACAACTTAGTTCCAGTCTCCTTACAGTATTATGTTTGGAATACTCAGTTCTATTTTACCTTGTATATGTACGGGGAAAAAAAACAACTCATCAAACGTCTTCTCCAGTAAGACGAAAATTGTCGCTGCAGTTTATCTTATCTTTTAACAGACATAAAAAGCCAAACATTTTCCAAACGTGCACCTCACACGTTCCAGTCGCTTGGAAAAGGAAACACAATAACATTGTCAAAATTATGAGATCAAAGAAAGACAGAAGGCATATATATTCAAGTCTTTCCGGAAAACAGATGTAGGTGAATGGACCAGCGAAACAGAAAATAAGTTAAGAAGAGATGACAGAATAGAAAGCAAAAAGATAGCAGCAAACAGGGTGAGAGAAAAAGAGGAAATTTCTAGCACAGGTAGGGGTAGTATTCATGTTCAAAGAGCCCCCGGCATCCCCACGGATGATTGAGTACATTTGATTTTATGCACTGATACAGCAGACACAAAAACAAACATTCATACATCCTCACATTCAGATCATACTCATGATAAATTAGAAGGCAACGTACATTTGTACACGCGCACACACACACACACACACACACACACACACACACACACACACACACACACACACACACACACACACACACACACACACACACACACACACACACACACACTGTGTTCTGTCTGCATTCTTGCCCTCTCTAAATCACATAACACGGCAAAAACCAACCAAGTGTTTATTTCTCACTTTTAGACTCAAGCTGCAACTTGGTTGAGATCAGTCTGCTAGCATGGAACGAATCTCATCGTATTGGGGAAAACCATAATTATTCTCGCACACCTATCGCTTTCTCTCCAAGAGCAGACACGCATTATGTCATGGGATTCATCGCTTTATCTTCCATTTGGGCAACCCTGTGAACATTCCCAGGGGAACATAGAAATGATAACCCCGAAAGAAAGTTTAGTTTGCTTGCAAAAGTGACACGCGTGCAACTATTTACACTGCACACACTCCCTGATCGGAAAAAAAGCTTTTGAACGCACCATGGCTGCTGAAATGAAAACGAAAGCTGGTTTGACACCCAGTCGGAAAGAGCATCACATGCCTCAATCAAAGCCAGCTGTTTTTATTTTGCGTGTTGGCTGTCATCTGTTGGAATTTTTATATCTTGTTTTTCCCTTCTTGTTTTTTTTTTAAATGATATGAGTGGGTATTCGTTCTCAGTAATTTCAGAGGATGGCTTTTTTGTTAACACGCCAGGGAATCTGTTCCATGCTAATTCAATGAATTGGTGTCCTCCGTTTTTAGGTATTCGCTTGAAACCACTTGAGTTTCTGCACTCAATGTCTCTGTGAGCTTGTTGGTTGTGACATGATAAAAGAAAGCCTAATTTCAGAGAGAGCGAGAGAGAGAGAGAGAGAGGCAGAGACAGTGACAGAAAGATAGAAACGTATGTCAGCTTGTCCGCACAAACATGCGTATCTAAAACATTTTTGATGATAAGGTAAAATGGTAAAATAAGACATAAGTATACATGGGGCAAAAGTTATCATATTCACAAATACATTGTGTAATTGCTTTACTTCACAAAGGCATTGATTTAGAGGGAGATGAACTAAATAACTGGAGACCAGTTATTCTTACAAATAATGACTGCAAATCAATAGCTTAAGCTTCTGCTCTTACACTTGGACTAGTTGTTCATAGATTAAGAGACGAAGGCTAGGTTGGCTATATCACAGGTAGAAACATTGCAACAGTAGTAAGATTTGTCGTTAACAAAATTAATTACCTGAACAAAAGTGACAAAGCAGGGTATTTGCTGGCCATCAACTATGCAAAGGCATTTGATTCGATATCAGTTCTTTTCTCATTGACCTCTTTCTGGCTTTTGACTTTGGTCCCGATTTTTTTTTTTAATGGGTGTTTTGACTAATTATAATATCACTTCAGTTAATCACGGGGGTGGGGGTGGTTATCAGTGTCTTTTAATGTGAATTGCGTAATTAGGCAGGGATTTCCATTATCACCAATAGCCTTCGTAGAAACAGCAGTGTTACTGGTGATTAAGATTAGAAAGAAATCGGTTGTAGTATCAAAGCACCATGTCAATCTGTAAATGAACGCATGCACTTGAAAATAATACAAATGGCTGACGATACTATTCGGTTTCTCAGAAATCAGAAACACCATGCAAAAATTCTTAGAAATGTTAACTTCTTTTGAAACTATCGCCGGGCTAAAATCAAATATTTACGAAACAAAAAGCTTTGAAGATGCGGAGAAAGAAAAGAGAGGATAATCTTTCATTCACCATGTAAATAGAATTGAAATTCTGGGCATTTACTTTGAATCAGATGAATCGGAGCGGAACATTAAGACAAGTGGAAGGTCAGAATTGATCATTTGAGCACAGTGGAAGAAATGAGTCATCACTATCCAGGGTAAAGTAGAAGTGGTAAAGACATTTTTAGTAAGCCAGTTTGTGTTATGTCATGCAATCTACTGGTCTCCTGGACACGATATTACACAAAATATACACAAGTCCATATAGCATTTGGTGGCAAAAATGTTACGTAATATTCCCTCAGCAATAAGTTCAATTGTGGCAGGTCCATTTCCTTTGCGTTAGCTGTGCTTGACTATGTGTGTATACATATGTATGTGTACATAACTAAATGCATGTATATGAATGTGTATTGTGTGTGCGTGTGTTTATGTAAGTTTGTGCCTGCCTATGTGTGCGTATGTGTTAGGGTAGCTGTTAGATGCACATCTATGTTAAAATGTATGTATGCAGTGTGTGTGTGTGTGTGTGTGTGTGTGTGTGTGTGGTCATATTTTGGTGTGTGTGTGTATGTAACATTCATGTAATATTTTATGTTAACAAAAGCGTTTTCGTAAAGCACCTAGAGCAGATTTCTGGATAGTGTGCTACGAGTGTATAAGTATCCATTATTATTATTATTATTATTATTATTATTATTATTACTACTACTACTACTACTACTACTACTACTACTAAAAGTGCTCGAAAAAGCAAATGAAAAGTTATGGAGTCTGTTGTAGAAGGAAGGGGGTCTGAATGTGATCAACATCGTTCAATTCCAGAACTAGTTTTAGTCGCAGTGGATGGGAAAGCTATAGATCACCACGACAAGTAAAAATCGGTTGCTTACTCTGTTATGGTACTTTGAAAAGCTAGCAAAAGGAAAATATATTTCAAGTCAACAGTAGGACAAAAGATTTGGAATGCAATGGCAAAATTACTAATGATTTCTGGAAAGCTGTGTTGTCAGCTTACTCTGTTAACTCTCTCCATACGAACGGCGAAAGAGACGACGTTAACAGCGTTTCACCCCAGTTACCATCATCAAAATATTGCAAGCGGAAGGCTCTTATACTGAAGAGGTGAATGTTGACAAAGAATACCACAATTCTGACGACGGAAGCTAAAGGTTGGGTCATTCAGACACCCACTGGACATCCGAGGGGTCTGTGTAGAGAAGAGAGGACTGGCCGTACTGAGTGAGTTAAGAACTCCATTACCAGGGAATGGATCCAGTGAAGTTGAGAGGTGAACCATAAGAACAGCGGTTCTGTCTTGTGAAGCAAACATGTTTAACACAAACCCTGCCGTCATACAATTAAAACTATGTGAAAACAAGCCATGTGATTATAACAGAAATAATAATAATAATAATAATAATATAATGAGATGATGATGATGATGATGATGATAACAAAAGAAAGAAACTGTTCAAATGAAGACCAGAAAGCCAAGCCTCAACCGTGAACTCCTTCCAATTTATGACAGTTTGCTGCAACACAACTGTGGGGCGCCTGTGGCAGGCAATTTAACTCCACGCACGGATGTATGTACATTTTGTGACGAACATGCATGTGTTCATGGATGCGTTAACTTGTGTATGCAAAATAAAATAAATAAATAAATAAATAAACGAATCATGAAGTATCCCAAAACCACTTTGTTCTTTCATATTATCACCTTCATTTTAACCTCTTCATATTTTCGAGGTAGTTTCTTTTTTTGTGTGTGTTGTACAGGCAAGTTTCCTACTTTAAATCTTTTTCTTTTTCTATAAAGCACCTGAGGACGACAAGAAAAAAGGAGTTGCTGTATGTTTTCTGCTGAGGACATAGCTTCCGACGTCAATTTGAGTGACCTTGACTTGCTAAGTTGTGGAGCGGGGGAGTGGGGGGGGGGGGGGGGGGGAAGGAAACAAAGGACTTCAGAACAATAGAATGGACAAGGACAAAGTTGTCGGCCAACAATCTGTGAAGTGGTGTCCAGCAGTTTCTCTCTCTCTCTCTCTCTGCTCCATGAATTAATTATAAAACATTATAGCAGTGGGGCAGTGAATCAGAAGATTGATCACCGTGACAGTGTGAGTTACCAAGTCAACTTCTCGGCATGCAGCTGCTCGGAATGCCGATTGTAGTGGTTCACTTTACATTCATTTATTGACTCACTTGTGTAAACAAAGTGAATCTATGTTTTAACCCGGTGTTCGGTTGTCTGTGTGTGTGTGTGTGTGTGTGTGTGTGTGTGTGTGTGTGTGTGTGTGTGTGTCCGTGTGTCTGTTGTGTCCGTGGTAAACTTTAACATTGACATTTTCTCTGCACATACTTTGTCAGTTGACACCAAATTTGGCATAATAGGAAAAATTCAGTTCTTTCCAGTCATCTTGTTTAAAACAATATTGCACCTCTGGGCACAAAAGAATTTTTTTTAAAAGAAGCCTAATT
>NC_134876.1:9945630-9978130 GCF_041734735.1 Babylonia areolata | reverse complement strand
TATCATTCTTCAGATTATCTTGATATCTTGACAAAGTCATACACATTCCACACTTTGTGCATGTACCACATACTCACGTGCCAATCCTCACATGCACACAGTAATCACTTCACTGAACCAAGCGCCCAGAAAACATTGGCGGTTCGAATCCCACGTCAAGGGAACAGAAACAAGCTCGTCAATCTCACCACTCAGTCCAGTGGCTTTTACAGGCCTACTCACACCACTCAGTTGTGTGGTTTTACAGGTCTACTCACACCACTCAATCCTGTGGCTTTTACAGGTCTACTCACACCACTCAGTCCAGTGGCTTTTACAGGTCTACTCACACCACTCAGTCCGGTGGCTTTTACAGGTCTACTCAAACCACTCAGTCCAGTGGCTTTTACAGGTCTACTCACACCACTCAGTTCCGTTGTTTTACAGGCCTACTCACACCACTCAGTCCAGTGGCTTTTACAGGTCTGCTCACACCACTCAATCCTGTGGCTTTTACAGGTCTACTCACACCACTCAGTCCAGTGGCTTTTACAGGTCTGCTCACACCACTCAGTCCTGTGGCTTTTACAGGTCTACTCACACCACTCAGTCCAGTGGCTTTTACAGGTCTACTCACACCACTCAATCCTGTGGCTTTTACAGGTCTACTCACACCACTCAGTCCAGTAGATTTTACAGGTCTACTCACACCACTCAGTCCAGTGGCTTTTACAGGTCTGCTCACACCACTCAATCCTGTGGCTTTTACAGGTCTACTCACACCACTCAGTCCAGTGGCTTTTACAGGCCTACTCACACCACTCAGTCCTGTGGCTTTTACAGGTCTGCTCACACCACTCAGTCCAGTGGCTTTTACAGGTCTGCTCACACCACTCAGTCCTGTGGCTTTTACAGGTCTACTCACACCACTCAGTCCAGTGGCTTTTACAGGTCTGCTCACACCACTCAATCCTGTGGCTTTTACAGGTCTACTCACACCACTCAGTCCAGTTGATTTTACAGGTCTACTCACACCACTCAGTCCTGTGGCTTTTACAGGTCTGCTCACACCACTCAGTCCAGTGGCTTTTACAGGTCTACTCACACCACTCAGTCCAGTGGCTTTTACAGGTCTGCTCACACCACTCAATCCTGTGGCTTTTACAGGTCTGCTCACACCACTCTGTCCAGTGGCTTTTACAGGCCTACTCACGCCACTCAGTCCAGTGGCTTTTACAGGTCTGCTCACACCACTCAGTCCAGTGGGTTTTACAGGCCTACTCACACCACTCAGTCCAGTGGCTTTTACAGGCCTACTCACACCACTCAGTCCAGTGGCTTTTACAGGTCTGCTCACACCACTCAATCCTGTGGCGTTTACAGGTCTGCTCACACCACTCAATCCTGTGGCTTTTACAGGTCTACTCACACCACTCAGTCCAGTGGCTTTTACAGGCCTACTCACACCACTCAGTCCAGTGGCTTTTACAGGCCTACTCACACCACTCAGTCCAGTGGCTTTTACAGGTCTACTCACACCACTCAATCCTGTGGCTTTTACAGGTCTGCTCACACCACTCAGTCCAGTGGGTTTTACAGGTCTGCTCACATCACTCAGTCCAGTGGGTTTTACAGGTCTACTCACACCACTCAGTCCAGTGGCTTTTACAGGCCTACTCACGCCACTCAGTCCAGTGGCTTTTACAGGTCTGCTCACACCACTCAGTCCAGTGGGTTTTACAGGCCTACTCACACAACTCAGTCCAGTGTCTTTTACAGGCCTACTCACACCACTCAGTCCAGTGGCTTTTACAGGTCTGCTCACACCACTCAATCCTGTGGCGTTTACAGGTCTGCTCACACCACTCAATCCTGTGGCTTTTACAGGTCTGCTCACACCACTCAGTCCAGTGGGTTTTACAGGCCTACTCACACCACTCAGTCCAGTGGCTTTTACAGGTCTACTCACACCACTCAATCCTGTGGCTTTTACAGGTCTGCTCACACCACTCAGTCCAGTGGCTTTTACAGGTCTGCTCACACCACTCAGTCCAGTGGCTTTTACAGGTCTACTCACACCACTCAGTCCAGTGGCTTTTACAGGTCTACTCACACCACTCAGTCCAGTGGCTTTTACAGGTCTGCTCACACCACTCAGTCCAGTGGCTTTTACAGGTCTACTCACACCACTCAGTCCAGTGGCTTTTACAGGCCTACTCACACCACTCAGTCCAGTGGCTTTTACAGGTCTACTCACACCACTCAGTCCAGTGGCTTTTACAGGTCTGCTCACACCACTCAGTCCAGTGGCTTTTACAGGTCTGCTCACACCACTCAATCCTGTGGCTTTTACAGGTCTGCTCACACCACTCAGTCCAGTGGCTTTTACAGGTCTACTCACACCACTCAGTTGCGTTGTTTTACAGGCCTACTCACACCACTCAGTCCAGTGGCTTTTACAGGTCTACTCACACCACTCAGTCCAGTGGCTTTTACAGGCCTACTCACACCACTCAGTCTTTAGGCCACACACCCAACTCAGACCTTTATTTTACAATGCTGTGCGTTGTACAAAACTAAATATCCAACACTGTCATCACAACAACAGTTGTCTTCAGCCTCTCACAAATTTCATAACATAGGCTTGGTCTAGAGGGATTTCCGACACAGGAATCCCTCGAATAAATTCAGTGAATTTACAGTATACACGCCATCCATCCACTTCAAAAGAACATCAGAAATAAGCACCAGGTACTCTGGTAGCAAATTCAAATTCTATACAAGGGCTAATAACTATTTAAGTGCTCCATTCTGTCCAGGCTCATTTCGAGCATCACAATTGTCCAAACCACACATGGCCAAATAATTTCAGACTCAACTCTCACAGTCTGGTTCCTTGTCCTTCCTTAGTCTATGGGAAGTGTCCCCACATCAAAAAGGTAAACTTTGCCTCACATTATGTTGACGTCTGCCGATTAAACACCACCATCCATCTCGGGTCGTACACCTTCCTTGCGCCATCTGCAGACGCCCAGAGTATGCTAGCTGGAGTTGAAGGTCATCCTCAGCAAAGTGGCCAACTGGCGTACCACGGCCAGTGGGACTGAAGCCACGCTCAGATGAAAAAGAAGGGACGAAGAAGAGGAGGAGGAGGAGGAGGAGGAGGAAGGAGCTGACCTGAGACAAATAGAAACAACAAAGCTTGTCTCTTCTAATCAACAACTGGCGGGGTTCGAAACCGAAATATCACTCGAAATGTAATGATTTTGATTCACCGTACATTTATTTTTCCAATTTTGACTGGGGTTAATTCTTAAATAAAAACAAGCGAAAGTAGAAACAATAAACTTTTAATACAGTCATTTAATTCGTTTAGAAAACAAACGTTTTCTTATGCGATCCATGGCACCACACAGATTCTAGTTCACTTACTGAATCAGCTGGCGGTTTACGACCTTGACAGGTGGAGACAAACCTTTCGTCAACGGACGATCTCAACACGCTGTGCTCTAGCATTTCAACAAGAGAAAGACCTCAACTGTTTTAATCAAACCCACCCTAAAAACTAATACAAATTATCGTGCAACTCACAACTTGATAACTGCGTTGACATAGGAAAGAAGCGAGGACCACACACCAAAATGAAAACGTTCTAAAACATCGCTTCTGGACATCTGCACACAATATGTGTTGTACAAAATTATTTGTACGGTTTTGCTATTTAGCTTTTTTTCTTGACGTGTCTATATCGTGGGTACACATTCAAAGTGAAACCAACATGACGAACACACCCTTGACTGTTTCTTGCGATTCCTGTGCTGTATGAGAGCTCTTACCCTGTGTCTTAACTAATCATTTCCTTGACTATCAAAGCTTACTTCCACATTTGTCTGTGTGTTCAAGCATATCCCCAGTGTATTTTTGCCTAGTTTCCGCGTGTGCTTATGCATAACATCCTCCTCATTTCTCCTATATTTTGGTCGTAAATCTCATACGATTTTACGCATGATTCGCACGTTTGTTTATGGGAAATTACCGTGTAATAGCGCAGCACGATCTGATCGGTTTTCAGCGTCGACACGCAGCGCACGCCAATACAATTTCCGCTATGGTGGGGCAAGGGAGAAGGCGACAAGCAATTAAGGCCCCTTCCACACATGGGAAAACAACATTGAAACACAATCCCGGAGAGGCATTTCCGCGCAATCTCCATCCCCCATATGTCATGATTTTTTTTTTTTTTTTTTTTTTTTTTTTTATCTGCAGACCTGACCTGCACTCAGCTCAGCTTTTGGAGAATACGCTGGAGGGAGCTCACACATGAAAGAGAAGGAGGAGCGAACCAGTTTGGTTTTATTAAAGAAAATTATTGTGTTGGAGCTCCGAGGGTTCCAAGATCAACAGCAAACGCTTCATGCTCGTCATCAATGATTTGTGTTTACAAACACCATGGGACCAGCTCTTGTTTTGGTTGGTTTGTTTTTGGTTTTTGTTTTGTTTTGTTTTGGTTTTGGTTTTGGTTTTTTTGGGGTTTTTTGTTTGTTTTGTTTTGTTTTCTTTTGTTTTTAGCTCCAGATTTTAGAAATTAGTTTTATTCCGAACTGACTCTTCATATGAATGGAACATCTGACGAATAAAAACACATGTATGTTGAACCTTATGCACTATGGAGAAAAAAAAATGGGGGTAGGGGGTATGGAGGGGAGGGAGGGACATGACTACGGAAGCTGTGAAGAACATATTGATGAAGTGTGTGTGTGTGTGTGTGTGTGTGTGTGTGTGTGTGTGTGTGTGTGTGTTTCGTGAAGATCTGGATATGCTTGAGAGCAGTTATCGCTATATTAAGTGATTGTTTGCCTGAGTGTTCAGTCATATTTCCACATGTATTTGAACGTTAATCCTCTGTAAATCCTAGTTCCAGTTTGTGTTTATACACTTGTGCGTAGTTCTAGTTCCAGTTTGTGTTTATACACAAGTTGTGCGTAGTTCTCATATGAATCTCTTATGCTTCCACGTGTATTTCCAGCGAGTGTCCATACAAAGTTATCGCGTGTGTCTATGCATCGTCCCTCTTGGTTTTGTTGTTGTTGTTTTTGTTGTTGTTGTCGTTGTTGTTGTTGCTTTTAGAATAGAATAGAATAGAATATGTCTTTAATACCAAGTGTACCGGGGTCACAAGGAATATTGGGGGGATAGTACATAACAAGATACGAACACAAATCGAAAAATATACACAAACACAGATACAGTAGAAATTAGGATACATACAAGTGCATATCGATATAAAAACTTATGCATACGCGCGCGCACACACACACACACACACACACACACACACACACACACACACACACACACACACACACACGTTTGAACAAAAGCTGCATATTACATGTGGATGGGGCTGATGACTAGATCTTTCGGTAGATAGTTGTTGGTTGCACAATTCTATTTATCACACTGGATTTGTTTCGAGAGACAGGGCATTGACTGCTTTGGGGGAAAAGCTATTGGCGAAGCGATTGGTTTTCGTCCTTATCCTTCTGTACCGTCGACCAGAGGGGAGCATCTCGAAAATCCCAAAAGCTGGGTGTGATTCGTCCTGGCTGATTGATTTAGCTTTTTTTTTAATTTTTGTTTTTGTGGGGTGGGGGGGATTGATTTGTTTTGTTTTTGTTTTCGTTTTGTTGTTGTTGTTGTTTTTGTTTGTTTGCTGTTGTTGGGGTTGTTTTGTTTGTTTGTTTTTTTTTGGGGGGGGGTTGTTTGTTTGTTGTTGGGTTTTTTTTTGTTTTGTTTTGTTTTTTGTTGTTGTTTTTTTTTTGGGTGGGGGAGGGGTTCAACCCATGTGTCACTCATTTCCTCATTTGGAGCAAAACATGCGCTGCACGGACCTGATCGGTTTCACTCCTGTCACACAGCGCACGCCAAAACAATTTCCACTGGAGTGGGAGAAGGGAGAAATCGACAAGCAATTAATGGGCTCTTGCACACATTGAAAAACACCATTCCAACATAATCTCGGAGAGGCTTTCCGGCACAGTCTCAATCCTCTGCATGTCATGATTTTTTTTTTTTTACTCCGCAACCCTGACCTGCACTTATCATTGAGAACACGCAGGCAGCAGCTCACAGACAAGGGATCCAATTTGGTTTTGTTTACTTGAGCTGGAACTCCGAGGATTTTAAGATCAACAGAAAAAACGAACCATGCCCGTCAGCTATGATTAAAACTGACAAACACCATGGGACAAACTGCTTTTCCAGATCTAATGATTCATTTCCACTCCTAACTGAATCTTCCTGTGGGTGTCGGAATTTGGTTTTCGAACTCACGCAAGGACAGTTTCCCTTACAGTATGTCTCCTGCCTTTCAAGGTTTCAACTACACAATATTCTCCGAAAGAGAAGGAGGGATAGCAAATCAAACAGTCTTTTGTAATGCTCAGAAGAATAATCACGCGAACTGTCCTCGATGATTTTGCAGGGCTTTATTAATTGATTCTGCATTCAAAATGTTTTGTTGGTTTTTTTACAATTTGATCATACGTCAGCTTAACTACACATACATTGTCCATGGTTAGAGTCAGTTTCATGTTCCGGACTTCCATAGCCACTGTGTCCGTTGAGTTCCTAAGGGATTTTGTGCCACCATCAAATAATTAATGAAGTCTGGTGAACGCCCTGATTTTATCTTGGGAGAATTCTCATTCTGTCCGGTGTCCATGGGAATCAAAACATGTGACACTGTTCGTAGACAGTGAAATTCGTGTAGGTTTTCGTTAATCAACTGGGTGACGTTAAACTGAAATATAACCCTCTTTGGCGAGATCGCGGTGGGTGAATGCAAACCAGATTCATACAGCATTACGACGGTAATTGAAGAACACACACACACACACACACACACACACACACACACACACACACACACACACACACACACACACACACACACACGCACACACACCGTTTTCTTCCATAATCCCACAATGCTCAAACTTAAAAAAAAGAAGTTTTCTCAGTTATCGTCACACAGATTCCTATCCATTGCGTATCCCCCACCCACCTCTCTCTCCCTCCCCCCCCTCTCTCTCTCTCTCTCTCTCTCTCTCTCTCTCTCTCTCTCTCTCTCTCCCCCTCTCTCTCTCTCTCTCTCTCTCTCTCTCTCTCTCTCTCTCTCTCTCTCTCTCTCTCTCTCTCTCTCTCTCTCTCTCTCCCTCTCTCTCTCTCTGTGCCCGTCTCTCTCGACTACATATAGGGCAGCTGTAGATATGTTCATCTGAGAAGATTAAATGCTTTGTATCAATGAGCACCTAAACTCATTTCTTCTTCAAATTTTGTTGATGAAAGATCTGGCTATTGATTCATTTGCTCCTGAAAATCTAGTCATATCAAAAAGCTGTAATAATGTAGGCACATATTATACTGAACACTCCACACTCAAAGAATCCAGCTAATCTGTTTCCTCACGAAACATATGTCAAATCAACGTTTATCATTACCACGCCCTGGAATTGACTTTTATTTTCCATTATTAAGAAACGTTTTATGTCCCTTTTATGCACCCCCCCCCCCCCCCCCACCCCTCTCCCTAAACGACATAACTGGATCGCTTTCCTCTTTGACAATCTTTCTTCTTTTTTTTTTTTATCTCAGATACTTGATCAACCTAATCATGTGATCTGAAAAAAATTCCGGCTGATCAGTAGGACACTGTTTACGTCTATGGCTGTGTGGGAGTTTTGAGCAGTTGATATTTACCGGGTGCATCCATTTTCACTATCATAACTCAGAATTAACATAGTGCATTGTAGTAACTGATGTGGAAAAGATTTAGCAACGACATGTTTGAAAAAAATGCTACGTGAGACAATATATTTTTTTTCTTTTTACCATTTTTTTTTTTTTATATATATAAAATAAAGAATCATCGTCATTGTCATCGTCTCTCTTATTCCTCCCGTCTCATTCGGCTATTGATGCCACTTTTTTTTCTTTTTTTTTCTTTTTTTGTTAATCTTCTGTTGCGCATTAACTCACTAACCCATTTTCAGTTCCGCCGTCAGTGTGGTTATCCCTTAGCGGGGATGAACAGGTTCGGACTCTGAATCAGATCTTGTCTTTTTCACCAGCTACTTCTATATTTGCCGCGCTAATGCTCCTACTGTTACAACTTATCTTCGTTGACAGTTAACGAACTTGACACTATCTGTGGAGCTGAGTCCATTTCGTACTAAGTTTATTAGTTTCTGTCGCTGATTCCGTCTGGCAATAAAACTGAACTTTCCTGGCAGTTCATGAAGTTCACAATCTTTTGTGTGAAGCGAAAAGAGTGCAGCCACCAGAACTACTAAAGAGACAAGTGAAAGTCCATGCCTAATATTCATTTAACTCTTTCCATACGAACGGCGAAAGAGACGACGTTAACAGCGTTTCACCCCAATTACCATCATCAAAATATTGCAAGCGGAAGGCTCTTATACTGAAGAGGTGAATGTTGACAAAGAATACCACAATTCTGACGATGGAAGCTAAAGGTTGGGTCATTCAGACACCCACTGGACATCCGAGGGGTCTGTGTAGAGGAGAAGAGAGGACTGGCCGTACTGAGTGAGTTAATGTCTCTTCGTTTTTTGCTTTTTTTATTTTTTTTTTTTTATACACGTTTGCCATGGGGAGATTGAACCACACGCTAAGTAAAGCGATATCTATCTCTGATCATACAGTTGAATCAGATATATAATTCAGGGATTTTGTCCCGTGGTTTCTAACTACTGTTTTGATTCAGTTTTGTGTAACTGCTTTGCAGAGAACTAGGTATACAGAGAGAGAGGGAGAGAGAGAGAGAGAGAGAGAGAGAGAGAGAGAAACACACACACACACACACACACACACACACACACACACACACACGCGCGCGCGCACATTTAGAGTGCAGGAGTGATTCAGTCTCTTGTTCAATATTTATCTATTTTGTCTTGCTTTTCTGTGCGTGGTTTCATGTAACTTTGCATGCCTGTCTTATAAACCTTGTTCAGATTTAATTGACATTAAAATTGATTCTGATTCTGATTCTGATTCACACACACACACACACACACACACACACACACACACACACACACACACACACACACACACACACACACACACACACACACACACACACATGCAGAGAGATGCAGAGACAGAGAGACAGACAGACATGTGTAAGTAGAGACAGAGAGAGACAAACACACACATACACAGTGGGCGTACGGATAGAATGCGGATAATTTCATTCAAGAATGGGCCATTGCCCCTTATGATCTGGTGCAAACACCATCGTTTCACACACAAAACACGACTGAAATGTCATGTGTAATCAACACACAAAAGCTTCGTTCATTGCTTCAAGAGAAAACTGTTAAGAGATGCAGAGAGTGTGTTCCCGATCCCATTAATATGCTACTGTTCTTGTCCACACAGTGAGCGCAATACTACTAGAGTATAACAGTTGTGGACCAATACACATAAAGTGTGTTTTGTTTTGTTTTGAGTTTTTGTTTTTTGTTTTTGTTTTTTTTTTTGCTTGTTTTTTTTTGGGGGGTGGGGGTGTGGGGGGGTTGTTTGTTTGTTTGTTTGTTTTTGGTGTTTTTTTTGTTTTTGTTTTTTTTTTAGAAATCAGTGGATGCGCAACATTTCTGCAAATGAGCAGGATAGTCTCAGCATCCTTGGAAGGCTCTTTCCCACTTTTGTTGTTGTTGTTGTTGTTCTCTCTCTCTCTCTCTCTCTCTCTCTCTCTCTCTCTCTCTCTCTCTCTCTCTCTCTCTCTCTCTCTTTCTTTTTTTCCATTTTGGCTGTTTCTTTTTGTTCCATCATAATTTTTCTCCTTTCTGTTCTCTTTTCTTTCTCTTTCTTTTTTTCTCTTCTTCTCTCATCTCTCTCTCTCTCTCTCTCTCTCTCTCTCTCTCTCTCTCTCTCTCTCTCTCTCTCTCCACATACATTGTTTATGTGGATGCTGGGTACACAATTAATGAAAGACTACCGTCGTTGTATTATGTGAAGCAATGAAACAGGAGACCATGCGTACGTTCACCGCTATTCGAAAACGTTGATCTCCCACATTGCTTCGCTTCAATACATTTTTTTTTTCAAGATCGTGAACAAAAACCAAAAACAACCAAGAAGCACCACTGCTAGAATGAAAATGAAAATGAATTAAAACATAAAATGAAATCTCAAATCTGGGCTAAACACCTCACTGTATGAAAGAAGCTCCAACACTCAAAGGAACAGAAGAATGTGTTCCCCGATTCTGGCAGAGGGAAAACATCCCAAAACATTTTCAGTCTACTCAAACCAAGAAACCAAGATCAACGTGATGGAGAACTGGGATGCAGAGAAAAGGGAAGAGAGAGAAGAGAAAGTAAAGAAAAAAAAGACTTGAAGACTCTCCCCCTCAGCTGACATCCTGGTGAGTCCCCAGGGCCCCAATGGCCATCACTTGTTCTGGCTGCAATCAAACGCTGTATCTCCCCGCTGGAGAACCTTGAAAGAGGCTGGGCAACCTGTGCTTCTTCTTTTACCTCCGTTCTGTCGCTCTGTAATTGGACTTCGGTTTTCGTGCCAGAGTCTAAGGCATCACCCGTTCACAGCAAAGTTTGACTTTCACTCCCTGATTTTTGCTGAATTAAACAACCCTGAGATAGATCTGCTGACCCGGTGAGAACTATTGCAACAGACTCTGCGATACATTTTAGAAAACACTTTTTTTCATGTAAAAACTAAAATAAATCGAAAAAAAAACAAAAAACAATCGATAGTGTGGCTAGTACATATTCGTAGTTTCAAGGAATTCTAGTGAAAGGTGTTTTTTTTTCCATTTTGACAAACTTTCGGTTCGGTATTTCTGTATTGTCATGATTGTTGTTGTTTCGGAAATAATTTTAGATCTTGGTGAATTCTATTTGAGTGAACACATCGAGAGAATATACAAAACACACAAAACTATCGATTATTTCTTCTTCAGTTCTAATTTCTTCTTCCATAGTAACTGCGTAAAATAGAAAATAATAGAACCTTGAAAAGTAAAATGTGAAGAAAGGCTGGACACAAATCAACTGAAAAGATCTTAACTCTCTCCATACGAACGGCGAAAGAGACAACGTTAACAGCGTTTCACCCCAATTACCATCATCAAAATATTGCACCTCTTATACTGAAGAGGTGAATGTTGACAAAGAATACCACAATTCTGACGACGGAAGCTAAAGGTTGGGTCATTCAGACACCCACTGGACATCCGAGGGGTCTGTGTAGAGGAGAAGAGAGGACTGGCCGTACTGAGTGAGTTAAAACAAAATTCAGAAAATAAGAAAAAGCAAAACGAAACGGTTCCAAGTTTATTGAACTATGCACCAAACTGTATTTCAAGAAACATGGGTAAAGCTTGTAACGACATAATAATCATGTAACAAATTTTGATGCAAATAAAATCCAGAAGCCGGCTTGAATAGTGACAACCACTAACCCCCCACTCTACCCAACCCCGCAACCCAGACATATAGTTTTGTTCACAAAATTTCTCGTTAATTTGTTGATAAAAGCACGTCTACAGTGATTTCAGGATCACACCGCCTGTCACCACTCACAGCACATCATTTCGTGGACATGTCCAAGGGAAACTGCCAGAATGTTCCTGGGCATTGTGACATATCATCCTGCCTTCTCTCTCCTGGGAGCCATATATTTTGCATTTCCACAGGGGCGATCCATTCAAATCCCGTCTCCTTCCCATGATTTTGCATGCACCATTAATCAAAATCCGCCATCATGACAAATAACACTGCTCAAAACATTCCTCTGGTGATGTCAGGAGAGAACGGCATGGACAGAGGATATGGAAGCGATGGGTCCATTTCGGGCGCGGACTAAAGAGTGATGGCTTCTCAAACAGTTATTTTAAATCAAACTTCGTTTGCTGCACGAGTACACCGGCTTTAATATATGCATTGAAGAGTTCGCTGACACGCTGTAGGAATGCGGAGGGAAAGGCCAGAAAATTGTGTTCATTGTGTCCGATGTATAAACTGCATGATTGGTTGGATACTGAATAAATATGTTTGATTGTTGGTTCCGTGTGTGATGTTGTGTGAAAGGGATAGAGAGAGATAGACAGACAGACAGGCAGAGATAGAGACAGGGAAAGAAAGACAGACAGACAGACAGACAGACAGAAACGAAAACATTTGTTTTCATGATGGAATTGGAATGAGCGTGATTATTGTTTACACACAGTCGTCTGGGCGAAAAATTAAATCACAAAACGTGCAAAATAAACACATGCACAAGGACATGTTCCATGGAAGAGTAGAAAGTGAAACGATCAGGACTTTCCTGACAGACAGACATACAGAGAGTGCAGAGAAACCGAGATCAAAGACACAATCCATAACGCCACTGATGCATAATGGTTATTAGAATAATCAAAAGAGAAGCAACATCATGGTCTACAACTGAACACACTGACCACGAACGCTCGCCAAAAAAGAATGAATGAAATACTAGAGTCTGCTTTCTGAAGGGTGAGAATAGAGTGTATTGTCAATACCTGAAAGCTAATAACGCAGTTGGAATTAATATTACTCTGTCGCGCGCGCGCGCGCGCGCGCGTGTGTGTGTGTGTGTGTGTGTGTGTGTGTGTGTGTGTGTGTGTGTGTGTGTGTGTGTGTGTGCGTGCGAGCATGTGTGTGAGTATGTGTGTTTGTGTGTGTGTGTGTGTGTGTGTGTGTGTGTGTGTGTGTGTGACCTCCAATGACCGTTTCAATGTTGTGTGTTTTCCTTGTCAATTCACTCACCTTTACCCCGTCAAAAGAAATACATTTCGATTTTCATGTCAAACCAGTTATAATCAGCGAAAACAAACCTGGATTTCAATGTCGACTACAAACAGTACCACATGGTTATTGCACTGAAAGAAGATTCTCGGAAAAAGAAGTTTGAACATTCGCTAACACCATTCTTCATGTGATGACGGCACAAAACCCCTCCAGTTTTCCGTCTACACACTGGCCGTGCGTTGGATGAAACAGAATCTGACACGAAGACACGGTAGAGATCGATGGAGTTAATCAGAGGTAAGACTATAGATGCTTTGACTGATTCTGAACGCATAATTGATAAAGCCGAACGGCGTCAAAAAAGAACTGCTCGTTTGAATATTCTTCCGGGCAGTTCAAAGGACCCGTTATCGGGCAGTTTGGTTTGCTGTTCTTCATTCTCTTTCGGGAAGAATGTTTTCTAGCCGTCCATGGAAGGATGCGATTAAGCCGACATCGGATAACATTTAAACCAGCTGACCGCTCATGCAAAATTATTGATAACGCCCGACAGTTTCAAAGAAAACCCTGCCCAATCATTCTTCTGACAGTTCTGCCGGAATGCAATTAAACCAGAAGGATTAATCACAGCTTCGAAACCTTTTTTTTTCTTTTCAAATTTTCATCAAACATTTATTCACTGAACGGAAAGCGTCCTGGTTACGCACCGTGTGTCCTAACGTAGCGTTCAATGATTGTCTAGAAAGAGGGTACCTCCTGATTGCGCTACGTGTCAATAGCGCTTCATGTCATTAGCATTATGTTCAGTTGGACTCCGTGTTGATAGCACTACTGTTCTAAGTTTTGTTGTCAAAAAATGCGTTATGTGTCAATAAAACTTATTTTGCCAACTTACTAATTCTTTATCGCCATTCGTCAATAGTTCGCTACGTGTCGATAGTGCTATTTTTACCAACCTTCCAGACATTTATCACGCGAGAAAGAAACGCGATGTCGTAGAGTTAAGGGTGTGCTGACTTGTAAACGGCATGACTCATGTGAGTCAATATGGTATAGTAGTTAATGACTGAGTGAATTTATCTGTCTCTGTCTCTGTCTGTCTATCTGTCTCTGTCTCTGTCTCTGTCTCTGTCTCTGTCTCTGTCTCTGTCTCTGTCTCTCTCTCTCTCTCTCTCTCTCTCTCTCTCTCTCTCTCTCTCTCTCTCTCTCTCTCTCTCTCATGCTGATGAATATTGTTTCAGAGTGGCGTTGTCTCAGGCCCGATTTAATGTGCTTCCTTTAAATAACAATGTTAATAGGTACACTGAAAATGATGTTTTAAAGCATTGTCCTTTTTGCCAAGGTGAACTAGAAGATGGATACCATTTGTTGTTTGTTTGTTCTGTATATAATGATTTACCGACAAAATTTCTTCAAGACTGTTTAAACATGTCTCTTAGCTCACTTCTCCGATCAAACAACAAGCAGAGAAATTTCCATGTATCAAAATTTTTTTCCATGCGATCAAAAGGAGAAATCATATACTCAGACCTAATTAAGTAGAATTAATGTCAAGTCCATGAATATTATGATATTGTGTCATCTGTTCAAGTGTTATAATACCCCTTCCCATGCCCACCCCCAGTCCCCTGGTTTTGAATTGTGGTCCATGGCCAAAGTTCATTAAAACAATTTCGTTCGTTCGTTCGTTCGTTCGTTCGTTCTCTGTCTCTGTCTCTGTCTCTGTGTCTGTCTGTCTCTCTCTCTCTCTCTCTCTCTCTCTCTCTCTCTCTCTCTCTCTCTCTCTCTCTCTCTCTCTCTCTCTCTCTCTCTCTCTGATTCTCATGCTGTGAAATCTACAAGTAACAGAAAAAAGAACACAGTGTTTACTTTACAGCTATAATATTCACTATTTTCATGACAAAGAAAAAAAATAATGATGTTTTCACCTTAGGGTATAAACTGCAGGCTGCAGGAGTAAAGCAATAACAACAGCGACAAGAATGCATTATTGGCAATAACAACAACTGTGATATGTTTTATCTTCCTGTGATTTGGGGCCTAAGTGATGTGAGACTGTGATATTGCCTGTGATGATTTTACATTATATGTGTGCGTATGTATGTATGTGTATGTATATGTGTGTGTATATATATGTGTGTGTATATATCTGTAAGTATCTGTATATATCTGTAAGAAACTGCTGTACGGCGAACTCCAACATGGCAAGCGCTCCCATGGAGGCCAAAAGAAGCGCTTCAAAGATACTCTGAAAGCTTCTCTGAAGGCCTTCAACATCAGCCACGACACATGGGAGCTGAATGCAATGGACAGACCAAAGTGGCGTTCAGCTGTCCACAAAGGCGCCAAATCCTGTGATGCCAACATAATCGCAGCAGAGCAACGCAGACAGGCCAGGAAAAGCAGTGCCAGCAAGTCCCCGACAGCCGCCACCATCCCCTGTCCACACTGCGTCAGAACCTTCCGGGCGCGGATTGGTCTGACCAGTCATCTGCGCACCCACAGAGCCCAAGCCACCCACCCCCAGGATGACTAGATGGTCCTCGTCGATCCCGACGGACGAACCACATATGTATATATATATATATATATATATATATATATATATATATATATATATATATATATATATATATAGATGTGTGTGTGTGTGTGTGTGTGTGTGTGTGTGTGTGTTTATGTAGGTGTATATATATATAAACATATATATATATATATATATATATCTGTGTGCGTGTGTGTGTGTGTGTGTGTGTGTGTGTGTGTGTGTGTGTGTGACTTAGTTTGAAGTATGTAAATTTTAACCAACGTGATGTGCGATAGTCTGATATATGTATTTTAGAAAATGTGATGTGTGAAATACGTAAATTTTAGCCAGCGTGTTGTGAAATATGTATTTTAGCAAACGCGATGTGATACTATGTCTATTTACTTATTCTATTCTATTTTATTCTTTCTTTTTTGTACATTTTTTTTATGTCACTTACTCTTAAATTTGCATATCTTATTGTAAAGCGCGGTGAGTCCAATTTGAGATGGGGGGTACTGCGTTATATAAGCCTGCATATTATTGTTATTATCAACAACAACGTCTATCTTGTTGGAAGCCTAGTCAGTTATTTATTTATCTATTTATTCATCTATTTGTTTATTAATTTATGTATCTACTTATTTATATATTTACTTATGTGCTTATCTGTTTGCTTGTTTATTGGTTTGTTTACCTGTTTGTTTGTTTTTCTTTGCTTGTTTATTCATCCATTTCTTTATGTCCAAATTTTCATTCATTTGGTTGGTTAATTAGTTATTGATTGATATCTTACTCAATTTATCTTCAAGTTATCTTTGCAATTTTTTTTTTTTTTTTTTTTTTTTTTTTTTTTAATGAACGGAATTGCTTAATGGCATTTCATTTCCTCCATTACCTTGTGGTTCAGAAAAGTGTAGCCAGCCAGTGGGGATAGGAGTAGGGGGCGTTTGGGAGGAGGGGCGGGGGGGGGGGGGGGGGGGGGCGGGAGAGAGAGAGAGAGATATTTGACGAGTCTCATTCAGGGCGAAACTTGTGTCATGTCAGGCATAGCAAATGACCGTCTCGCTCAGACAGGAATCAATGGACAACCAGTCTCTGGTTTTGAAAGGGTGAATTCGCCTCTGAAATTGTAACGTGTCTACGGGTATTGTTAAGCCATTGAGTGTGCTTCGAGGCTTTTCTTGTGCTTATTTTATGTTTCACAGTAGACTTCGTACCTTCCACTTCACAATAAACGTATATGTAATCTGAATTTGTCTTGTTAAGCCTGGCAAATGGAATACTGAATTTTATATACATAATTGTTCACTGAAATCGAGTGAAAGACAGCCAGGAATTACTACGGTCAGATTTTCCTGTCATATCCGAGGAAACTTTAAAGCGTTCTGTGTGTTATTATGACTCTCTTCCGTCCAAACTTTGTGGAGTCCTTTTTCAATAAAGCACAATGTTTGCTGTTATTGTTGGTTTTCCTCGCAAGCGAAGATGAGCATGAGCTTCACAGTGTGGCGGGCCCGTAGATGACAAATAAGTCCCATCTGGGCTCTTAAAAACTTTTTTTTTTGTTGTTGTTGTTTTCTTAGAGTGCTTGTTGAATAAGGAAGCTCAAGAAATAAGGCACACTGCACCGACTGCACTTTGCATTTCCGTGCCCCATCCTTCGGCCGCTGGCCTGACAAGGTGATGAACGAGGTTAAAGAGGACATGTCAACCTCAGATCGCTGGCATCGACCCAGAAGTCAGCTGGTGTGAAAATAACGGTAACAAAATGAAGGATATTAGCGCTCTAAAGATTGATTCGGTTAAACAGACGCCACGGAACTCTGATGATGGATGGTGGATGATAAAAGCAGAGGCGATGATGTAGTGGATTTTAGTGGATTTTAGTGGGTTGTTGTTGTTGTTGTTGTTGATGCTGCTGCTGTTGTTTTTGTTGTTGTTGTTTTCGGGGTTTTTTTTCTTTTTTTTTTTACTCATTTATTTATGTCTATATTATTATCTACTGGTTCTTACCTTTGTCCTCTCTTTATAGTTTGATCCCCGTTTTTTTTAATGAATGTATTATATATTACATTCTCTGTTCTATGTTATCAGTTTAATGAGGGAGAAAAAAAAGAAGATGATAAAATGACGAAGGTGAATTTATGAATGATTGATGATAATAAACAACTTCATGAACAGACATCGTCATAATCTGACCTAACGATCTTTAAACACATGATTATTTGAAGATTAATAATGGACTTCTCTCAACTGAAGACACTACACGCCACATTCACGGTTCAGAGAGCTTTTCCCGCCTTTCTTGGGACATATCAGTGGCAGTGTGTGTGTGTGTGTGTGTGTGTGTGTGTGTGTGTGTGTGTGTGTGTGTGCGCGCGCGCATGTGCACGTGTGTGTGTGTGTGTGTGTGTGTGTGTGTGTGTGTGTGTGTGTGTGTGTGTGTGTGTGTGTGTGTGTGTGTGTGTGTTGTGACACTTATTTGCTTATTTGCTATTTATTTATCATTATCATTATTGTCCCTGTTAGTCTTTTCTCTTTTTTTTAATTTTTATTTTTTTTAATTTCTTTATCTGTTCGCTTACTTGCTTTTATTCTCTTCTAATTTCATTTTCATTTTCTTATTTCATGAAATCTATTTATTCATTCACTTATTTGTTTATTTATTTATTCATTTATTTATCTATTCTTTTATTTATTTATTTGTTTATTTACTTATCTATTTATTATGCATGTATCTATTTATCAATCTATTTATTTATCTATTCATTTATTTATTGATTGATTTGATGATTTATCGGTTTATTTGTTTATGCACCTTTTTTCGTTTTTTTTTTTCCCTCATGGCCTGCCAAAGCGCATTGGTTTACGCTGATGGTCAGGCATCTGCTCAGTAGATGTGATGTAATGTTTCTGGATTTGTCCGAACGCAATGACGCCTCCTTGAGTAACTGAACTGAACTGAACTGAACTGAACTGCTCAGTTCGTTGACGGGCCTCGTTTAATTACGATAGAATATTTTTCGATTTCTGTGATTTGTCATTAATGCATCTTTCTGAAGAACACGATGTTTAGATTCTATTCTTGTGAGATCATATGCCGACGAGTTTAATGTGTTAAGATCAGATTATATTTGGTTTGATTGATCATTCATGCAACATTAACGAAGTGTGTGTTGTTGTTCTTTGTTGTTGCTGTTGTTGTTGGTGGTGGTGGTGGTGGCGGTAGCGGTGTTCGTGGTTGTGTTGAACGATGAGAAAAATCAGTGTAATGTCTATAATGATGGAAAAGGCCCATTAATTAAACAGAAGAAACATTACCGACAATAACAACAGCATGACAATGACGACAGTTGTGGTGAAAATAACAAAACAAAAAACAACAAGAGAAAAAAAAAAAAAACATCTCCAATAATTTAATGGAAAGGTGGTCACACAAGAAATAGCCTACGTCTTAGCAAAGACGCGTAAAGGTTTAGAGGTAGTTAGCTGTGCGTCAATGCTAGAATATCGTGTTGCACAAGTCACGTTTTCTTCTTTTTTTTTTTTTCTTTTTGTTTGGTTTTCTTTCTTTCTTTCTTTCTCTTTTTTCCAGTGTTTACGTTCACAGGAAAACATTGCAAACACACATAATATTCCTTATTAGAAACTAGCTGAATAAAGTTATGGCAAAACACATGTGAGACTCACAAAGCCACAGGCCCTGCAAAACATGTCGCCCTTTTTCTTTTTTCTTTTCTTCTTTTTTTTTCCCCCTCAAGGCCTGACTAAGCGCGTTGGGTTACGCTGCTGATCAGGCATCTGCTTCAGTGGCAGATGTGGTAAAGCGTATATGGATTTGACCGAACGCAGTGACGCCTCCTTGAGCTACTGATACTGATACTGATACTGTCGCCTAAAGTTCAGTTGCCTGTGCTTAACTAAAGCACGGCCATCGTTTGTAATGTCACTCAATCTCATCGTAATAACGAACGACATGAAACGAATTTTGAACGTTAACTCTCTCCATACGAACGGCGAAAGTAACGACGTTAACAGCGTTTCACCCCAATTACCACCATCAAAATATTGAAAGCGGAAGGCTCTTATACTGAAGAGGTGAATGTTGACAAAGAATACCACAGTTCTGACGACGGAAGCTAAAGGTCGGGTCATTCAGACACCCACTGGACATCCGAGGGGTCTGTGTAGAGGAGAAGAGAGGACTGGCCGTACTGAGTGAGTTAAACTGAAATCCAATGACGTAATTTCGGATCGTTGACACAAGAAAGGTTTCAATGACCAAAATACCATTTACTAGTCTCAGTTAAGACTGATGTAAAGACTCCAGTAGGAAAAAGCGTAGAAAGACAGCTGATCATGTGAAGAAGAAAAAAAAAAGAAAAAAAGACTAACCTAGTAAATGTGGCATTGACTGAAAGGCTAAGCTCGAAGCGTCTACCGTTTTCAATTTCATTTCAGGATCCTGCAATCCCTTGTTTACAAGGTTAATGATTTCAAAATTCCAGGGACGTTTGTGAAAATCCTCTTCCAGACATCGCAAAATCCTCGCAGACGGGTGAACGACACGAAGTGGACACAACATCGATTGTTTCAGGCCTTCCTTCCTGCCCGCCTTCCCTCCTTTAACCACTTGCCTGACAACTTGAGGGACGAGGTTGGAGGGTCATGATGACCTGTCAAAGCATGCGTCGATCCTTAACCAGTCTTATGAATATTGGTGACAAGATAAAGGATGTCCAAGTTTTAAAGCTTTGATATTTCTTTAAGGAACATGGTGGATAATGGAATTCTGAGGATGGAGCATTGGAAATTATAATGAGGGGCAAAAACTTTTCTTTTATTTTTTTTTTCTACAATTTTATTTTTATTTTTATTTTTTTGCAATGAGTTCCTGTTGGAATGTTATCATCCACTATCCTCCCACAAAATTCGAATTCGTTTTCTGAGTCTAAATTCTGATATTAGCTGTTGGGTGGATAAAATGATTTTGTTTCTTTCTTTGTAAATAAACAAATGAACAAACAAACAAATAAATTAATGATCATAGTGGCCGCGAATATTCTTGCTCATCAATATTTCTAGAGAAAAAGAAAGAAGTCGATGTCAGATTAAGCACCACCACATCACAGCACGAATTAATCCATCTGGCGTTAATCGCCCATCTGTATTCATCAGCGTTAGCAGCCATACGAAATAATGATTCAGCGGAAATGCTGGTCGAATAAGCAGAATATGGGATTTCCCTCCTTCAGTGCTGCGTATTTCTTTTTGTATAAACTGATTTGGATTCAGATGCTGCATCTCTATCTGCGTGTTTGTCTATCTAGCTGTCTAGCTATCTGTCTGTCTCTGTCTCTGTCTGTCTCTGTCTCTCTGTCCCTCTCTCGCTCTGTGTGTGTGTGTGTGTGTGTGTGTGTGTGTGTGTGTGTGTGTGTGTGTGTGCCTTTGTCCCTCTCTCTCTCTCTGTCTTTGTCTGTTTGTCTGTCGGTCGGTCTGTGTGTGTGTGTGTGTGTGTGTGTGTGTGTGTGTGTGTGTGTGTGTGTGTGTGTTCTCTTCTCTTCTCTTCTCTTCTCTGAGCAGACGTTTTATTAGATGGAAGTATACATAAACGAGGAACGCTTATCATGGTGCGTACTGATTTTCGAAGATGTCCTCATTTGGCTGTTTGCTGCTTGAATCGTCAATGTCGTGGCCGCCGATTTGAACGGTGCAAACATGGACGTTGTCTTGGCGCCATCACTGTCCCTTACCACCACCACCTCTTCCCATGTTTCCAGGCATAGCACCAGAGCTCCTGGTCGATTCTCTGCAGCCTCTGATTGATTAATTCACGGGTGTCCTTCTGTTCGAAAGGTTTATTTGTTCTGCGCTTCAGATTGTTCGTCGTTTGTATCAGTTTGATAGAATTTGGTCCGCTGTCCACGATGACACGGAGATGGCCACATCACTTCACGACTTTAGACATCAGGTAAGAATTGACGTAATGTTCGAGACTGCTGTTTGTAGTACCCGATGATGTGTTCGTCAGAGGTGGTTCCACAGTAGTTGACTGACTGATTGATTGTTTGATTGATTGATTGATTGATTGACTGATTGGTTGATTGATTGAATGATTGATTGATTATGTTATTTATTCATTTATTTATTCATTTATTTGTTTGTTTATTTCTTTATTTATCTATTTATTTATTCAATCATTTATTTATCATTTATTATAAAGGAACTGGACCATATACCCTGTTTTGCATGCCGTTGGGCTAGTTCGGTTCGAGTCTGCATCCTGAGTACTGTTGTATATAAAAAAGTAAAAATAAAAATAAGTTTAAAAAAAGAACCCAAATCGGTTTGTATTTTCCCTACACTGTGAAAGTAGTGCCTTTCACATTTGAGCGGTAGTCTCCTCCATCTGCCGGCTGTGATAGGAAGACTGCGTCACAGAGCTGTCAAGTAATCCGGAATGAATTTCTTTTCTTTCTCCCTAGCGGGAGCGTTATGTTAATAAATATTTCTTCGGTTTCTCCGGTTATTTCCGTTATTTATGTGTGTCTGTCCATGTCATGTCAAACGATTGGCTTCTGCTACAGGCGGGTTGGTTTGTTGGTTTCTTTTTCAGATAAACACATCACGTTTCTGGGAACGATCTGACGGTTCCATAAATACTTCTCTATTCTGGCAAGCAGTTGTCCCATTCAGATGAAATATTGTATATCCGATGCCGTCTTCTAAAAATGATGCTGGCAACAGGTCATGAGAATGCTCGTCATCTTCAGACTCATCAGCGACAGGATGTGTCCCTTCGTGCCGTCTGAGTCAACGCTGTCTGCATCAGATGGGGAACAGACTCTGTCAGCTTGTCATCCAGGGAAGTAATTAGGTATTTTTTGAGCCAGTCAAGTTAATCACTTCCCATGTTGTTTACGGCGTTTACGCTCTTTTAGTGTTTTAGATTCTGTGTTGAGTAACTATTGCCAAAAGCGCAGGTCAGGGTTTGAGCAGACCATGCCTTCCAAAGATGACACGGGTTGTCCAGGTCATGCTAGTCTGCATAATTCTTCTGGTATGTCAGCATTGTTTCAATAGTACTTTCTGTTCTGTTTCAAAACTTCGTAGCTGTCACCATTTTATCTAACTGCCGGGATCTAGAGGGAAAACAGCTTGTCAAACTGATTGCTTTCAGAGGGTGACGTATGGTAGAGACAGGCGGAGAACCATGAAACTTGTTGAACAATAATAGGAAAAGAGTCAGGAGACAAAATTTTGTCACATAGATACTGATGTTTTGCTGAATAGTTTCAGTTTCAGTTTCAGTAGCTCAAGGAGACGTCACTGCGTTCGGACAAATCCATATACGCTACACCACATCTGCCAAGCAGATGCCTGACCAGCAGCGTAACCCAACGCGCTTTGTCAGGCCTTGAGAAAAAAAAAATAAATGAAAATATAAATAAACAAATAAAATAATAAATAAATAAATAAATAATAATAATGAAAATGAAATTTAAAAAAAAATTTTTTTAAATAAAAAAACAAAACAAAACAAAAAAACCAATGATGATAAATAAGCAAATAAATGTAAAATAATAATAATAATAGAGATTTGACAAAATGATTTGTGGTGACCTCGGTGACTGTGGCGGAGCTGTTCGTTCGATAAGTGGATTTGTTTCTGTAGAGAGCAGAAAGATTTAGGTCACGTCAGTGTTAGAGTTCAGAGTTCCGCTAAAGTTCAGTACGAATGTGAAGCAGCACAGAATGGTGGAAATGAGAATAGCGTGATGCTCCAGAATACTGGAGTCATAATCAGAGCAGTCATGGAAACAAGTAGACAACGCCTTTGATGAATGTGCAGGGATGTTATTCATAAAAGCACTCAGACATCAGGATAGAGTAAAACGGAAGATCACGTTTAAAATGGAATTTATGTTTCGCGCGGAAGCTGGCGAAAAATCAAACACTATATAAGGCACATTTTTCGTCATTTGTTCCCGCGTTTGCACGTGAATAAAGACTCCCTTCTCTATCAGGACTCTATAGGCTGTTGACTCTCTCAGACTTTGGTCCGATTCGCAGACCAATTCTGAGTTTAGCTCTCAGACTATTATCAAATTCATTACGGACCAAGTATTGTTCTAATGTCAAGTGCATATGCTTTAGTAACCTGACAATTGAGCATATAATTTTTCACTGTAGCTTGATGAAGCCTTTTGTACACGAAAGTGTGTCTTCATAAGTGACTGAGAACGTTGATGTTTTTGACTTTTTGCATTCATTATCAGTTGTTTCGCTTGTTATTTTAACGACTTCTCTTTTACGAAGTCCTTTAAGTAATTTCCTGTGACTGTATTTAGAGGTTGGTTTATTTTTGTTGGTTTTTTTTCCTTCCAAATTTCACCCACATTTTTACCCTCATTTGCCCAGTTTCTCCCAACCCTCCATTCATCCACATCTCCCACCCCTTCTAACCGATAATACTCAGATGTATTCATAAGTACTTTAACAAAATGTCTTCAATCACCGATATGTGTGACGGGACATTAAACAAAATTCCTCCTCCTCTATAAGCTGTTGCCTTTGATCTCTCCTAAAGTCACCGTTAAATCCTAGTCTGCCTGATGCAAGATCTAAATTGTCCAGCTGAGGGTAAAAAGTACTTCTAGTTATCAGGTTACGAGAGCTTTCAAAATGAAAATCAGTTCCATTCGTCTTCGGGCAACCGAGGGTACTTTACAAAGATATGTGGATCAACAATCGGCAGTCATTAATCACTGACTCAGGTTGCTGTGATAATTGGTTTTTGATTAATAGCCGACGGACTACGCTATCTCTGTATCCTGGATGTCATTTTAACTCTTTCCATACGAACGGCGAAAGAGACGACGTTAACAGCGTTTCACCCCAATTACCATCATCAAAATATTACAAGCGGAAGGCTCTTATGCTGAAGAGGTGAATGTTGACAAAGAATACCACAATGCTGACGACGGAAGCTAAAGGTTGGGTCATTCAGACACCCACTGGACATCCGAGGGGTCTGTGTAGAGGAGAAGAGAGGACTGGCCGTACTGAGTGAGTTAATGTCTTCTGCCACACAGTGCTGCTCAAATCCTTATGGTGTCGTATAACAAAACTGTTGCTTCTATGATTTCGATCTGTCCACCACTCCCACACACTTCATTAATATCAAAAAGTGTACACTGTCCAGAATGAAAAGAACACCGTTTTCTTCAACTACGGCGAACACACCAGCAACGACTTCTGACCAAGGCTGGTCATTCTTGTGCAATAGCGGAAGGCCCGCACTATCTCTGTATTCTGGTTGCCATTTTGAGGTCTGCCGAAGCACAATGTGTGTGGGCATTGATGTTTGTGTGCCTTTAAGTGACATTAACATATTAGTTCCCTGTTGTGTTCAGTCCCAATAAAAGGGTCATGTATATCATGGCATTGTAAACACCACCCACTGTTTACTTATCTATGTATTTGTTTATTTAACTATCTATCTATTCGTTTTTTTCTGTTAGTTAACTGAATACGAATACGAACACACACACACTTTATTGCCTTTTCTTCGGTACAGAGATTTGCTTTTTGGCAGCTGTACGTGTCAAGTATTAAAAAAATAACAACAAATAAAATAAGATACATGATATATCAGATCAGATATAGTTGCTGCGCCATTCCTCTACTTTCAAATTTCACGTCGTCAGCATCAAACAACTCAAAATAACTGATACTGGTAAACTTTCTTTGTAAGCGGATACACCATCTCATGCTACAGTTAGCAAGTATATATTTTTTTTCTTTTTTTTTAATTTTGATGCCAACGCCACCAAGGAACACAACTAAAATAAATCATTTTACAACACACTTCACAGACGGGTAACACAATCTAGCAGTGGAGAAACACGAAAGCAGAAGAACATCAACAGCATCGTCATCAAAAACAAAATAGCATTTCGGCTGTTGCGAAAATGTATTTGTATTTGTATTTCTTTTTATCACAGCAGATTTCTCTGTGTGAAATTCGGGCTGCTCTCCCCAGGGAGAGCGCGTCGCTATAATACAGCGCCACCTTTTTTTTTTCTTTTTTTTTCCTGCGTGCAGTTTCATTTGTTTTCCCCATCGAAGTGGATTTTTCTATATAATTTTGCCAGGAACAACCCTCTTGTTGCCGTGGGTTCTTTTACGTGCGCTAAGTGCATGCTGCAACATGGGACCTCGGTTTATCGTCTCATCCGAATGACTAGCGTCCAGACCACCACACAAGGTCTAGTGGAGGGGGAGAAAATATCGGCGGCCGAGCCGTGATTCGAACCAGTGCGCTCAGATTTTCTCGCTTCCTAGGCGGACGCGTTACCTCTAGGCCATCACTCCACACTGACAATGACAAAGCACAGATTAATTTGAAACACGAACAAGGAAGAGAAGGCGGGAAAAGACAATGGAGCATTTATAATAACTCTTTTTCATCATCTCTCATAGAGAGTAGAACATTCCTACTGTCATTTGTTTTCTTTTTACTTGCCAGGCCCGACATTTGTTTCCAAAGAATGAAGAAAAACAGAAGTCCATGACAAACTTTTGAATGGAAGAATCACTGTTATAGATAGACATGCACATGCCAGGTGCCGACAGGATAATAGGAAGAGGGTGCAGCACTGCTACATCGTTCTCTCAAAGTATTTCTCAAGATACGTAGCCTAGAAATGACTGTGTGGAGGGGGTTAGAGGGGGTGTAGGGTAAGGTAGGTGTGTGTGTGTGTGTGTGTGTGTGTGTGTGTGTGTGTGTGTGTGTGTGTGTGTGTGTGTGTGTGTGTGTGTGTGTTGGGACTCATGTAGGTTTATGTGTATTTGACTGTGCTTTCATGTCTGTGAAACTGCATGTTTGGTGCATGTCTGTTATGCATATGTGTGTGTATGTCTGAATGTGTGTCTGCTTTTTTTTTTTTTTAACATGTATTTGCTCATTTATCATCATTGTTGTCTTTTTTATTTATTTATTTATTTTATTTATTTATCTATCTATTTATTTATTTTATTTTCATTATTATTATATATTTTTATTATATTATTAGTTAGTTAGTTAGTTGTTTATTTTATTTTATTTCATTTATTTTTTCTCAAGGCCTGACAAAGCGCGTTGGGTTACGCTGCTGGTCAGGCATCTGCTTGGCAGATGTGGTGTAGCGTATATGGATTTGTCCGTACGCAGTGACGCCTCCTTGAGCTACTGAAACTGAAACTCTCTCAAAGAGATTTGTCGTGACACAAGTGGGCTAAATGATAAAATACGAAGCGATACGATAGGACTGTGTACGATCAAATACAAGACAATTCAACACGTGTGTGTGTGTGTGTGTGTGTGTGTGTGTGTGTGTGTGTGTGTGTGTGTGTGTGTGTGTGTGTGTGTGTGTGTGTGTGTGTGTGTGTGTGTGTGTGTTTCTATATTGTTTCTGTATGTGCTCTCTCTCTCTCTCTCTCTCTCTCTCTCTCTCTCTCTCTCTCTCTCTTGTCTCGCACCTCATCTGGAACGGCCAAAACCAGACCGAAAAGTTCTGAGGACGTATCGCGAGTGATTTCCAACAAGCCCCCAGCTCGCAGACAAATCAGTCATTCAGTTCCATCAAAGACTGCCCAGGACCTTTGCCCTCTTTCATCACTTGGTCTCGGAAAGCGGTTGATGAGGGGAGAGCCGTTAGCGGGATACAAAAAGAAGTAACGGAGCCAGTAGGGATTGATGTCTGCTATAGTCCGTGTCGCTGTGTTCAGACGAGTTCCTTCCTTTACACCCAAATCTCCGATTCGCTTGATTGCTGTTTTGTGTGTAGGTGGCGATTCATTTCGGGCTGTCGCGATTGGGTGCTTTAGGATAGAAACTATGCCAGTGACGTAGAACTCAATGGTACGAGGTTGTTTGTTTGTTTTGTTGTTGTTGTTGTTGTTGTTTTTGTTTTGTCTCGTATGTTTAAATGATGTGAGTCGATGTAATAAACCGTGTGGAAGGGGGGGGGGGGGGGGTGCAAATCATAACAAATCATTAAAATTGATTTTTGATGAACAGTGGTTTCTGATGGCGAACATATACATGATTTGGATCGTTTTATATATGCACTGGTAACAGCCTCCCACTCCCACCCCTCCAATCACAGTCCCCACCCCCAACCCCACCACACTGCCCTCCCCTCATTACACGTATGGCTCGGGGTTTTTCTGGTTGTTACCAGCAGTATTTACACGTCAGCCATGAAGGCTTTTCCTCGTATCTTCAGATCTGTTTATGAAAAACGGAATAGATAAATAGACAGATAGGTAAACAACGGCGTGTGTGTATTTGTGGGGGAGAGGTTGGGGGGCGGGGGGCGGGGGTCGTGGTCGCTGTATGTGTGTTTGTGGTGTGTGTGTTTGGGGTGTAGGTTTGTGTGTTCGTCAATCTGTGTAGGTGTGTGTGTTTGTTTGTTTTTTAGTGTGTGTGTGTGTGTGTGTGTGTGTGTGTGTGTGTGTGTGTGTGTGTGTGTGTGTGTGTGTGTGTGTGTGTGTGTGTGTGTGTGTGTGTGTGTGTGTAGGAACCTTCTCCCGCCTCCACCCATCTCCACTCTGTTTCGCACTATATGCACAAAAAACTTAGAAAAAAACGACAACAGCATAAAACTGGACGCTGACGTTAGCTGTACCTGGCAGGCCTGTTTTTAGTAAAATATAGACTCTCCGCTCAGAAACAGATTGTACTGGAGTCGTTTAAAGCTTTTAGATGTACTGATTTATTTGGTAAAGGTATCGTTTTCAGGTACGTTCTTAACGCATTAAAGAATGGGTTCTCGACATCGTTGATGCCTGACAGTATCAGTATCAGTATTAGTATCAGTATCAATAGCTCAAGGAGGCGTCACTGCGTTCGGACAAATCCATACACGCTACACCACATCTGCCAAGCAGATGCGTAACCCAACGCGCTTAGTCATGGCTGGCATGTAAATACTGCTGGTAACAACAACAACAACAAAAAAACCCCAGAACCATACGTGTAATGAGGGGAGGGCAGTGCGGTGGGGTTGGGGGTGGGGACTGTGATTGGAGGGGTGAGGGTGGGAGGCTGTTACCAGTTTAGGGAAATAAGAATTAAAACCAAGAACATGTTCACTCTTGTATTTGTATTTGTATTTCTTTTTATCTCAACAGATTTCTCTGTGTGAAATTCGGGCTGCTCTCCCCAGTGAGAGCGCATCGCTATACTACAGCGCCACTCATTTATTTTGTATTTTTTTCCTGCGTGCAGTTTTATTTGTTTTTCCTATCGAAGTGGATTTTTTTCTACAGACTTTTGCCAGAAACAACCCTTTTGTTGCCGTGGGTTCTTTTACGTGCGCTAAGTGCATGCTCCACACGGGACCTCGGTTTATCGTCTCATCCGAATGACTAGCGTCCAGACCACCACACAAGGTCTAGTGGAGGGGGAGAAAATATCGGCGGCTGAGCCGTGATTCGAACCAGCGCGCTCAGATTCTCTCGCTTCTTAGGCGGACGCGTTACCTCTAGGCCATCTCTTGATGTTTAAGCCTTTAGTCAGATTTTGTTTTGAACTTAAAGCTGTTTATTTTCCTATAGTCATTGCGAAAAAAAAAGGAATTAAACCTTGCAGGTCCTACAAGGAAGGTATTCCTCCACATCCTCACAATTCCAAAGACAATAAACAATTTTTCTATTTTGTACATATATAGAATGTGATGACCCTTTTTTTTTCTTTCAAAACAAAGTTGAAGCAAGAATCCTTTTTCTTTTCGATTTTGGTTTGAAACCACTTGACTTTTATATCTTCTCGTGTTCAAAGCCAGATGATATTACCTTCGAAAACCTGATCCGCACTGTGCAGAAGTTTTTGTCTCTTTCTTTCTCATTTTCTATCCCTCTTGTTTGTTTGATTGTCTTTCTTGCTTTCTTGTTTTCTTCTTTCTTTCTTTCTTATGTTTTGTAATTGATTGTGTGTTTTTATTCTGTCTCTTGTCATAAATCATTGAGTTATGAAATTTTAAACTATATATACCTTTTAAGTGAGATGTCTGTTTCGTGTTAAGTAGGTTATGTTGTGTTTTGCCTACTGTGCATTAGTTTCTTTGGGGGGGAAGAACACTCTTAGAAACAATGATATTTTCCTCCACCACGTTTTCGTTCTCTGAAACTGTATCAAGTTCTGTGCAACATATTGTTGTTGGTGGGGGTTTTTTTGTGGTTTTTTTTGTTTTGTTTTGTTTTTTGTTTTGTTATTTTTTTTCTCAAGGCCTGACTAAGCGCGTTGGGTTACGCTGCTGGTCAGGCATCTGCTTGGCAGATGTGGTGTAGCGTATATGGATTTGTCCGAACGCAGTGACGCCTCCTTGAGCTACTGAAACTGAAACTGTTGTTGTTGCTGTTATTGTTGTTGTTGTGTTTTCCAGAGCATTGACCGTTTGAACTACAGTCAGTGACGAATTATCTTTGAATGACGTTGCTCTTTCATTATATATGATACTCTAGGAAAACTTTTTTTTCAAAAGAGTAATAAGAATAATACTGGCAGCAGAATCACGTACTGATGATTAGAAGGACGGAGATTCTAGTACCATCAGATTGACGTGACTGTGGGATTTCTTGGCCCATGTCAAGACTTGGCGTAAAACAATTCAAGTGTCATCCACTTTAAAGAACACATGTCTGTATCTGTGCCATGGGTAACGCTGAGATTTCATGAACGGAACTGCACAATCCCATGATTATTTCAATTGGTTTTCAAAGCAGCATGGGCATCTTTCTTGTCTATCCCCGCCCCTCACCCCCACCTTTTTTTCTTCTTTTTTTTTCTATCGAGGTGAGATTGTTATTGGTGGTTTTGTTTCTTGTCATTGTTGTTGTCATCAATTAAACGTATCCAAGTGGCCGTACAATGGAGAAGACCCTGCACTGCTGCTGAGCCACTTGGGTGGTGTTCAGTTGTACATATTCTGGTTCAATATCAACAGGATACTGCCCACTAAACGCCTCCCTCCTAGTGACGACAACCCGCGAAGTGGATAGCACTGAGGAGTGTGGTTCCAGTCATCAAAATGGAGACCATGGTACACTCAGCTCTGGATGAAAACTGCCACACTCTGGAAATATTGACAATGATATGCCTATTTCATTTAGAATATGATTTATTTACAAATACGTTTCTGTGTCATGAAATGCATCGTTTATCATGTTGGAACTTAATGACCAACACACACACGCGCGCGCGCGCACACACACACACACACACATTCACTCTCTCTCACACACACACACACACACACACACACACACACACACACACACACACACACACACACACACACACACACACACACACACACAACGCACACACACACACACACACACACACACACACACACACACACACACACACACACACACACACACACACACACACACACACACACACACACACACACACGCACAGATAAAGAGACAGAGAGGGAGACGGAGACGGAGACGGAGTTTGCAATAGCATTTGTTTCACACATCGGCACCATTCAATAATTTAAAACTGAACCATTTCAAGCAGACATCAGAGCTGACACCGTGATGCGCAGGTCATGATAACTCACAGTGATCAGTCTTCTGCATCAGTACCCCGCTGCCATGTTCTGTTAATAATGCATGCAACAGGGGAAAGGAGGAGTGCCAGACACCACTTCACTGATTGTTGGCCGGCAGCTTCGGTTCTGTCCATTCTGAAAGCCACATACCCCCCCTTTATTTGTTTATTCATTTATTTATTTATTTATTTATCTACCTATCTCCCTATTTCCCTATCTACCTATCTCCCTGTTTATCTGTTTATTCCTTCATTTATTCATCTATCCATCTATTAATTTACTTATATATTTTCTTTCTTCTTTTTTTTTTTTTCTTTTTTGTACGCTTATAGTTCATCAAGTTTTTTTGCGCCTTATTCATATTACAATTATTAGTAGTATGTTGGGTTTTTTTATGTATTTATCTATTATTTATTTACTCCTTTTTTTTCTTTTTTCTTTTTTTTTTCTCAAGGTCTGACTAAGCGAGTTGGGTTACGCTGCTGGTCAGGCATCTGCTTGGCAGATGTGGTGTAGCGTAAATGGATTTGTCCGAACGCAGTGACTGACGGCTCCTTGAGCTACTGAAACTGAAACTATATCTATTTGTTTGTTTGCACCTTTAAATTTACGTACAATGTCTACCTATCTTAGAGCCCCAATACAGTCCCAAGGCATGAAACACAATGTTCATCTCTGGTGTAGAATTATTTTTGAAGGCACACAGGCCAAAGCTAAACAGTGCATTGGATTATTGGATGCATAGAGCATTTGCCTTTAGATGGTATTATGTATGATTATGAATCAATCCATACATTCTGTTGCTTCATTGAAACTGGAACCAAATGTTCATCTTATCGACGACTACAAAAACAAAATAAGATGAAATAGAATAAAAGGTGGACAACAATGAATCATCACTGGCCCTGTTGTGGAAATATCGTGCACTCACCAAGGCGAAATATGTTTTTCATGGGGTCGAATGTTTCTCTTCGTATGGGCACTTTTCCACATTATCTGATAATCTACATCTTAATATCGGAATAGTAGAATTGTTCTCACGTCTAGATCAAGACCTAACTTCGTAGTGACCGACCCTAGACGATATCGCGCTCTTTTTTTTTTTTTTTTTTTTTTTTAACACATCTACTTTGACACTGTCAACAAACAGCCTTTCTTTTCACGCACATTGCGAAAAAGCAAACAACCAATTTAACAGCTTTTTTCTTCCTCTTTTTTTTCCAGGTTGCCAGTGACACGTGACAAACAGGAAACCATCATTTGCACATTTGTATATAACCTCAAAAAGCAGCATTCCAACACCAGATTTTTCACAGCACAGTTCATCGCTTCATCAATATGTAAAAAATGCACGTGTAAAAAAAAAATAAAATAAAATAAAATAAAATGAAAAGAAAAAAAACCCAGGAGGCATTCACACTGTGATTTGTCACACTTTTTTCTCTAGGGAGACAGCCCGCATCGCCTTTGTTTCGCAATGCCATCATGCTGAGATCCCTTCACAATGGCTTCGGCTAAACGCGCATGCAAAATTGATAATAAAAGTCCTTGTAACATCA
>NC_134876.1:9918130-9925630 GCF_041734735.1 Babylonia areolata | reverse complement strand
ATTTTGTCTAAGATGTCAGACACTTTTTTTTCTAGTACAGGATCAGTTTGTCAAACTAGCACCCAGACCACCACTCAGACTCTAGCTTATTTATTTATTCATTGATTTATTCATTTGTTTTTGTTTGGGTTTTTTTGTTTTTGTTTTATTCATTCATTTATTTCTTTGTTTATTTATTTATTAACTGATTTATTCATTTCTTTGTTTATTTATTTATTTTCTTCTTTATTTGTTCATTTATGTAATCATTTATTTATCCATCGTTTCTTTCATTCCCCAGCGCATTTCATTGTCCAGCGCATTGGGTCAGAATGTAGGTTAGGCATATACCCCCTCCCACCCACCCCCACCCCCACCCACCCACCCCCCTCCCCACTCCCTCCCTCCTACAAACATTTGACGTTTTTATTATACGTTTTATTTGTAAAGAAGATGTGGTGCATTCAGTAATACTTGGTTCAACCCGCATGTTTTGAAGCCTCCTGGAAACTGAAATTGAAACCGAAGCTGTGTCCATCCACGCCTGCCTACTTTTACGAAAGTGGAATCTCTCAGGTCTTCAGCACTCTGGTCCATTAGAAGGTTATCTACCCTTAGACAGCCCATTGTCTGTTTGTTTTCAAACGCTCGTCTATCTTCTGTTGGCTTTTCGAACACCACTGTTCCCGTTTCCTGAATGCCGTGATGGCTTCTTCTGAACTGAGGGAGGTTATTTCACAGCAGGCAGTGTTGTGTAACAGACGTCTTCTCCATTCGGTTGCCACAGCAACTTTTCATCAGCTGTTTTAAGGGGAAACAATTTGAACATTTTAAGGGGAAACAATTTGAAGAATCAAGTTTAAAGGACGTTGGAATGGTTGTTTGTTGGTGTTGTTGTTTTCTTTTCCTCTCTCTCTCTCTCTCTCTCTCTCTCTCTCTCTCTCTCTCTCTCTCTCTCTCTTCTTTTTTTTTTTCTTTTTTTTTCATCGAAACAATTTCGGAAAATAGCAGTTGAGTGACTGAGCTGATTCAATGGTTGAAACACTTGACAGAGGTATACGTATGTCAGGTGTTCCCGTTAGCGTGGTCACGTCATGTGCACAGTCATCATACCATGATCATCATCAACATCAACACCATCATCATCATCATATCACCATCATCAATATTAGCAGCAGCAGTAGTAGTTGTTGTTGTTGTAGTAGTAGTGATTGTGCTAGCAGTATGGTTTATTACATCATTATTATTATTATTGTTGTTGTT
Source organism: Babylonia areolata (assembly GCF_041734735.1). NCBI lineage: Eukaryota > Metazoa > Mollusca > Gastropoda > Neogastropoda > Buccinidae > Babylonia > Babylonia areolata. Next base: position 9,924,388 of record NC_134876.1, on the reverse strand, counting down.
GTTGTTGTTGTTGTTGTTGTTGTCGTCATTAATATTTCTGTTATTGTTGCTGTTGCCATTTTTGTTGTCATTGTTTGTCTCATCATTATCATTGCATGGGTATCGTTTTCACCATCAGCAGTTTCACCATCAATTTGGTATGACTTAAACAGCTGCGCTTCATTTGCTTTCATTTTACAGTAGCCCCTCAGATTACAAGATATTTCGGAAAATTGACATAAACTGTTTTGTTTGTGTGCTGAGTTAGGTTGGATATGTATTTGTATTTGTATTTCTTTTTATCACAACAGATTTCTCTGTGTGAAATTCGGGCTGCTCTCCCAAGGGAAAGCGCGTCTCTATTCTACAGCGCCACCCTTTTTTTTTTTTTTTTTCCTGTGTGCAGTTTTATTTGTTTTTCCAATGGAAGTGGATTTTTCTACATAATTTTGCCAGGAACAACCCTTTTATTGCCGTGGGTTCTTTTACGTGCGCTAAGTGCATGCTGCACACGGGACCTCGGTTTATCGTCTCATCCGAATGATTAACGTCCAGACCACCACTCAGTGTCTAGTGGAGTGGGAGAAAATACCAGCGGCTGAGCCGTGATTCGAACCAGCGCGCTCAGATTCTCTCGCTTCCTACACGGACGCGTTACCTCTAGGCCATCACTCCACATTTAGTGATTTAGTTGCATTACATTGTAGTGCATCGTGTTGTATTACAGCATACTGTATTATATCGCGCCAAATTGTGCATGTGTTCGAGCTTGTTGTAGTTATTGGTGTTTGATATATATATGTATATATGTATATATTGCAATGCTATTCACGTTCCAAGTCATGTACAGTTTTCAATACCTTCTGGGTACGCAGCATTTATCTCTTTCTTCCTTCCTTTAAGAAGGGTTGGGGGGTCACAAATAAGCAAGGAGGTTACAAACAGATGTACACATAACAAAAAGACAAAATAAAAACCTGTCCTATTCGACCAGGACAAACGCTGTAGCAAAACGAGCTGCATTGTTCTGTCGATACATCATTCCATTTGCGCTTAGCGCGCGCGTAACAGGATCCGTTGTGCGCGTGTCGCATCACAGAGTCACGATTTATCACGTGACATGGCAATCTCCATAGAGGAGTGGCGCGAGAGCGATGAAACACACACACACACACACACACACACACACACACAGAGTCACACACACACACACACACACACACAGAGAGAGAGAGAGAGAGTCATACACACACACAGTCATACACACACACACACACACACGACACACACACACACACACACACACACACACACACACACACACAGTCATACTACACACACACACACACACACACACACACACACACACACACACACACACAGAGAATCACACACACACACACACACACAGAGTCATACACACACACACAGAGTCACACACACACACACACACACACACACACACACACACACACACACACACACACAGAGTCACACACACACAGAGTCACACACACACACACACACACACAGAGAGTCACACACACACACACACACACACACACACACACACACACACACACACACACACACACACACACACACACACACACGCACACACACACACACACACACACGCACACACACAAACACACAGGGCTGTTAGACAGGGATGAGGTAAATGGATAGCCGTGCAGACCGTGTTTCCCCCAGCGGCTGCAAAGAGCTGATCTCTGACACGGGCAGATTTGAGCTTGCTGCGCGCGATTTGTTTCCTCTGAGGACGTGAGAGAGTTGCATGGTTCAAAATAACATGTCGGATGTTGTAGAGATTCTTGAATCACGTGCGCAAGCAAAATCAATGAGTGTCTCCTTTACGTGTATATGTTGTGAAACATCACTCACTCACTCATTCCCTCGACCGCTGGGGTCGTTGGGAGGACATGAGGAAGATGTCATAGGGCTCTGGGCGGAAGAGCGGCGACAGGCGGCCAACGGCCAGGGCGGAAGGGTCCCATGATGGACTCAACGGCTAAGTGTACATGACCGAGGGCGTACCACACCATAATCGTGGACTACGGCTTGCGGTCTTGGCTTGGAGAGGAGATGGGCGCCGCCAAGCTTTACCAAGCCCACTGAAAGGACATGAGGAGGTGAAACATACAAAAATTCAAAAATAGCTTTGAAAATAATGATGATGATGATGATGATGATGATGATGATAAGAAGAAGAAGAAGTAAGAAGAAGAAAAATAGACAATTTAAAAAATAATGTTTGTACTATGACATATCTGTGTAAGTCTCGGTTCCTATATAGTTCACACAGCTGTATGTTCCAATTTCCTGTGTGTTTGTTTGTCCGTAAACGTATAAAGGAGACAGACAGACAGACAGGGAGTTGAGTTTGACGAAACAGACAGAGGGAGTAAGAGTGAGGAATAAACAGAGACAGAGCGATAGAGAAACAGAAATATACACAGGAGAGAATCGGAATCAGAATGTTTTATTCACATTCAGGCCTCAGCCGCAAGTTAAGGGGTACACATAGAAATAATGTAATTCAACGAAACAACATAAGCAGATAAACCTTAATACAGACAGCAAAACATACATTATATTCGTTTTACGAAGTAGCAATTTCTCTCAGTTTGAATGACCTTTATAAGAACATAGAACAATTTCAGATAGTGGTGAAACAAATAGACAGAAGCCGCATTGACTCGCTGAGGAGAAAAAGAGCCACACGCAAGTCAAATTCTGTCAACCATGCAGCATCTACCTACATCCGTCCCACACGCAGTAGAGATTGCCACTCCAGCATCGGTCTACACAGCCACAGCAGGAAGTGCAATGCCCGGCAGTGACTACATTTCCGGTGCGGTCATCGTCTCTCGAGACGGAAATGAAATGAAATGAAATGAAATTATGGTGCTTAGAGCCTCGCCGACCACTAAGGCCATCTCAAGGCTATCGTCACGTTAATACCTACTACAAGGGTAAAAAACCTTCCATAGTTTAAAACCTTCAAATCTGACTAAAAATGTTCACTTCTTTCAAGAAGTCCATCAGCGCCCACGGAGGGACATCACGAAACAAGGTCTTCAAAGAAACCGCCGTGTAATGTCTGTGTCTAACGTCATGCAGATCCCAACAGTTCTCGAGACGGGAGGAGGCCGACGATGACGGGGGTAATTCCGAACTTCAGTTGTACCACTTGACGACATTAACAAACTCAACTTAAATAGAGAGGGATATTTTGGGTGTTTTTTTTCCAAACATTTTTATTCAGACAAAGGTTTACATACCAAATTAATATTTCACCTTAGGAAGGCACAACAATATAGTGTTCCGAACATCAACTATTCCACATCAAGCATCACATTGCCAGAGCGGCAAATATCAGTTCAAATATTGATCTGTATGATATTATAACGCACGAATTACAATCAAATTGTAGTATTGACAGTATACGATCTGTTCACACATTGCTTCCACTGGTACTGCTGAGCCCACTTCATATCAAAGTAATATAGGTTTAATTATACATAATATAAATCTTAATCTTGTACGATATATATGCATGGTGCCCATTTCTGCACAAATTTGTTATATTCCATGGATAATAGAGAGGGATGTTTGTAGTACTTAGGTTCTATAAACTTTTGACAACAAAAGACAAAATGTACCTCGTTTTCTTGGGCTTCATGACATACAGGACAGATCAAACCATTAGCACAAAAGTTTCTGTATCTAAAATGATGAAAAGTCAGTTCTGATATTCCTGAGCTAAATCTCGTCGTTACACGTTTCAAATGTCTGTGTATATCTCATAGAAGATAAGGTCATAGATCCGGTACATTACAGAAAAAGTTCTATACAAAGCAAATCTATTACTTGTACGAATGTGACTTTTCTACGTTTGCCATCTACAATCAATAAGATTTTGGCGGAAGACATATATACACTATTAACACTTCCAACGCACTGTTCCACCCACACAAAGCTAAATCAATGTTCAAACGAACAAAGACAAACCTTCGTTCCAAAGTTATTCGTTCCCTTACAATAACATTTTATACGCTTTATTGGGTATTCTATTATCTTCTATCTGCAAATGTTTAAGCCAGTAGCGAATACAGTTCACAGCAGAATTTACATATATTGGATAGCGATTTGTTTCACCATAAACTATATCACATTAAAGCCAGTAAATGAAATGTTTCACAATGTAAAACATCATTATCAGGTCCCAATATCTCAGATCCATATTGTACTGTACAATCAAACAACCAAATGAACAAATGGAATGATTTATGTTGTTCAACATATTTAACCTTTTCATTTCACAGATCAAATCATTGTTTGCTTTACTTGCTATTTCCTTGCATGAAGCCACAAATCTCAAACGAGATTCATACACAAGAGAGAGAGAGAGAGAGAGAGAGAGAGAGAGAGATGAGTTGGATGAAATCCCCAATTATATAACCAACCGCAACCTCTTCACACCTCCTGGTATCCCTCCCCCCCATTTTTCCCACCGCATCCCCCCCCCCTCCCGCCCCCCACTCCCTCACATCCTCCTTCCCTTCATATCTCACGCCCCGAAAAACAAACAAACAAACACGCTCAAATCTCATTTGTCCTGGACACACCGACGCCCTACAGGGACGCAACACATTAACAAGTGGCTGGCACAACGAAAACCTCAAGAACCTTGAAACCATAACACTCCCACTTTCATCAATACCCTCTGGGCCTTCATTTCGTTCACAACCGTGGAGACAAACACACAATGCACACAAAAAACACCGCGATCGGTTATTGTTGGTTTTGTTGTTTTGTTGTTGGTGGTGTTGGAGTTGTTGTTGTTGCTTTTCTTGTTGTTGTTAACCTTTCAAAACAGTGGCTTTCCACACACACACACACACACACACACACACACACACACACACACACAATTAAACATGCACACAAGCACAGGCAAATAACTACGCACACGCATTTCCACTATGATGAAGCACCCACACAACAGAAATAGAAATGATCAATTATCATTTTTGCAATCGTCGTTGTTTAACAGTACAATTATTTATTCTCTCGAAACCTTATTTTCTTTATCAGGTCCCAATATCTCAGATCCATATTGTACTGTTGGTTGTATCCGACAATCAAGCAAACAAATGAACAAATGGAATGATTTATGTTGTTCAACATATTTAACCTTTTCATTTCACAGATCAAATCATTGTTTGTTTTACTTGCTATTTCCTTGCATGAAGCAACAAATCTCAAACGAGATTCATACACAAGAGAGAGAGAGAGAGAGAGAGAGAGATGAGTTAGATGAAATCCCCAATTATATAACCAACCGCAACCTCTTCACACCTCCTGGTACCCCTCCCTCCATTCTTCCCACCACATCCTCCCCCACCCCCACCCCCCCACCCCCCACTCCCTCACATCCTCCTTCCCTTCATATCTCACGCCCCGAAAAACAAACAAACAAACAAACACGCTCAAATCTCATTTGTCCTGGACACACCGACACCCTGCAGGGACGCAACACATTAACAAGTGGCTGGCACAACGAAAACCTCAAGAACCTTGAAACCATAACACTCCCACTTTCATCAATACCCTCTGGGCCTTCATTTCGTTCACAACCGTGGAGACAAACACACAATGCACACAACAAAAAAAAACACCGCAATCGGTTATTGTTGGTTTTGTGGTTTTGTTGTTGCTGTTGTTGGAGTTGTTGTTGTTGTTGTTGTTGTTGTTTTGTTAACCTTTCAAAACGGTGGCTTTCCACACACACACACACACACACACACACACACACACACACACACACAATTAAACATGCACACAAGCACAGACAAATAACTACGCACACGCATTTCCACTATGATGAAGCACCCCCACACAACAGAAATAGAAATGATCCATTATCATTTTCGCAATCTTCGTTGTTTAACAGTACAATTATTTATTCTCTCGAAACCTTATTTGTTACCACAAAACAACCTCCCAAATTCGTTCAGTAGCGCGTGCACGATCGCCTGTCAGTTGATAATGCCACGTCAGAGCAATGTCTGGAAACTTTTGTTTGTTTGTTGTTGTTGTTTTTTTTATCAAGCTGGCTGTGTGCAAACATGTAATAGATTCATGTGCCGTGATCGGCATGAATTAGCCTAATTTAAATTAACCCTTTCACCGCCAAGCTCGCATTTATGCACAGACGTGGTAGAGGACCCATGTCAATGAAAGGTGACCATT
>NC_134876.1:9900630-9903130 GCF_041734735.1 Babylonia areolata | reverse complement strand
AAAGATTAACAAAGACTGGGGGGGAGGAGGGGTTGGTGTGTTCTCCATTACATTTTGAAAAAAAAAAAGCATAGACATCTGGGCCTGGATTTGATATCTGATCTATAATCGCATAACATGCATCATCCAGTGAGCCCAACAGGTCATGGTGCGGTGTCCAGTTTTTTTTAAACTTGGGATTGACAACCAAGTATATACATATACATACATACATACACACACGCACGCACGCACACACTCACACACACACACACACACACACACACACACACACACACACACACACACACACACACACACACACACACACACACACACACGAACGAACGAACGAACGAGACACATTCACAAAACACAATCAGACATAGTAGGTCAGTATATACTGGGGAAAAAAGAGGGGGGTGGGGGGAGGGGGGGGGAAACGGGGAGGGTGTGTGTGTGGGGGGGGGGATAAGAATAGTGGCTTAGGGGTGAGCGAGGTGAGAGGACAGGTGTGGCAGGAATGGGGAAGAGGCTTCACAATTAACGCAGTCTAGACAACGAAATGCCTTTCTTCCACAACTCGTGAAAGAAAATTAAAAGGAAGCTAATTTTGCACGGTGTCTCCCAAACCTCTTTTGTATTATACACGAGCATGCAAAAACAATCAGTCTAGTCTTTTATGCGCCTTGTGTTTCTTTGTTTTTCGAAGGGTTATTGTTCAATTACAATAATGAAAAACACACAAAGACAACACGAAATGCTAGAAGCCTTTGAAACAGAAATAAAACGGAACAGCAACCGTTGATATTGGCCGACGAGGTAATAAGAACGGTCGTTAGCTAGGAAATAATTATCTCTGTGTGTGTGTGTGTGTGTGTGTGTGTGTGTGTGTGTGTGTGTGTGTGTGTGTGTGTGCTTGTGTCTCTGCTATTTCCGTTCTCAGACTGTAATGAGGAGGATGACGAAGAGACGAGATGTCCGTGGCAATTAGCACGAGGGCAAGGGAACGGGGGGGCTGGGTGGGTGGGTGGGGTAGCAGGCAGAGAAAGGACAAGAGGGAAAAGAACAATGAGGACAGGCCCTGGAAGCCGTTCAGCAACATCAAAGGGGAAACCGATGAACAGAGCATCACTGGCTGATCGGAAGATCAAAGCTTTGTGGTCGGTCTTCAATATACCAGCGGGATTATTGGACCACTACTAGTAGTCGTACCGTCCGCATCCTCCACCACCACAACCACAACCACCACAGCAATTGCTACTACTACTACTGCTGCTGCTGCTGTTGCGACTACTACCACTACTACTACTGCTGCTGCTGCTGCTGCTGCTGCTGCTGCCACACAGAAACACATACACGCACGTGCACTGCACTACACCATACGACACCCTTTTTATCTCCACGTATTTGTCCTTCCTCCTCCTCTTCTTCTTCTTCTTCTTCTTCCTCTACGCCTCCTTCCTTTTTTTTCCTGAGAGCAGGATGAAAAAAAGCTGAACAAACATACACTTTGACACTCAATAAAGATTTTTTTTTTATTGATGTAAGCTGTGAACTGACAGATTGCTCTGGACCTAACACGATTACAGTATGTTTGTTACACACTTGAATCTCTCTAGCGCGTACTCCGCAGACTAAAACTTAGTGACTCGCTTCACAAAGTAGAAGCTGATAGAAGATGCAGGCACTCACCCCAAAGCACAACAAACGTACTTAACTTGAACCCAACTTGTTCTTCTGTTGCTTCCCAGTCCCAAATGGCATCGCGGGCATTAAATGTCAAATTACTAAGTTTTAAGTTCTGTTTTAATCAATAGGCTGGGGGGGGGGGGGGGCTCTTTCGCTGATCTTTCGCTTTCATATAATTTGCAGCTGCCAGTGCAAGTGCTTCAAATTCTCTTCTAACTGAGAACATCACGCAATCCTGATATGATATAATTCCAGAGGGGGAGCACGATTTGAGCAAAAATGGCGGTTGAAAGCACGTTGCAAACGGCCTTTCACAATGATGAGAACGAAATGCTGTGGTGGTGCGCCAAATCCTCGGATAATTCTTAAAATATTCAGCGCTGCAAAGTTTGTAACGGCTTTCTGTATGTGTGTGTCAGTCTGTGTGTCCGTCTGTCTGCCTGTCTGTCTCTCTCTCGCCCGCTTGCTCGCTCGCTCGGTCGCTTGCTCATTCTCACTCGACACCCCTCACTCTTCCACCGTCTCTCTTTACCTCCCCCCCCCCTCTCTCTCTCTCTCTCTCTCTCTCCTTTTCTATTTCCTTTTCCCGTTTCTTTTTGTTTTGTATTATACTGAATGATGCCAAAAGAAATAAGAAAACTGTTTGGAACATCGGCTTTGAAAATAACCATACATTATCTACGTCTCTTGTAGACATTTGAAAGGCGTTTTGACACGCTAAGTAGAAAGTTTTGTGGATGTAGTTAAGAAGACCCTATGTGAACTGTACAGGTGGTTGAAAGGAATATACCATTAAATTTTAGCCTCTGTTAAGTTTTCATAGCCGGAG
>NC_134876.1:9890630-9895630 GCF_041734735.1 Babylonia areolata | reverse complement strand
ATGCATCGCATCGCATCGTATCGTACTGTATCACATCGTATTGTGTCCATGTCTAAAGAGATTTCTTTGTCTCCTATCAACCAAACCCACACCTTGGTATATGCTCCTGCTACCTCTGTTGATAGTGCTGATAAGACGTCTTGCACGACGAAAAGTGTGTGAAAGATCTAAGGGACAGGATAGAGCTCCTAACCACCTCTCAGTGACTGTGACGAAGAAGATTACCATGCTGCAGGCGATAAACCACTTTCTTGCTGCAGACAAATTTGTACAAAGCGGTCCTGCCCCAACATTGATAAAGGTGGTTTCTTTGTCGCTTAGAAACTTTTCCCACAAAGTCGGGGTGTGGAAGGACATGTCTTACGAGCGATGCTTGATGAGTAGGTTGTGTAGGAAAAGTTTTGCGACTTTCTTTGAACGGTTTTTCATGACACTGGGGAGGGGTCAGGGACACACTATGTTTGCTGAAGCAGTTCTTGGGTCTGGTGAGACATGGCTGAGAGGGGATTACTGCCAGCCATTTGTGGGCATCCCTGACTGTCTGAGAGCACTCCCAGTTGTGCCGAGTCTTAATTTAGTACTGAACCTAACATTGACAAAACCCACAACGTTTGGTGTTGGTACGTTTGTGCATTGCTGACAAAAAAAGGTGCTGATACCTCTGGATAGAAAGAGAAAGAGAGAGAGAGAGACGGGTGGGGGGGGGGGGGGCATGGAAGGCACATATAGAGGAGGAGGAGAGAAGAGAGAGAGAGAGAGAGAGAGAGAGAAGAGAGAGAGAAACAAATTATTTTGTATTGTGATGCATTGTACTATTTTATACTTTCTGCATAATAGTGTATTTTGTCCATACTGTAGGAGATGTCTTCATACGAAATCGATATTATTTGTCTCCACAGTGCACGTTACCATAGCACCCAGACACACCCCTCAGTCTTGCTCCTGCTATCTCTGTTGATGATGCCGTTCATGACTCCTACTGCTACAGCTGATAAGAAGTCTTGCACGATGCATAGTATGCAAAAGACCTTTGAGACAGGATATAGATTTCGCGATGTGCTTTCGCACTGCCTATCAGTGACTGGAGGGAAGAAGATCACGATACTGCAGGCGATAAACCACTGTCTTGGGGCAAACAACTTTTTGCAAAGCAGTCCTGCCCCCAACATTGATGAAGGTAGTATCGTTTTGACTTTCAAACTTTTATCACAAACTCGGGGTGTGGACGGGCATGCTTGATGACCGGGATGTGCAGAAAGTTTCGCCATTTTCTTTGAACCGCTTTTCATGATATTGGGAAGGGGGCAGAGGCACACTGTGTTTGCTGAAGCAGTTTTTGAGTCAGATGAGACAATGTGAGGAGATTGCTGACAGCCATTTGTGGGCGTTGCTGTCTGTGTGCGAACAATTCCACTAGAACTGTGTCTTAGTTTAGTGCCATCTCTAACATTGACATTATGGGGGATTAAGAGGAAAGGGAGGAACCGTAATATTTGCAAACTAAAAAAAAACAACAAATAGTCAGCAGGCATAATTTGTATACTGGGCTGCCCTGTGTTGTATCATGTGGTACAGGATTACATTGTATTATGTTTACTGTATGGTGCTGTATTACGAAATTTCTTCGAATGGTATGCGTGTTGTTCCTGTCAAGAGTGCACGTTGCCATAACACCCAGACCCGCTTCAGTGTATTCTCCTGCTACCTCTGAAGATGTTGCTGTTGGTAATTGCTACTTCTGTCACTGTAGTTGAAAAGTCTTGCATGATGAAAGGTGTAGCAAAATATCTTTGGGACAGGATATAGTTTTCGCGATGTGCTCCACACTGCCTGTCAGTGATTGGGAGGGAGAAGAGTACGATGTTGTTGGCGATAAACCACTGTCTTGCTGCAGACGAATTCTACAAAGAAGTCCTGCACCACAATTGATAAAGATGCTATCTTTTTAACTGACAAATATTTCCCACAAACTCATGGTTGTGGAAGGATATATATCTTACGAGCTCTGTTTGGTAAGTGGGTTGTGCTGTTAAGTGTTGTCACTTTCTTGGAAACTAAACTATTTCATGACACTGTGGAGGCGAAAGGACGTCATGTTTGCTGAAGTAATGAATGTGCTTTCATATCTGTGAAACTGCGTGTTTGGTGCATATCTGTTATGCATATGTGTGTGTATGTGTGAATGTGTGTCTGCTTTTTTTTTTTTTTTTTAAATACATTTATTTGCTTATTGTTGTCTTTTTTTATTTATTTATTTTATTTATTTATTTATTTATTTTATTTTATTTTCAGTATTATTATTATTAATCATTTATTTATTATTATTATTATTATTATTTTAATTATATTATTATTATTTAGTGGGGTTTTTTGTTGTTGGTTTTTTTTGTTGTTGTTGTTGTTTTCTCAAGATCTGACAAAGCGCGTTCGGTTACGCTGCTGGTCAGGCATCTGCTTGGCAGATGTGGTGTAACATATATGGATTTGTCCGAACGCAGTGATGCCTCCTTGAGCTACTGAAACTGAAACTGAAGTAATTCTTGGGCCTGATGAGACATGGCTGTGAAGGGATTACTTACAACCATTTGTGGGCGTCCCTGACTGTTGGGAGAGAACTGCTACTTGTGCTGAACTCAGTTTAATACCAGCCCTAATACTGATAAAAACTCGACGCCTGTTGTCATTTGACACAATGTGATAATCGGTCACAGTGCTCCTAGAGTATGAAGTGAATGTGTAGCAACTTTGATGGTCGCCATTAAGCGCACCAAAATCGACAATCGAAATGAAGAACACGATTTTAGTAAGCGTTATTTTGGGAATTTCCACTGACGCTGATTGTGTGACTTCTTTGTACAGAACTTGAGAGAGAGAGAGAGAGAGAGAGAGAGAGGGGGGGGGAACAGGGTCATAGACAGAGAGTGAAGGGGAGATGCTGGTCACAATTTGCCCACATTTACGGCAATGTCGTTTGGGCAAATGGAAACCGTTAAATTCGTTGGGAAATGTGTTTTTAAGGTGGCGATTTTTGTCACCATTTTTCTCAGAAATCTGATAACGTTTGATCATCTTCTTCCAGACATTAAACAGATTGTTGAAATGCAGCATCAGTATCAGTAGCTCAAGGAGGCGTCACTGCGTTCGGACAAATCCATATACGCTGCACCACATCTGCTAAGCAGATGCGTGACCAGCAGCGTAACCCAACGCGCTTAGTCAGGCATTGAGGAAAAAAAAAAAAAGAAAATTAAACAAATAATGAAGTAAATGAATATCTAAAGAAAATTTAATGATAATAATAATAACAATAACGATAATGAATAAATAAATAAGTAAATAAATAAACAAACAAATAAACAAATAAATGAATAAATTTGATAAATAGAAATAAGATATAAAGGCAAAAATGTAATGTGAAACTACTTTCCAGATTTTCTGATTCGCAATTCATTTAAGTGCAGTTCAATTAGTGGGGAGATTGAATAAAAGAGGTATAACTGTGTTCTCTGTGTATTACAAAAAAAATAATATACTGAAGTTGATCCCATTTTCAGGTGATATTTCGTTATTTCTTTTTCTTCTTTTTTTTCTTTTTTTTTCATGTTTCTTTATTTGCTTGTTTATTCATTTGTTTGTTTGCATTTGTCTGCACTTTCTCGAATAAAACCATAATAAGTAAAGCATCCAGAATCAATAAAACGCAGAAACAAAACCATACAAATTTACATTGAGGAAAACTTTGAAATGGTCATTTTCAAACTATTATAATTATTGTGTCATACCTTGTATCGTTCTACTGTGTTGTAGTGTATTATATGCAGTGCAAATGCCAAGCAATGTTATGTGTTGTGTCCGCTGTATTGTGTGGTGCTGCTTTACACTACAGTGCACTGCACTGGACAGGACTGAATTGAACTGGACTGGATAAATAAATTTCTTCATGCGAAATGTAGACCAGTCATCTCCAGATAGTTCCTTGCAATAGCCCCAAGGTCTACTACGTAATCCACGCTTTATTTCTGTGTCACTCTTTAAAAGACCCTTCAGTGATGTCGCTCTCACGAACCTCGTCACAAGTCTCCCAGACTCAGCCATACCTAGGCTTTTCTCCTGACCCCGGAAGCCACGCACGGACCTGAGAAGACACTCCGCAGCTACTCAACAACCACTTCGGCACTGTTCGGTGATGCTTGTTCTGATTCACTATAATTATGCCCAACTAATTTGCTTCGTTGTTGAGTCAGATTGAGGCGCGCGTCGACTCTGATTAAATTTTGAAGACTGCCACCATATCCCTTCAAGGTGCAGTCCCGTTAACTATGCAGGACCTCGAAGACTTTGATACGATCCCACTTTACACATTAACCTGCTGGGGACAAGGGGTTTGGCGAGGGTTTAAGATGGAGACTAGAGTTACATAATATGAAGGGCCACAGATTTTTTCTGTCTCTATCTCTGTCTCTAGCTGTCCGTCTATCTGTCTCTCTGTGTATGTTTCTATACCATATCTGTGTTTGACTCTGCTTCTGTCTCTGTCTCCTGTCTCTATCTGTCTGTCTGTCTGTCTGTCTGTCTGTCTGTCTGTCTGTCTGTCTGTCTGTCTGTCTGTCTGTCTCTCTCTCTCTCTCTCTCTCTCTCTCTCTCTCTTAATTCTTAATTTTTTTTTTTTCCTTCTCTCTCTTTTTCTTGTACTTGATGATTGCGAATTTGTGCGTGTTTTTTGTTTTCTTGTTTTGTGTGTGTGTGTGTGTGTGTGTGTGTGTGTGTGTGTGTGTGTGTGTGTGTGTGTTTTCTTCTTTTTACTCTCTTTGTCCAGGGCTGGGTGGGAAAAAAAAGCATGTGTACTTGCTTATCTCATTACCCTGGTGAAATAAAATTTCGTTTCGTTACGTTTCGTTTCTCTCTTTCCCTCTCTCGTCTTCTCTACCTCACACGCTTTATCCAAACTTTCGCCAGTGTTTGAATAGCCTAATACCTATGAGGTGGCACAAAACTAAAAA
>NC_134876.1:9883130-9885630 GCF_041734735.1 Babylonia areolata | reverse complement strand
GGCAGTTCCGAGGCAGTCTCTTTAAGGTAGGGCAGTTCCGAGGCACTTTCTTTAAGGTAGGGCAGTTCCGAGGCACTTTCTTTAAGGCAGGGCAGTTCCGAGGCAGTCTCTTTAAGGTAGGGCAGTTCCGAGGCACTTTCTTTAAGGCAGGGCAGTTCCGAGGCAGTCTCTTTAAGGTAGGGCAGTTCCGAGGCACTTTCTTTAAGGCAGGGCAGTTCCGAGGCAGTCTCTTTAAAGCAGGGCAGTTCCGAGGCAGTCTCTTTAAGGTAGGGCAGTTCCGAGGCACTTTCTTTAAGGCAGGGCAGTTACGAGGCAGTCTCTTTAAGGTAGGGCAGTTCCGAGGCAGTCTCTTTAAGGCAGGGCAGTTCCGAGGCAGTCTCTTTAAGACAGGGCAGTTCCGAGGCAGTCTCTTTAAGGCAGGGCAGTTCCGGGGCAGTCTCTTTAAGGCAGGGCAGTTACGAGGCAGTCTCTTTAAGGCAGGGCAGTTCCGGGGAAGTCTTCTGTAATTGTGTAACGTTTTTGCACGTAGTCAGTCATTACGATTCCCTCGCAGTTTCAGTAAACAGAAGTCATGACCTTTCCAACAGATGCCACCTGTTTGAATTTCTTTGGAGGGGGAGATTGTTTGAATTTCTTTGGAGGGGGAGACCCAAGGTGTTTCCATTGCTTGCTTTTGCTTTTGATTCAGGTTCAAGGTGGTGAACCCACGTTTTATCTTGAATGACAATTCTCTGAAGAAGAAAAAAAATCAGCTGGGTCGGGTCTACTGAGCGAAAGGAGATTTGTGTTTTTTATGTGTCTGGCTCAGAATGTCTTGATCCCTCCCGTCCAGTCACAAAGCATTTTCTCATTAATTTGTCATATTGTCTACTTAGTCTGGATCGTCAAAACGAAGCCATTTCAAATGAAGATAGAACTGAAAAAGTAAATCTAAAAGTGATTAACAAAATGAACTTTTCCTTTTTTTTCTTTTCTTTTTTTTTATTTTATTCTAATGTCAAGCGTATTCCCATTTCATCATCTGTACTTACACGGCGTCTATCTTCAGTCAGAGATCAAACTCTAGGCGTTTTGCAGCCACGTAGTCATTTGCACGATAGGCTGCCTACCTAGTAACTGGATAGAGCCGACTGACACTGCCATCAGGCGCTCATCATTCGTTTCATGTGTGATTCAGTTAGGCTCATACATGCACATAATTATCTATATCTTCTCGACATTTATATCAAAAGAAATGTATGTTTTCAAAAATCGTGTTTCCTATCCTGAATACACTGACTTCAAGGACAGGATAACTCTCAATAAGCTGCATCTAGATGATCATAAGACTGAACTGATACATTTCTATTTGTATTTCTTTTTTATCACAACAGATCCCTGTGTGTGAAATTCAGGCTGCTCTCCTCAGGGAGAGCGCGTCGCTATACTACAGCACCACCCATTTTTAAGGGGTTTTTTTCTGCATGCAGTTTTATTTGTTTTTCCTGTCGAAGTGGATTTTTCTACAGAATTTTGCCAGGAACAACCCTTTTATTGCTGTGGGTTCTTTTACGTGCGCTAAGTGCATGCTGCGCACAGGACCTCGGTTTATCGTCTCATCCGAATGACAAGTGTCCAGATCACCACACTAGTGGAAGGGGAGAAAATATCGGCGGCTGAGCCGTGATTCGAACCAGCGCGCTCAGATTCTCTCGTTTCCTAGGCGGACGCGTTACCTCTAGGCCATCGCTGATAGCCTGTCCAAACAAAATTCTTCCGCATCCTTCTCTTCCTTCTGGTTATCAGCTCACCTGTTTCATATTCTTCTTCTGATGACAGTCACCGTGTCGTCTCTTTCCTACCGACAGCACGTTTCGAACACCTGTAAAGTTGCCAATCTGGAATTGCTTAGGACCAGCTCTGTCCGTCACTATATCTCAACCGATGCAACCAAGACACTTCTGTGCGCTTTTGTGTTCTCTCAAGAATGAATCACTGTCACTCGCTCTTGATCGACCCCTATCCCCACCACCACCACCACCCTCCCCCCCCACCCCCCCCCCACCCATCCGCGACACACACACACACACACACACACACACACACACACACACACACACCAAACATCTGTTAGACTTTAACGATTCAAATTCAAGGACAACACTGCCAGACACATTTGTAGACCCAATAAATTTGACTCACGTTTTCTCTTCTCCTCCAGTTTCTCCACCGGTTGCCTGTTTCCGATCGAACAGACCACGAGCAGCTATCCAGCTATCCACTTTGACTTCTTTTTTTTTCTGCAGTGAGTGGATCGTATCAGTATCAGTATCAGTAGCTCAAGGAGGCGTCACTGCGTTCGGTCAAATCCATATACGCTACATCACATCTGCCAAGCAGATACCTGACCAGCAGCGTAACCCAACGCGCTTAGTCAGGCCTTAAGGAAAAAAAGAAAAAGAAAAGAAAAGAAAAATAATTTTTAAAAAATAAAAAATACTCATAATAATAATAATAAATT
>NC_134876.1:9868130-9875630 GCF_041734735.1 Babylonia areolata | reverse complement strand
TCCGAATGACCTACGTCCAGACCACCACTCAAGGCCTAGAGGAGGGGTAGGATATTCTGGCGAATTTGGGATTCGATCCTGTGGCACTCAGATTCTCTCGCTTCTTAGGCGAATGCGTAATCACTAGGCCACCATTCCACACGGAAAATGGTAAATAAAAAAATAAATAAAAATTTGAAAAGTTATTAAAAAAATAACAACGTCAAAATGTCGAGTAGATAAGGAGTTTAAGACAAAAAGTGTTTAATACCCAAACGGGGAAAATGCTGAAAAATGGGCCATTAAACATTCAGATTAGCGACACTGTTTGCGGGCAAAGATGTCGGAGAAAGCAATATATCAGCGCATTACATTAAGTTTTAATGTGACGGCTTAGAGGACTGACTAAAGAAACATACGACTTTATTCTATCAGCCATAGATAGCGAGACAGCGACAGCGGGATTATTTAAATGGGGAGGGTGTAGATCGCCATTTTGATGTGTCTCTGTATCTCTCTGTGACTCTGCATAAGAAAGCTCCTGATATAACATCACTCTTTCTGTGATTTTCTTTCTTCCTCGGGATATTGGCCGATGAGTGTGCGCGACTGTACCAAAAAATCAAAACGACTTTGTTCACACATACCAAAATGGCCAGAATCAATCTTTCTAACTGAGCGTTTCAATCGAACCTTCCTCTAAGCGAAAAGTCTGGTGAATGGTTTTGCCAAGACTGTCCCTTGATCTTACGATCATCTTTACGACATGTGAAATAAAAGCAGCCGGTTGCTTTGAAATAATTACTGAAAGTGTCGTAAAGATTTCCCTCTCCCTGATGCCCCACGAATGACGTCAGAGGGACGTGGAGGACTTTGAAACACCGTCTCTATACAGTGAATAAAGTCAGTTTGGAGCGCAAAGATCCTACACAGAGAGAGAGAGGGGTGTAGGGGGGCGGGGGGGGGGGTAGACGGACGGACCGACGGACGGACACGACAAACCGACAGATTCAGACAGGCAAAGAGACCAAGGCACCCAGAGACAAACAGGCAGAGATCAAAGTGAGAAAGAAGAAAGTCAGACAGGACAGAGAGATAGCTAGGCAAGAAGGCAGACAGGTATCGGAGAAAGCGATGGGGGGAGACAGAGAGAGAGAGAGAGAGAGAGACAATTTTTTTTCCCAAGAGGAAGTCTCTCTTTAACTCACTCAGTACGGCCAGTCCTCTCTTCTCCTCTACACAGACCCCTCGGATGTCCAGTGGGTGTCTCAATGACCCAACCTTTAGCTTCCGTCGTCAGAATTGTGGTATTCTTTGTTAACATTCACCTCTTCAGTATAAGAGCCTTCTGCTTGCAATATTTTGATGGTGGTAATTGGGGTGAAACGCTGTTAACGTCGTCTCTTTCGCCGTTCGTATGGAGAGAGTTAAAGGTTGAAAGCGGACGCTCACCCCCAACCGAAGACTGAAAATGACAGTGACATGTGTATCAAGAAGACTGCTCACAAACAGTCGTTTACTGGTATGGAAGGGATTTTTTTTTCACATAAATACAATTCTTGATTAACCTGCAGGTATGAATGCTCTTTCCAGAAGGATTTCTATCTCAGCAAAGTAACTATTAGGCAACCGGACGAGTTATATCTTATTTGAAGAAAGGGCAGAAAACACGTGACTAGAAATACTCGTATCAACTCATATTTCTTTCATTTAACATGTTTTCACTTTGAGTGATACTGGATAATTCGTGCGCGCGCGCTGTTTACAAAGCAAAAAACAAAAAAAATCAAAAGCAATAGATGTTGGTCACACATAAAAAAAACAAAAACAATCCTTTTGGATTAGGTATTGAGGACTTAGCAATTTCGAATATGAGTACTTGGTTGGACACACACACACACACACACACACACACACACACACACACACTAACAATGATAGGAATATATTCCATTTGTCCCTTTTCATAGGATGAGGATAAAGCTGCAGCAAAGTATACATTCTGTATACATTTTGTACATATTTTTTTTCTGCGAAGTGGGATTATTCGCTGACAGACAGCATAAAACAGGTGATGAAATGATGAAAAGAAAACGTAACACAATCTTCTGCTCTTTTCTGTATGAATTTCCCAATTACAAAGGTACCCACTCAACGCGTGCGCGCGCGCACACACACACACACACACACACACACACACACACACACACACACACACACACACACACACACACACAGAAAAAAAATTGAAACTTGAAACTTGAAAATTTTCATTGTCATTACCTGCAAAGATCTTTTGACAAAGGGGTAGGGTGAACAGATTATAATATTCTCCATGTTCTAACAGTTTTAGACATTGCAGTTAAAGAAAGATTGGTAACACTGTCACCATATATATATTTTTGCTTCACCTGATTAAGTAAATTACGTCTCTCTCGCAACTCATCACAGGCTTTACATTGAAACAAAAATCGTTTCCCATCATTAGTTTGGGAATCACGTGATGGCCATGGTAATTCTATGGAAGTCAAGGAGAGAGAGAGAGAGAGTAATTATTGTCTCCACACTCCCTGTCTAAGGCCAGACGTCCAATGGAACTACCATTCCTTTAGTCTGGAATCAGCACAACACAGTTCCTGACCAGTGTCAGACAGAAAAGAACACTACCAGACAGTTTGTGGGTATTGTTATTTCCAATCTTAACTCACTCAGTACGGCCAGTCCTCTCTTCTCCTCTACACAGACCCCTCGGATGTCCAGTGGGTGTCTGAATGACCCAACCTTTAGCTTCCGTCGTCAGAATTGTGGTATTCTTTGTCAACATTCACCTCTTCAGTATAAGAGCCTTCCGCTTGCAATATTTTGATGATGGCAACTGGGGTGAAACGCTGTTAACGTCGTCACTGTCGCCGTTCGTATGGAGAGAGTTAATGCAGCTTCAATATGAACGAATTCCAACGCTATTGTCCAAGCTTTGAAAACGCGAACATCGACACGTTTCAGGTAGTTCAATAGCAATGATTATCTCACAGGCACTTTGGCGTAATTTTGAAAAGAGAGACAGAGACAGAGAGAGACAGAGACCGTGCTGTTGCAAACAAGGTTCATAACCTGCGCTGTAAACAAACGGGTAGCAAATTACAATGCCGTTGACGATGTATTCAAGGAAAGCGCTGAAGAGGGATTCTCACGACACAGACGAATTTCCATGTCACTTCACCGTAGTTTGCTTTTCAGAACCACGCCATCACGAACCTTGCTATCAAATTTCCTGCAGCTCAAACCAAGCAGACAACTGTGATCATCACCAACAGCAACAGCAGCAGGAGCAGCAGCAGCAACAACAACAAAATGTACAGTTTGTAACTGTGATCATGTCATTGACAAAATGGATAGATGGATGGATGGATGGACAATCGAACAAATGAACAAACCGATTGATCGATAAAAAACAAATTGTCACAAATAAAAAATTTTAAAAAGCGACTACAACTACCACCATTGACCACCATTGACAGCAACAACATCAACACCAAAGGCTGACACTTGGCGATTCTTCACCACCAAACTGAAAACGAAAATGTCCATCACCTCTCTATGATGTGAAAAATGAAGAGCACAGCGGAAATTCCACAATCTGGTCCTGTCTCCGCCCTTGTAATAAAGAGAAACGTACCCCCCCCCCCCCCCCCCTCTCCCCGCCCCTCTTGCCCCCTTCCCTTTCCTACATTCAGTGTCTCGTCTGTTGAGCGGGACAATGGCGACTCGAAGTTGAAGGCTACCCGTTGCCGTCTGTCCCTGACACAGTGACGGAGCGAGCCAAAGGGTGTCTGTCTGTGTAAAGGATTCCGGATGAGCAGCATAGGAACAGCATCACGGAGAGGGCAAAGAAAATATAAACTTTGTTTGGTAACCTTACACAACAAATATGATTATAGTACAATAACATAAGAATAAGAATAACTTTATTATCTCCAATTGGAGAAATTTGGTCAGGTGCATTATCACAACATAGACAAGTAAACAACATGGGGACCATAACTGTAAACAGCTTTTATGAATATTACGAAGACACGAATGTAAAAAAATATCACATACACCGTTTCATACATAGATCCACACATTGCAGGTAATAACTAGTATTCTTAATATAAAAACAGAAAAAATTAAGAAACATTATTTTGAATATAGTTATAAGCATAGCCAACTATAAAAACAGAAAGAATCAAGAAACATTATTTTGAATATAATTATAAGCATAGCCTACCATATTGCACATTGATTATAATAAATTGCGGAAAACCACAACCGGATAATCAGCACACACACGCACCCACCTACCTCCCACCCACCCCAAACACACGGATTACTTGATCAAACAAGAGTAATAAACATGTTCTCAAATAAAAGCATTTCACATATTCGCTTTTAAAACATTGCAATTAATTATTACATCGTAATTATTAACAGAGATATATATTTATTTAAACGATGTATCTTTTACCATGACCAAAGTAACAAGAGAGCTACTTTGAACGCACGTATGAACAGCTCATTTATATGTCAAGCATCGGATAATTCCCTTCCAGGAGGCACCTAGCAATTCCTAATTCAACTTCATGATTAAGCTGATTTGCTCTCTCTCTCTCTCTCTCTCTCTCTCTCTCTCTCTCTCTCTCTCTCTCTTATATTACGTCATGAAAACACTGTTTCGTAGCAAGGCTAGTTTTCATTTGGAATTTATGTCGAGTTTTCTATGCATGCTGTATTATGTGAGTTGATTTTTTGTTGTTGTTGTTGTTCTCGGGTTTGTTTGGTTTTTTGGTTTTGTTTTTTGTTGTTGTTGTTGTTTTGTTGTTATTGTTTGTTTGTTGTTGCTTTGTTGTTGTTGTTTGTTGTTGTTTTTTTGGTTGTTGTTGGGGTTTTTTTGGTTTTTTCGTTTTTTTTTGTTTTTTTGTTTTTGCTTTTTTCATGGTTCACATACCCCTTTATAAGGGGCCTTGGCCTATATGAATAAACCATCTTGAATCTTGAACATCTCTCTGTCTCAGAGTTAGGGGTTTGAAAACAAGCACGCTGTCTACAGTTCACTTAAATGTCAGGAGCGGCGGGTTCTGCTTCGTGACGATGTATGCCGTTGTTCACAAGCTTCATCAGCCTGAACGTGGATCACCCAACGGTCTTCCAAACCACCGTTCGTGGCAGGTGACACTGATCACCTTACCTGTCGTTTTCTTACATTTGTTCCTCTTTAGCTCTTAATGATAACCTTTGGTTTTTTTACCTGTTTACAGGGATGCATCGTTAGGGTTGACCTTTTGGCGAATACGAAGCAGAATGTAAAGGAAAACAAAATAAGCAGAAAAAAAAGGTTCGCAAGAAAAAAAAAAAAAGTAGGATTACACGAAACACGTTCGATGCAGATCCTGGTAAATCTGTGATCGAGAGTAGTGGAACGTACCGATCAGGCTCTGGTGGGGGACAGAGAGATTTCAGTTGGAATATCGGATTGCAGACGGCATGACAAGAAACAGAAAACAGGTTCATCGTTTGTACTCAGGCATTGTCACATACTGAAAGACACCTTACTCTCTGTGTGTGTGTGTGTGTGTGTGTGTGTGTGTGTGTGTGTGTGTAAGATGTCCGCGTGGTTTGTCATGCACGCTCTGTTCAAGTTTTAAGTTTCAGTATCCCGAAAAAATGTAGTCAACGTTCACTCTGTCAACAGTGGAAACCAAACTGTACGGCACCCTGGAGGAGCTGCGACGGACGGCAGCCTTCGTCGAGGACACCGGGCTGCTCATCTAATGGGAGGCGAACGAGGAAGAAGAACAGATAATCGTTCTGAAGATATATATATATATATATATATATTCATAATAATGGATAGTTATATAGCACACTATCCAGAAACCTGCTCTAGGTGCTTTACAAAAACACTTTAATATAAAACATTACATCTATTTTACATACACACACCAAAATATGACCACACACACACACACACACACACACACACACACACACACACACACACACACACACACTGCGTACATACATTTTAACAATACATGTGTATCTAACAGCTACCCTAACACATACGCACACATAGGCAGGCACACACTTACATAAACGCACGCGCACGCAATACGCATTCATATACATGCATGTAGTTATGTACACATACATAGGTATACATACATAGTCAAGCACAGCTAACGCAAAGGAAGTGGACCTGCCACAATTGAAGAGAGTTAATGCAGCTTCAATATGAACGAATTCCAACGCTATTGTCCAAGCTTTGAAAACACGAACATCGACACGTTTCAGGTAGTTCAATAGCAATGATTATCTCACAGGCACTTTGGCGTAATTTTGAAAAGAGAGACAGAGACAGAGAGAGACAGAGACCGTGCTGTTGCAAACAAGGTTCATAACCTGCGCTGTAAACAAACGGGTAGCAAATTACAATGCCGTTGACGATGTATTCAAGGAAAGCGCTGAAGAGGGATTCTCACGACACAGACGAATTTCCATGTCACTTCACCGTAGTTTGCTTTTCAGAACCACGCCATCACGAACCTTGCTATCAAATTTCCTGCAGCTCAAACCAAGCAGACAACTGTGATCATCACCAACAGCAACAGCAGCAGGAGCAGCAGCAGCAACAACAACAAAATGTACAGTTTGTAACTGTGATCATGTCATTGACAAAATGGATAGATGGATGGATGGATGGACAATCGAACGAATGAACAAACCGATTGATCGATAAAAAACAAATTGTCAAATAAAAAAAAAATTAAAAAGCGACTACAACTACCACCATTGGCTACCACTGACAGCTACAACATCAACACCAAAGGCTGACACTTGGCGATTCTTCACCACCAAACTGAAAACGAAAATGTCTATCACCTCTCTATGATGTGAAAAATGAAGAGCACAGCGGAAATTCCACAATCTGGTCCTGTCTCTGCCCTTGTAAAAAAGAGAAACGTACCCCCCCCCCCCTCTCCCCGCCCCTCTTGCCCCCTTCCCTTTCCTACATTCAGTGTCTCGTCTGTTGAGCGGGACAATGGCGACTCGAAGTTGAAGGCTACCCGTTGCCGTCTGTCCCTGACACAGTGACGGAGCGAGTCAAAGGGTGTCTGTGTAAAGGATTCCGGATGAGCAGCATGGGAACAGCATCACGGAGAGGGCAAAGAAAATATAAACTTTGTTTGGTAACCTTACACAACAAATATGATTATAGTACAATAACATAAGAATAAGAATAAGAATAACTTTATTATCTCCAATTGAAGAAATTTGGTCAGGTGCATTATCACAACATAGACAAGTAAACAACATGGGGACCATAACTATAAAAGTCAACAACAGCTTTTATGAATATTACGAAGACACGAATGTAAAAAAATATCACATACACCGTTTCATACATAGATCCACACATTGCAGGTAATAACTAGTATTCTTAATATAAAAACAGAAAAAATTAAGAAACATTATTTTGAATAT
>NC_134876.1:9848130-9863130 GCF_041734735.1 Babylonia areolata | reverse complement strand
ATGACAAGCAGTATATCTCTACTTTCTGTTGTTCCTGTTCCCTTTTTTTCTTTTTCTTTTTTCTTTTTTTTCTTTTTCTTTCTTTTTTTTTAACAGTGCGTTTCATCTCTATCGGTACTTTGTTACTGTTTATTTGATTCGATTTGTTTTTCTTTCTGTATCTTCTCTGGGAAAAATCACTACCTGTAACTCATTGCATGACGCGCCAGCAGCAGGATCGATCCTAAGACCCTATTAGCCCACGTTTTCTCGCAAAGTGTTAGAAAGCGTGGGAAGTCCCCCATTAATTAATCGGATTAATTGATCATTTGTTGTTGTTTCTTTTATCAATTAATTATTTGTCAATTACTTTAAAAGCCACAACTACACTCCATTACACTGGGCATCCTTTGAATTTTGCTACTAGTTTTCTTCCCCAACACCACTTCCCTGTCTCCACTTCACGTTACTCTCCAAGACCATGCCCGCTCATTTCGAAGAGGAAAAGACAATCAAAACGAAATATAAACACTGATAAAATTGAATCAGCAAAAAACACTATCAGATCAAACCGGACCGTTGGCCGACCATTTGTTGAGGGATTCTGTCATTATCGATAAGAGACTCTGTCATTATCGATCTCGCAATTTCCACAATGTTAACCCGACTTAGAACTAATTCTATTGCCAAACCATCCAGCTAAAAGCTGACGATAACGACGGGCTCATCGCGTCAATTAGCTGTTGTCGTTCTTCATTTAATTTACAAATGCAAAGGTAGTCTGTAAAAAATTAAGAAGACATTGGAACTGGTGCAGACGGACAAACAGTTTCTCACGCGTCCTCTTTAACTCTCTCCATACGAACGGCGAAAGAGACGACGTTAACAGCGTTTCACCCCAATTACCATCATCAAAACATTGCAAGCGGAAGGCTCTTATACTGAAGAGGTGAATGTTGACAAAGAATACCACAATTCTGACGACGGAAGCTAAAGGTTGGGTCATTCAGACACCCACTGGACATCCGATGGGTCTGTGTAGAAGAGAAGAGAGGACTGGCCGTACTGAGTGAGTTAAACAAGGAATGTAAAGAAACTCAAGTGAGAACAAAACGAATAACACGTGCATAAATATAAGAAAGAGAGAGAAAGGGATGAATGAGGGATTCGGATTGGGTGACGTGGTGGTGTTGTCTGTACCACTGACAGTGCTCGGAAGTTGGGGCAGGGGAAAAAACGAAGAGAAAGAAAAAAGAGAAGGAAATTCACAACGACCAACAACCAGTTACCTCTGCTCTAAGAGTTTACAAGACCACACTACTTTCCACAACCCACATCACTCGTCAGTCCTGTTCACACACACACACACACACACACACACACACACACATCACTCTCACCCTCCCCTCCCCTTAAATGATCATCCACCAGCCTTACCTCATCCCCGTTCTGACAAAAAAAAAAAAAAAAAAAAAAAAAAAAAAAACGCAGATGAGTTTTTGTCTTCCTTCACTTTCCTTCGGGGAAACAAGAAAAAAAAGAGAAGACGGAAGAGAAAACACTTACCTAATCACCTCTCCCTGTGCTCGTCAAACACGCCAGAACAGAAAAGAAACGTCACTGGTTCTTGTCACCTCGCCTGGGCCGCCTCCCCTGTGGATTCCACTTTCACCCCCATCCCCCATTCCCCCCACCTCTCCCCCCACCCTTAACCAACCCCCTCCTGCCCTTTCGAACTAATCCTGCTCCTGGAGGTTCAGACGTATAACATTACACTATTTCTACCTTGCTGTCTCGTCTTTCAGTCCAATATGATTTGTACACAGCCAAGGTAAGAAAAGGAGGAGGAGCAGGAGGACCTATTTGGTTTAATTAATGTCCCATCACACAGGCTAGTTAATGCAGACATTTTTTTTAGGTATTTATTTTCACATTTTGAGTGTATTCGTTTAAAAGGTAGGATTGAGGGAGCGCCAACGGCCATACTACGTTGAAAACACCGGTTCTCGTCCGATCACCGAAGGTAAGCAACGTCGGGCCTGGTTAGTACTTGGATGGGTGACCGCCTGGGAACACCGGGTGCTGTTGGCATTCCTTTTACTCAAGGCCTGACTAAGCGCGTTGGGTTACGCTGCTGGTCAGGCATCTGCTTGGCAGATGTGGTGTAGCGTATATGGATTTGTCCGAACGCAGTGACGCTTCCTTGAGCTACTGAAACTGAAACTGAGGGGGCGGGGGGGGGGGGGGGCATGGGGGGGGAGAGTTTCAGTTTCACTTTCTCAAGGAGGCGTCACTGCGTTCGGACAAATCCATACACGCTACACCGCATCTGTTGAGCAGATGCCTGACCAGCAGCATAACCCAACGCGCTTAGTCAGGCCTTGAGTGCATGCTTACATATTTGTGTACCTATGAAAGTGGATTTCATTTTACGTAATTTCGCCAGAGGACAACACTCTCGTTGCCATGGGTTCTTTTTCAGTGCGCCAAGTGCGTGCTGCACACGGGACCTCGGTTTATCGTCTCATCCGAAAGACTAGACGCTCAGTTTGATTTTCCAGTCAAACTTAGGAGAAAGGGCGAGAGCGGGATTCGAACCCACACCCTCACGGACTCTCTGTATTGGCAGCTGAGCGTCTTAACCATTCTGCCAGAGAGAGATGAATCGTGAGTTCGGGGAACCAGGACGGATGGATGGTAGAATCAAAGAAAAAATATCAAGGTAAATATCAAATAAACAAACGAACGAAAAAGACTTGGCTTGGCGTAATTCCAGTTTACTGTCAGCCTGCCTTTCGGGCTTCCATACCCAGGGCAATTGAAGGCTATGTCTTTGCAAAACTGTGTGTGGGTATTCTGCCCCGGACATGAAGGTGTCAAGAGAACTGAAGGAAACAGACTGAAACTTTCTGGAAGTGCAAATACGTGTAAAGGGAGCGGCGACCAGGAAAAAAGATCTTTAGTCGTAAGAAACGTGAAAGAGTACTTTACAATAAGGAGTGTCAAATTGTCATGAATTCCTGCTGTGGAAGTTCGGTGGCTGGCAGACGATCCTTCTGTGATAAGCTCTGAATCGAAGAATACAAGGAATTTTCAAAAACAAAAGTTTCTTACAGTGAAAAAATGTAAGGATTATTGCAATACTAATGAAAACTCTGTCTCTCTTTCTCTGTGCCTCCCTCTGTTTCTTTCTTTCTATCCCTGTCTCTTTCTTTGTCTCTGTCTCTCTATCTATCTATCTATCTATCTATCTATCTATCTATCTATCTATCTGACTGTCTGTCTGTCTATTGTTATCTCTGAAAACTCTCTCACTCTCCCGAACTCGACTGTCTCTAATTTGCATGATTTTTTTCATTTTTAGTTTGTTTTCTCTACTGTTTTTAGCTTTTCATCAAATTCATCATTCCTTCGTTTTGTGAACTTCAATTCTCATGTGTTTTGATGTTTTCATGTTCCCTTCTAATCACTACCATCGGGAAGAGGATTACGTCAAAAACTCACAGACAAGAGCACTGTAATCATTGGCATTTGAATAAAGAGGTGGTTTGTTGTGTCTGTGTTTTACATCTATCCGATTCATTATCTGTAATCTTTGTTTTGGGTGAATGTGCGTCCCACATGACTCTGTCTTCCTTGTGAAGAACTCATTCTTCAAGACTTTGTCTTCCTTGTGAAGACCTCATTCTTCAACTTCTTTTCACGGAATCTCACTTCCTTACTTCTTAGCCAGTCGGCTGTTAACAACAAACATCTTCAGACGCTTCGGCGTCTTATTCAGCATTCTATCTTTAAATGTCCTTTGCACGAACTAACGCACAACATTTTCTCGAGCAACTTAATTTGATAACTGCCAGTAATGTTAACTATTCTTATATGGGTTTCATATTTTTCTCCTTTCATTCTTTCTTCGTTTCCTTCCTTCCTTCTTTCTTTGCTTGTAAAAGTTTGTTTGGTCTTCTTTCTGTGTGATTTAATTCCTTTCGGATATGTTGCTTTTCTTTCAGGAAAGAAGTTTCCCCCCCCCTCCCCAAAGGACCCCAGCTCTACATACCGCGCCAGATGCAGGAGATACCTCTGAACTTCTCCTCTCCCACCATTCAGGGGAACACATGAGAGGGGTGGGGGTGGAGGGGGGCGAAGAGATTCAGATTCAGATTCAGATGGTTTATTCATTAAGGCCAAAGCCCCATATGAACGAGGGGCGATAACAACATTAGTGTATGTCATCAGAACTATAGCAATTAATCACGACATAATTATATCTCTTAAGTGAAAAGCTTTATATAAATATAGGGCCAAATTACGTATAAGTCCGTCATCTGTAGATACCATCAGCAGATTAAATCGAAATGAACATGGATATATATAATATTTCTTTGGGATAAATTTTTCACGAAGAACACACAAAACGGGGCATTTCAAAACAAAGTGTACTTCATCTTCTATCGACTCTTTACATAATGGACAAAAGAGATCAGAATTGTGTACATTTTTATATCGGTACCTGTGAGTGTTTATTTCCGATATACCAAGTCTAAATCTTGCCAAAATGAATCTGAGATGTCTATCCATATTAAACAAGAGATAATTCTTCACTAAATGAGTAGAAACATAACCCCTGGGGGGGGCGAAGAGAGAGAGATAGAGAGACAAAGAGAGCTGCTAGGCAGATAGGAAAGAAAGGAAATGGAGAGGTGGAGTGTGGCTTGCAGGGTGAAGCAAATTTCGCAGGCAGCGCTCAGGCCAAGGAGCAACTGCTGGTGTTGTCATGCGCACAGAACAGCATTCCACACCTTTCCTCGTCCAACTAAGCGAGGATCACTGATGTTTTCTTTCCCTGCACTAAAGAAAAATACCAAACATTAGATGAAAAAAAACCGAGATAAAATACAACACTACTAGTAAGTACAGACATAAAGACAGAAACTGAAAGAAAGACAGAAACAAAAGAGAAATTTAAAACAAGCAAAAGAATGACAAGAGAAAAAAGAAAATGAAGAGACCAAAAAGTGTTCACTCCCTCCCAATGAAAAAAAAAAAAGAATCTAAATCTAGAAGAAAAAACATTTATATAAAACTCTGAAAGGCACACATTACTACGAAGAGTCAACGAATGTTTGTTACACGAGATGAAGTTTTATGGCGACGAGTCAACGGATGTGTGTTAAACAAGATGAAGTTTTATGGCGACACCCATGCTACTACGTCCTCATTAAACAGTGTGTGAGAAGATGGAATGGCTATGTCTGTTGGTGTGTAAACTCATAGTATACAAGGATTACATCTGCCGGCTGCACGATCCACACATTGTACTGAGGATGAAAACCGATCTCCTTCTCTCCTTCTCCTTCTCGACTGACATTGTATACATTTTGTCCTGCACCCTCTGCTCCTAACTGAATGTGGGGGAGACCTACCGTTCTTTGGGCGAGCGCTTCTCCGAACATCTGAGGTCGAAGAAGCTAGGCTACAACAATCCTGTCGGCCAGCATTTTGCTGGCCCATACCACAGCTTCACCCATGCAATAATCTCAGCTGTGTGGCAGAACCCCAGTGACAGCACGTACAGAAAGTACATGGAGAGCCGCGTCATTGACCGCTTGGGGACCGCACAGCCGAATGGATTGAACGTCAGACTCACTGACGTCTAGCGCCTGGGCCCTTCTGCCTTGATCTCTCTGTCCTTATTCTTTCTTTAACCTCCTGTCCCTCTTTTTAGAAGCAATATATATGTGTATGCATTTGTGTATATATGTATATGTATGTGTATATATGTGTATATATGTGTGTGTATGCATATGTATGTGTGTGTATATATAGTATGTGCATGTATGTGTGTACGTATATGTGTGTGTATATATATATATATATGTGTGTGTGTGAGTGTGTGTGTGTGTGTGTGAGTGTGTGTGTGTGTGTGTGTGTGTGTGTATGGATGTATGTATATGTGTGTATATGTATGTGTATATGTATGTATATATATATATATATATATATATTTGTGTGTGTGTGTGTGTGTGTGTGTATTGCACTGAATGGTGATCAGCAAGTGTTTTAGTGTGCATGGCCCATCAAAACAGAAAGTAGTGAGATGTCATCACCCATTTCTCACATAGGCTTTCCTATTCACACTGTCCTCTTCTCATCACTTGACAACGGGCCTGTGGTTCGAAACGTCGTATCCCACTAAACACAGAGGATTCATCCACCACCAGAAAGGTTTTTATAAACTTTAGTTTTTTGTCCTTCTCGCGCGTTTGTACGCATTTAAGAGGTCGTTAACGGGCATAGTGGGTATGTTCTTGTTTCCTACCCGAACGCTGACATGTATCGCAGAATAATGAACTCACTCAGTATGGCCAGTCCTCTCTTCTCCTCTATACAGACCCCTCGGATGTCCAGTGGGTGTCTGAATGACCCAACCTTTAACTTCTGTCGCCAGAATTGTGGGATTCTTTGTCAACATTCACCTCTTCAGTATAAGAGCCTTCCGCTTGCAATATTTTGATGATGGTAATTGTGGTGAAACGCTGTTAACGTCGTCTCTTTCGCCGTTCGTATGGAGAGAGTTAACGTGCGGATTTTTATCTTCTGCATGCACAGAACCACCATAAATGGGGAATGTGTGTGATGCCTTCAACAGTACCAACGACCAAAGCAAGATTCAATTCAATTCAATTCAATTCAAAATACTTTATTATCTGCTTCAACCAAAAACAGAAAATTTTCTTTAGTCTCACTTAAAATGCCCGTCAGCAAAAATAAAAGAGAAAAAAACAAACTGACACACCCTTCACTTATCACCATGCACACATCAATTATGTAAAAAGAAAAACATGTGGGTGGTAAGATACTATTACATTATGATTCAGAGTGTAACAACTGTGTGTGTGTGTGTTGCGTGTGTGTCCGTGCGTGTGGATGCATCGTTTTGTGCGCGCGCACGCGACCGGTGACAGTGAGAGAGAGAGAGAGAGAGAGAGAGAGATGCATAGGGTATACACACACGAAGAGGGTTCTAGGCACTAGCGGGTCTGACTCGAGAGATCGGGAAAATATCAACCCTAAAACCACCAGGTACATGCGGTGCCGCTGCGAACGGGATCTGTTCTGAATTTTTCACTTTTCTTTCATAAAAAAAACCAAAAAAAACATGTAAGTCATTGCGGTCCTTCAAGTAAAGCGGAAGCTTCTTCTTCACAAACAACAGTCCCCAACAGCCAATGTACAGAGCGACAGGACAAAAAATGGCGTGCCACAACTTTGTGTTTCTTGTCTGTAGTCCTTTTCACGTGGCACGACAATTTGTTTTATTTCTGTTTGTCGATTTTATATTTTTCATTTGATTTAGGTTTTGATATTCATTCATTATTTGTTTTGTTTCCCCCCCCCTCTCTCTCTCTCTCTCTCTCTCTCTCTCTCTCTCTCTCTCTCTGCCTCTTCATGTTGTGTTTTGTCAAATCGTCTTAACTCACTCAGTACGGCCAGTCCTCTCTTCTCTACAGTGTCTGAATGACCCAACCTTTAGCTTCCGTCGTCAGAATCGTGGTATTCTTTGTCAACTTTCACCTTCAGTATAAGAGCCTTCCACTTGCAATATTTTGATGATGGTAATTGGGGTGAAACGCTGTTAACGTCGTCTCTTTCGCCGTTCGTATGGAAAGAGTTGAACATGTTCTCACTTATACTTCAAAAACTGCTCCCATTTGTCACAAGAGCTATTCAAATAGTGACAGTAATGTTATCAAAGTGTCAAAGTGCCAAA
The DNA here is from genome assembly GCF_041734735.1 of Babylonia areolata. Classification (NCBI taxonomy): domain Eukaryota; kingdom Metazoa; phylum Mollusca; class Gastropoda; order Neogastropoda; family Buccinidae; genus Babylonia; species Babylonia areolata. The sequence continues at coordinate 9,855,383 of NC_134876.1, read as the reverse complement.
ACTCTCTCTCCGTCTCTCCGTCCCTGTCTGTCTGTCTGCCACTCTCTCTCTCTCTCTCTCTCTCTCTCTCTCTCTCTCTCTCTCTATCTATCTATCTATCTATCTATCTATCTCTCCCTCCCTCTATACCTCTATTTCTCTTTCTCTTATCTATTTTTATATCTGTCTCTTTCTTTTTCTCTCCAAATACACATCCTTCTGTTTGAAATAGTACACACCCACACCCACACAGACAGACACAGACACACACACACACACACATAGACAGATACAGACACACAGAGAGACACACAGACACAGACACACACACACACACACACACACACACACACACACACACACACACACACAGGGAGAGAGAGAGAGAGAGAGAAGAGGACAGGATATTGACAGGGTATAATGAGCGGAAGGTCAGGAGACAAAGGGGAGGTGGCCCAGTGATGGCTGATCGATACCACTGGTGGTCTGATGTGGACCCTCTGTCTTCGCCTTCTTTCTTACTCACCTCTCGTGCCCAGCACTGTTACTGGGCCATTGCTTCAATGTTTTCCTTTCTTTTAGTGCAATCAGGGTGTTTGTTTCTGTTGTTCTTTTACATCTCTGTCCACGTGTCCACACACACACACACACACACAAGCACGCACGCACGCACGCACGCACGCACGCACACACACACACACACACACACACACACACACACACACACATTTACACACTTTTACCCTCAATAACACGTTCAAGTTCGTGTTCGAGTTCCAATTCGAGTTTGAGTCTCTCTCTCTCTGTCTCTGTCTCTGTCTCTGTCTCTCTCTCTCTCTCTCTCTCTCTCTCTGTGTGTGTGTGTGTGTGTGTGTGTGTGTGTGTGTGTGTGTGTGTGTGTGTGTGTGTGTGTGTGCTATTGACATGTTACCATGATGACAACGTGGTACGAAATAGTCTGTTAATGTATGTTTGTAAACATGTCAGATTGATACAATGATGATGACTTCAATATAGGACGATGTAGAAGCAATGAAGTCGCTGAAACTGGGCAAGGCTGCAGGCATTGGCAATGTTTATGCAGGACTCTTGAACAACTGCAGTAATTGATATAATGTCATCTGCAACAAGAATCTGGAACATTATACTTTCTTTTGTAACTTGCAGAAAATATGTTACAGATTTATTTGGAATAAAAAAAAAAGCAAGATCGTATAAGAATATAACCTATTATAAAATGTATTGATAAAGGAGGTCTAGGTGTGTTTGACTTAAAAACATTTATAAACGGATTAAAACTTAGTTGGATTTGAAAGCTTGAAAAAAAACAGTTATAAATAGAAAAAAAAATTATCATCTCAAACGTGTTCCCAATGATTAATCAACTTGAACTGTGTGGTAATTGTTTACCTATAAATGAGAAAGTAAATCGTTTTGGGGTTGATGTCTTAGTAGCGTATGGGGTCTTTGAACGCAAAATGAAGATAATAAATGCAGAAGAACTTGAAAGTGAACCTGTATTTTGTAACGAGAACATTAAGATTAGGAACAAGCATATACTGTTCAAACGATGGACAGAAAAGGGTATTTACTTTATCCACCACCTTATATAGAATGATGGCAACTTCCTCAGTTTTAATCAATTTATGACAATATATGATGTAAATTCGCATTTCATTGCTTTTCACGGCTGTATCCAGGCTATCAAAAAATACTGCGATAAGTTTGACTTTAGAATACAAAGAAATAAAGCTTTAGATATTAAAACAAATCATTGCAGAATATGTTTCTGTCAGTAAAGGAACTAAAGCATACTATGAAATAATAAATGATAACTATACGAAGCCGAACTGTTGCATAAGATGGAGCAATAAGTTACGAACAGGTATAAAATTGGGATAGTACATTTCACAAAAATTTTTTAAAAAAATGATAATGAAGTTAGACTCCAGTGGTTTCAGGTTTGGCTTGTTCATGGGATAATTGCAACAAACAAAATACTGAAAAGAATGAAAATTAGGCAAGATGATACATGTAGCTTCTGCCACTTAGAAAGTGAGCATATCGAACATCTGTTTTGGATATGTAATATTGTAAATTCCTTTTGGTCTGTTTCTGAACGGACTTTGAACGAAAACTACCAACATATTTTAAACTCAAAATTAACAGAAGAGATGGTTCTGTTTGGTAATTGCTCAACAATTTCATCTGATGATATCCTAGACTTCTTGATCTTGCATGCTAAATTTTGTGTCCATAAATGTAAACTAGATTGCACACCACCAGTATTGGAAACCTTTTCGCATCAAATTAAGGCACGGTACAACTTAGAAAAATATTTGTCATACATAAATATGTGTCACACATCATTTAGAATAAAGTGGTTTCACTACATGCCACTGACAGACAACCAAAGATAAGTCCACTCTTGCACAGCAATATATATTTGTCCTTTATTTGTAGAGCCAAAGCAGTTATCGAGATCAAAACAATTATCCTGCACAGTATAAATAGGTCATATAATAAAAATTACATGTATGATATTAATTTGCATTACATTGTAACTCAAGACCATCAGTACAGCTGACATAACTGTCCAGGCACAGAAGCTGTAGAACTGTTCAATGATAATTATATGTGACATCAATCTTCAGCAGTAAAAGATCCAAACCAGGAACCCTCTCAAAGGTAGTAAAGACAACATCAGCACCGTCCAGACTGGTACGGAAGGAAGCTGTAGAACTGTTCAATAATAATCATATGTGACATCAGTCTTCAGCAGTAAAAGATCCAAACCAGGAACCCTCTCAAAGGTAGTAAAGACACCATCAGCACCGTCCAGACTGGTACGGAAGGACAACATATCCATGAAATACAAGTTAGACTCCTGCATTTGGTATGTTCCACAGTCCTGAATGGATGCGAGGCAGATTAACAGATTGGCAGAGAAGTCAAATCATGTACACCGTCCCTTGTATATAGTGTGTATAAGAAGGCCGATTTGTCGCACAAGTATTTTCTTTTCTTCGTTTGTTTGCATGTATTCTTTCATTTCTAACAATTTTAGATTGCTCTGACTTCATTACAGGACGCACCTAAGAAACATGTAAAGCGGCAGATAGTGGTATCAGGTATTCCTGACCTTGACCTGTAGGCGTCATTTGATGGATACCACGTTCAGGGAACAAAACTGGAAAGCAATCACTCGGAAAGAAACCCCCTTGGTCTAAAAGAGGTTGTTGTTGTTCTTTGTTGTTGTTGTTTTTGTTTTGTTTTGTTTTTTGTTGTTGTTGTTGTTGTGTTTTTGGTGGGGTTAATTTTTTTTGTGGTTTTTTTTTTTGGTTTGTTTGTGTTTTTTTGTGTGTTTTTTTTTGTTTTTTGTTTTTTATCTTTTCTGTTGTCTACACTTTTTCAGTTTAGTGACATGATTTCCTCTGCCCGCAGTTTCCACAAGACAGTGACATTCTTGCTGATATCAGTAGTCATTCGTTCCCTAGAAAATACAGTAATGTGTGGCAGCGCACTCGTTTGTCCAGTGCCCTTGAAACGTATGTTTGTTTTTCGTATGACTGAGAATGAGAGAAAGGTACAAAGGAAGAATGAATGAATGGATTAATGAATGTGAATTAATGAACGACCAGCCTCGGAATAAAAGAAAATGGAAGAAGTACTGACAGGCTACTAGTAAAAACAACAACAACAAAATACAAGCACAAAAGAAACTCTAGTTTATCAGACTGTGTGTGTGGTACCCAGAAACGGGGGAATTTAATGAAAGGAAAATAATAATGGAGATGTGCGCGCGTGTGTAAGTGTGTGTGTGTGTGTGTGGAGGTTGTGTGTGTGGACTTGTTCCACACATGTGTTTGGAAAATCTTATTCACTTAAAAAAATATATATTCCAGCGCCCCTTTCTTTTCTTGGTGACATTTGTGTTGATCACACAAACTGTTCATCAGTCCCATCACACAGATACACAGTTGCTTTTTCTTCTTTTTTTTTTTTTTTTTTATTCGACAATGGGTGATGATGGAAACAAAAATGGTGCTGCCAACAGGGTCCTTTCGACGTTAGCTCTACCTTATTAGGTATGTCAGTTACATTCGGGCTTTGCGACTAGACCCACCTCGGGTGGTATGGCCGACGGCGAGAACCATCTCAGGAAATTAGGTGGACGGAGGGTGTTAAGGGTGGTGTTAAGGGTGTTCTCTGCGTATCCTTTCTGTGCCACCCAATATCCCGGCCGGGCTCAATCAGACCCCCAAGGACACGGAGACACCTGCGACAGTGTTGAACAGGAAACGTTAGCGATACTCCCAAAGGGTTTTGTTGTTGTTGTTCTTTGTTGTTAATTTTTGTTTGTTTGTTTGTTTGTTGTTTTTAATTGAGAACGGCTATGCTATATTCCATCTCCATTCAAAACAAGTGGAAATGATCCCCATGTTCAACCGGAAGCTTCCCAGTAAATCATGACGTCGACAGATTGTTTGCAGTGTATTTTTGTGACTATCAAATTATGAGACTGAAACAGACACGGCCCTACACGTGTTCACGGCAAGTGGCACAGACTGAAGGTGACCTGAAACTGGCAAATTAACGCGTTCGTAAACACCTTCTTCTGCTTTTTTTTTTTTTTTTTTTTTTCCTTGTATTTTTAAAATCGAAGTACATGGTTGCAAACACGAAACGCTTATTTCACAACGCTTCTTTCTTTCTTCTTTTTTTTACGTTCGACAACAGCCTTCCTTTCATTATTTCTTCATTTGCTTGTTTCTTTCACTGTCATTCTCTCTCTCTCTCTCCCATCCCCCTCACTCTCTTTATGTCTCTCTCTCTCAAATTTTGTGTGTAACGCCTACAGTGATATCCGTAAAAAATGTGAAGTTTTTAAAGAAAGTGTTTCAGTTGAAAGGGACATCATCCATCTCCTTTTGTCAGATAATGAAAAGATAATTCGGTCACTTGCTGAATTTATCGCCCTTGCTTGGCACTTTCGTAGCAAGAATTGCTCTGACTTGTAAATGCATACACAACAAAAGAATTGCAGTCTCGAAAGTGGAAAAAAAATCATACTACAGCTTTAACTGTCATAGCGTTTAGGTTGGATGGTCCATTCAAAGAAGCCGACATTTGTATCGTTTTTGAATTTGCACGGAGAAAGTGCAAATTAACTGAATATGTATAGGTTTACTTTTCTTTTTTCTTACTTTTCTTTTAGGTTGATCACGCCGTGAGTTTGTCGAACGTGGGTATAGCCGTTTTCGACATAAGTGTTTTCAATTGTCTTGCAGCAGGTTTGTTGTTGCGACTTTGATACATATTATATTCATGCTATTTGGTTTGTATGTGTTAAACGATTATTCTGATGTGTCCCATGCCAATAGGACTGTAATGTCAATGGCATTAAAACATTTTTCAGTTTCAGTTTCTCTCTCTCTCTCTCCCTCTCTCTCTCTCTTGTCCATCCGTTTGTCTGTGTGTGTCTGCCTGTGTGTCTGTCTGCTTGTGTGTATATGTGTGCGTGTATGCGAGTAGTGTGTGTGGTGCCGTTAACCTCGAACATTGCCGTTATCCTCGAAAAAACGTTGAATCGCTTGTCTAATTAATGAGGAATCAATGTAGAACTGATCGGTACTTCGTTTCTGTTATTAAAGTTAATATAAACGCGACTAAACAGAGTGAAATTATTATAATTAAAAAAAAATTAAAACCTCTTTCGAGACTTCCAAAAAGACAATGAGCATTCCCCAGCTGCCACTGTGTACCCGTGTACCCTCAGTAATTACTTACCTTCTTCTTCTTCTTCTTCTTTGCGTTCGACAGCTACGCGGTCAGGGTCGAAGTCCGAGGGATGCCACAAATTCGGACGTCCGGTGAAGATCGGCTGCCGTCCCCCAGAGCTTGGTGTTGAGGTCAGCACCCCCAGGCCAGGACTGCTGCCGCATCTTCTCATACAGGGGGCAGTCTTGGAGAATATGGGATGGGGTCTGGTCAGCCTGGCCGCAATCACATAGGGATGTGGCTGCCACTCCAGTCCTCTTCAGGTGTGCTCGGAGGCCGCAGTGTCCTGTGCGATTTCTCTATTTCATCTTATCATTTTATCTTATTGTATCTTTCCCTTAAACTCTGCCTGTGCCGGCCCCAAGCCCAGGTGAAAAAATGAGGAGGGTTGGGCGTGGGGCTAGCAACCCTACCCTGTAACAAGAGAGGCAAGGCCTTCAAGACTCACTTGTGATAAATTAAGTCCCCTAGCATTAGTTACAGAGTAATTTCCCTTCTTTACTATCTGCCCCAAAACGTTTGCAAAATAAATAAAAATTCCATGCTTAGTAAAAGAAGTTCCTGTTTGAACAAAAAATGATAATAATGACTCCTCTTATTGTTGTGTCAGAATAAAAGATCAAAGTGCCAAGTTTAGAGAATACAAAAAATATAAATATAACAGTAAATGCAGTTTGCATATAATTAGGCTTCTTTTTTTTTATTTTTTGTGCCCATCCCAGAGGTGCAATATTGTTTTAAACAAGATGACTAGAAAGAACTAAATTTTTCCTATTTTTATGCCAAATTTGGTGTCAACTGACAAGGTATTTGCAGAGAAAATGTCAATGTTAAAGTTTACCACACACACACACACACACAACCGAACACCGGGTTAAAACATAGACTCACTTTGTTTACACAAGTGAGTCAAAAAACCAGCTTGCTACAGAAACGCCAACAACAGACCAAGAGATTGCTAACCTGGAAGAGGTAGGGTCCTTGTCAAGAGGATATATGATAAATATATTTCTGTTTAACAATTACGATGTAATAATTAACTGCAATGTTTTTAAAAGCGAATATGTGAAATGCTTTTATTTAAGAACATATGTTTATTACTCTTGTTTAATCAAGTAATCCGCGTGTGTGGGGGTGTGCTGATTATCTGGTTGCGGTTTTCCGCAATTTATCTTTATTCTTATCTTATCTATTATAATCAATGTGCAGTATAGTAGGCTATGTTTATAATTATATTCAAATAATGTTTCTTAATTCTTTCTTTCTTTTTACATTAAGAATACTAGTTATTACCTGCAGTGTGTGGTTGTATGTATGAAACGGTGTATGTGATATTTTTTACATTTGTATCTTCGTAATATTCGTAAAAGCTGTTGTTGACTTTTACAGTTATGGTCCCCATGTTGTTTACTTGTCTATGTTGTGATAATGCACCTGACCAAATTTCTCCAGTTGGAGATAATAAAGTTATTCTTGTCTTATCTTCTTATCTT
>NC_134876.1:9843130-9845630 GCF_041734735.1 Babylonia areolata | reverse complement strand
GATTCCCAGCTGAATAAATGCAGCGAGTCGCGTAAAGTTCAGGCTAGAATAGGGAGATTATTCTCCAGAAGCGTCTTCTTTAGCCGGATAAGCCTGATGGACGTTTGGTGAGCTGTACTGTTGAACCAGCTGAAGTACATTGTCATTCCTACAGCCTTTCAATGATGATGTTCTGTGCAAAACGTGTACATCCATCACCACCCTTTCAAGAACCCAGCATACTTAAACCACGACATGCACGACAAGCGCTCCAGGGAATAACCCCAAAGTCATTACGGAACGAAAGCAGTCGTAATGAGAACACGCACGCTGGCTACTCTGCACTGGGCGACCAAATGCACAGCGGCAATCAGCAGTGACAATTCCGCTGAAGTTGACAAACCAGTTTCGATTCGTTCAACTCCGAGGGGATATGTTTTCTTTCTTTCTTGCATTTAGCCCCAATGTAAAAGCACGTTGCGGACAGTAAAGCATTGTTCTGGTGGGAAGGGAGGCCATCAGAGGCCATCAACGGGAAATGACAGTGTGTAAATGGACGTCGCTTTTTTTCTTTTTTTTTTCTTTTTCTTTTTTTCTTTCCCTGACCCAGAAGCTGACGAGGTGCCACAAAGGGAATTATCCTCAACGTTGTTTCTGGCCAGGAAATGGCTTTTTTTATCCCCAGCCTCCAGTGGCGGCAATGCCAGCAGTCTGTCTGGTATGTTCTGTTTCTTGGGCAGAACGATTCATCAGGACACAGTACGCTTTGCTTACTTTGCCAGTTAACCGAAGATTTGAGAAGTTTTGCTAATGACCTTCGATGGCTAAACATTTGTGCATCGACGTCCAAATGAGAAAAACCGCACGCGCGTTTAACCAAAATATTGCATTTCAAGCACATAATGCTAGTGAATTCGACTGTTATATATTTCGCTCCCCGATCTGAATAACGTTTTTTTCTCTCTTTTTTTTCCCCCTATTTTGGAATGTTTATGGTATGATTCTTTCCGTTTCTTTCAAAACTAAAGCTGACAATACCTTGTACGTTCTCAATATCACATATCATCGGCATGCTCTTCACATGACTCTGGAGAAACAAGGCTTGAATGGCTAGAGACAGCATCACACACAATCCACACACAAGGAGAGATATCAAATGTGCCCGCAGTACTCAGCCCATCCGCTTGCCCTACAAGTGGTTCAGAATGAATAAGACTTTCCTTTTGTGCGTACATGGAACAGTGCCTAACCTTCCGGCAGACATTCAAACTACAGTCGTAATGGATAAGAAAGGTGGTGTATGCTTTAAACTCCAATGTAAGTGCCGGTAGTATTTATCGCGTCTTACAAGTTTCACAAGCGCGTGTGATAACAAATTGCTATGTTGTCACATAAATTATGTAACATGTCACAACAGATTTCTCTGTGGAGAATTCGGGCTGCTCTCCGCAGGGAAAGTGCTTCGCTACAATGAAATCACCACTTTTTTTTCTGCCTGCAAGTGTTGATTTTTTTTCTACTGAATTTTGCTCGACAACCCTTTTCCTGCCGTAGGTTTCTTTATTGCGCTTCGTGCATGTTGCACACGGGACCTCGCTTTATCGTTTCATTCAAATGACTAGCGTCCAGACCACCACTATTCCAAAGTTTCTCTCTAAATAATGGCGGAAGTTGAGTTCTGAATGTATCATTCAAAACAAAACTATGCACAGGCGTGGTGCAACATATCGGTATAATTATATATTATGATAGTCCTCGTCAAAAGCATGATCGGTGAATCTGACATGCGTTCTCCCACATAATAATCATATATATATATATATATATATCAAAGGCACAACATTTGCAGAACGATTTAACAGTGAAGGACGTCGACGGCAGTTCCGACTAAATATTACAGTAAGTCCATTGTAGTTAAATCAGTACGCTCTTTAATTAATCAGTATTTGTACGCAGTAAACAAGTCAGTGGTGCAGGTTGTGTTCTTCTGTGTGTTCTGTCTAGAAATTAGTGGGGGACGGGGTTGCGGGGTGGGGGGGGGGGGGGTTCTTGTAACTGCGGGCAATAATTGAATGTTAGTCTACCTAACCACACATTCCCGCAGCGAAATGACAAAAGACCAAATTACATATTGTAGATCTGGATGCGAAACGAAACGAAATAAACCGGAGACTGAATGAAATTAAATGTCCACCGTCCGGTAAGCAAAATTAACCATGAAGACTCACAACCTATAATTGAAATGAGAAGTAAGCACGATGTGCCTGTTTGCATCCGGCCATGTGGGCAAGAAAACTAATGATGAAGAGGGGGGAAAAAGGAACATAAAGTGATGAATTAAATTCATAATAAAGTGATGAATTAAATTCATAACACCAACATCAAGAGAGAGAGAGAGAGAGACGGGGGTAGGGAGTGGGGTGGTGGTGGGGTGGGGTTGCGGGGGGGGGGGGGGGTCGAGATACACAAACTGGGAGATACAGGCAGACTTACAAACAAGACAGACGGAGAACCACAGATC
>NC_134876.1:9808130-9838130 GCF_041734735.1 Babylonia areolata | reverse complement strand
TATCGTATCGTATCGTATCGTATCGTATTGTATTGTGTGTACCGGACCGCACAACGCCGTTTTGCATTACATTGCATTGCACCACACATCGTATCGTATCGGATTATATTATATTATGTACTATATTGTATTATATTTTATTATACTTATTGTATTGGATTAAGGTGTTGTTGTTTTCTCTTGCATTGCATATGTGTTTTGCACCATGAAATGAATGTCTCTTATTGGAGTTCAGAAAGCATTCTATATTCTGTATGTAGTACGGATACTCTTTTTTCATGAAAGGGGGAATACACGCTCACCGAAGCACCGTGAAGTTAGTCAGAACAAGCAACTGTACATTATTACGGACGCCATAGCTGTGGTCCTGTTGCCAAGCAATAGTGTTGCATTGCCGAGTATAGCGTAGACGTGCTATGAAAAATGAACAAGAATGGACAAGATTGAAACATTATGAAATAGAGAAATGTGGTCTTGTGGAAAACGAAACAGTGAGCTTGATTCATTATCCGTTTATATCCTGTTCTTGCTGTTGTAGACGTTGCTGGAGTTTGTGGTGGTGGTGTTGGTGGTGATTGTAATGCTGCTGTTTCTGTGCTTATGGTGATGACGATGACAAGAATGACGATCATGATAATGATGATGATGGTATTGGTCAAATTGACGATGGTAAATGCGTGCTTCGGTCAACTATTCTGATCTGTGTGAGGCGTTCTAAGCTGGTCTGGTGAACAATGGCACAGAGGAGATTAATCGTTTCAAAATGATCATAAAACCCTCTTGTAGATTTTGACCTATCACAGTTCACTGGGCGATAACATCAGCTGTATAGTTCTGAATAATTTCTTCTTTATCTCGTGATCCTGATTCCGTTTGAAAGAGGCTGTTAGCCCATGCTTTCTCGCAATTCCCCGCTTTTTCACACTTTGAGAGAAAGCGTGAGAGGTGTGACTGAGAGGAAGCGTGACAGGGGAACAACCACACTTTCTCGCAATCCTACGCTTTCTTGAGGGCACCCCAAAGGCTCCACTCTGTTTACGCATACCCAGATTCAAACACTCGACTGTTGGCCGCCGTTCTTTCTCTGTCTCTGGACCTTGTAATTGGAATGAACTTCCTCTTTCGCTTCGGCAGGTCTCCACACTCAGCTCTTTCAAGTCTGGCCTTAAAACCCAGTTCTTCCCCAAATAGCCTCCCTTCCCTGCCTCTTTCTTGTCTTCAGTTTGTTTGTTTTTTTGTTTGTTTGTTTGTTTGTTTTGTTTTGGGTGCTGTTGTTTTGGGGTTGTTGTTGTTTTTTGATTGTTTGTTTGTTTTTTTGTTGTTGTTTTTTTTGTTTTGTTTTGTTTTTTTGTTTTTGTTTTTTGTTTGTTTGGTTGGTTTTTTTGTGGTTTTTTTTTCCTTCAGTTTTAGAGTTATACATGCGTTTGAATGACTGGTGCAAAAGCGCTTTGATTTGTCTCTGCACAAGATTCAGCGCTATATAGATATAATAATTGTTAGTTTTGTAAGGGGTCTGTTTGCGATATTGAATGATTGCGAGGAAGCATGGGCGAACAGGAGTATTTTGTGAATATTCATCTGTATGCTTTGTGTTCATGTAATTCCTGTCTTGTTCATGACTATGTGACTCGTAGTATCTTCATCTTCGGTCAAGAACATGGCCCTTTTTTTCTTGTCTTTTCTTCTTTTTTTGACCTTTTTCTTTAATATTGTTTAATGTGTTCCGTTTTGTTGTCATTGTTCGACGTAGAAGAAACAGTAAAAGCAGAAACCACAGCTCTCAAGAGGCCTGTAACAAAACTGTCACTGGGGTATTCGGATCCGATCTACCACGTCTGGATGAAATGTTCAACGAGCAGTATTCACAGAACGGAAACTGAATGATAATAACAATGATACGTACATTCATTTATATAGCACTGAACCTTATGCGTAGACAAATCATAGTGTGTTACTCTGAAACAAAAAGAAAGAAAGACAAAACTTTAAATATATGTAGGCAGAAGACAAGAGAAACTACGGGCGCGAAATGGGTGAGGTGGAGGGGGGTAGGGAGGAGGTATTTTAGAAAATGTTAGGTTTTGCAAAAAAAAACATACACTGTGCGACTTAGAGAGTATTGGGTGTAACAGTCACATGCAACAAACACTAATGCACAAAAAAAGACCAGATATGTGTAAGCCATCATCGAACATTAAAGAATGCAACTAATGTCTACCATTAGAAACAAACACACACACACACACACACACACACACGCGCGCGCGCGCGCGCGCACAGAAACGAAACGAAACGAAACGAACGTTTATTCAATAAGGCCATGGCCCCATTTGAAGGGGTGATTACATATTTTGCAAGAATAGATTTGCATAAGAATATAATCTTACAACGTGTATGCTCAAAGCTCTGTTCTCTTTAACCAATCATGAAACTCCGTCGTTTTAATGACTTATAAATAAATATGGCAAGATTCGAAAAAACGTTATCATTTGTAGAAGACAGAAGTAATACTAACCGAAACTTACTTGGTCTGCTATAATATCTCAACAGAGAGAGAGAGAGAGAGAGAGAGAGAGAGAGAGAAGCATGAATGGGTATGTCCTTGTTAACTCATCTATTTATTTTATTTTCGAATGTGTGTTCTTTTTGGGTTTTTTCGACCAATGAAGAAAGCCACGTTTAGAGCACAAAGAAAAAAAAATTTAAAAAGGGAAACAACAACAACAACAACAACAACAAGAAAGGTGCTGCGTAACTTGCGTAGGTTTTAATTAAGGCAAGTGCAGGGATTTGTCGAAGCGAGACGGAGATCGTTCCAAAGACACAGAGAGAGAGTGGTTGATTTGTTGTGTGTTTGAACCTGTAAACACGGAAACAGGGTGGGTATGAAGCTCATCTTAAAACGTCAATCACATCCAGTTTCCAGAATGTTTCTTAAAGCCTCTATTGTGTCAACAACAACAAAAACAAAATAATAAGCCCGTGCTTTGTCTCTGAAAGCACTCTAAAAAGTGAGTGATGGCCCAGAGGTAATGGGTCCGCCTCGGAAGCGAGAGAATCTGAGCGCTCTGGTTCGAATCACGGCTCAGCCGCCGATATTTTCTCCCCCTCCACTAGACCTTGAGTGGTGGTCTGGACGCTAGTCATTCGGATGAGACGCGGTTTTTTTTTTTTTTTTTTTTTTTGTTTGTTTGTTTGTTTGTTTTTTTGTTGTTGTTTTTGTTTGTTTGTTTTTTTGGTTGTTTTTTTCTGTTTGTTGTTTTTCCTTTATATTTCCTGTTTGTTGTTTGTGTTTTGTTTCTTTGTGTGACGGGCGCAATAGCCGAATGGTTAAAGCGTTGGACTTTCAATCTGAGGGTCCGGGGTTCGAATCACGGTAACGGCGCCTGGTGGGTAAAGGGTGGAGATTTTTTGCCGATCTCCCAGGTCAACATATGTGCAGACCTGCCAGTGCCTGAACCCCCTTCGTATATATATGCAAACAGAACATCAAATACGCACGTTAAAGATCCTGTAATCCCTGTCAGCGTTCGGTGGGTTATGGAAACAAGAACATACCCAGCATGCACACTCCCCGAAAGCGGAGTATGGCTGCCTATATGGCGGGTTAAAAACGGTCATACACGTAAAAGCCCACTCGCGTATATACGAGTGAACGTGGGAGTTGCAGCCCACGAACACAGAAGAAGAAGAAGGAGAAGAAGTTTCTTTGTGTCTTCTTGGGTGGTTGATTGGATTGTTTGGTCTGGGAAGGGATGTTGTAGATTTGTGGGAGGGAGAAGTCAGAACGAGATAAGAAGCTGCTGAGCTTAGTTCACTCAGAACAAAACAAAACAGGTCCGACGCTGCTTCACGTGAGACAGAGCAGTCTGTGTCCGGAAAAGAAAGAGTGGCAGCTGTCTGCAACGAAAACATTGTTACATCTGTGTGTGTGTGTGTGTGTGTGTGTGTGTGTGTGTGTGTGTGTGTGTGTGTGTGTGTGTGTGTGTGTGTGTGTGTGTGTGTGTGTGTGTGTGCATGAGTATGAGTGTATGCGTGTTTATGTCTGCGTGCGTGCGTGCGTGCGTGCAAACACGCACACAGAGACGTGCAAACAAGTCTGCTGCTCAGACGTACTTGCTTGTGTGGTCGTGCACGAAGCTCCCATAAATCATGTCGCCCGACACAATGAACTGATGCCAGCAGGAGTGCACCTCCGAGTGTATGATGGATGCTGTCCGCTCTGGCCTGTACTGGGCGTGTTGCCGCTATTCCCTTGTTATCCTGTAAGATACTGTCTTCTGTAACCACCTCTATTTCCGGTGTTACCTTGCCAGAGAGCTCCGCATGACAGATTATTGTCCTGGTCACTTTTTTTGTGCGTGTTCGTGGTGAGCGAGTGTTTGATTATTTAAGTCCTCGTCAGTTTAGGAAAAAAAAAACAAAAAATGTCGCGTGATTATAATTCCTTAATGCGCTTGTGTAGCTTTGATAATCGCGTGCTGCTTCTGTTTTTTTGTTGTTGTTTTTTCTTTGTCGTACCAGGTCATATCGCTACACGGCATCACTCTGGAAAATATCAAATAATAATAATAACAATAATGATAATGCTGCTGCTGCTGATGATGATAATAATAATAATAATAATGGTAACAACAACAACAATAATAATAACAATAATATAATTTGATGATGATGATGATGATGGTGATAATAATAATGACGATGATTATTATCATCATTTTATTTTATTTCAATTGTTGTAGTAGTAGCAGCAGTAGTAGTAGTTGTTGTTGTTTCTGTTGATGTTGTCTTTATTATCATAAATTATTTATAAACCGCTGAATTTTCTACAGAGATATATCACAGCTTGCGAAAACCAGTCATTCACTCGCACGCATACCATTCCACAACATACCATACCATGCCATTCCGAAATCTAAAATATACTATGGACATCTTAGGCATGATCCTACATCACACCTCAACATCCATCAGAGAGTTGCCTGACAAGTTAACGACGGCAAGCCCGTCCAATCTTCGTATGCCTCTGAGAGTCGCTCTCGAGTTTTCTCTGGTGCACGGATGAAAAACAAAATGGCCATCGGACGCCTCTAAACTCGCAGCCTCTTCTCCTCGCACTCATATATCTCAGATGTTTGCAACGTTAGTTTTCGATGTTATTTACAAGACTGTGTCAGAGTTATTACATACAGACAAAGATCTAATACCCATCCGTCGCAATAAATCGCCACTGACACTCTGACCCCTTTCGGTGCTGTGGTGATACGTCGTTGGTGTCCTTTCCGTTGTTTTCCCATACCAATACACAACAATGATCCATAATACTTTCACCACGATCCATCAATCTGAATAATGACTATCCTTTCGACGAAAATACCCCTTGTGGTCGACAGGATGCAATAAATATGTATGTTCGTGATTGTTGTCGCGGAATAGTGCTGCCAGGCAGACATGATCCACTGACCGAGACAGCAATGCCTGGCGAAGTCTACCAGTTTTTTGTGAGAGAATGTTCTTCGTATGTCATATCTCCTGCTTCCACATTTGTCCTGGGAGCGATTTGAAGCAACGGTTGACGGATATATCCAGTGGTTGGACAAACATCGTTGCACCCCCCCCCGCCCCCCCAACCCCCCTCCGCCTCCCACCCACACCCCCGAGCATGATCAGTATCAGGAATGAAGTTGAGAGATTTGACGACTTGATTTTGAACGGTGTTTTATATTCAATATCTCACAATACTAAAACATATATTATGTGCAGACAAGACAATAGTCAGGCTGACAGGGAAATAGGTATGCATGCATGGATGTATGCATTCTGGTATAGAAACGTGTTACGTCACATTATGTCATATCCTGTCGCTTAACCTTATGTGACGTAACGTAACATTACGTTTATATACCATAATTATGCGTACATATCAGAATGCATATATAGATAGATAGATAGATAGATAGATAGATAGATAGATAGATAATTATATAGACAGATAGATAGATATGAACACAGAAGTATTCTGATCATGTACAACACTCTATACCATGCCATCTTCGTTCTGTGTGTGTGTGTGTGTCTGTGTGTGTGTGTGTCTCTATGTGTCTCTCTCTCTGTTCCACCCCACCCCCCTCTTCTCTCTCCCCTCTGTATATATATATATATATATATATATATAGAGAGAGAGAGAGAGAGAGAGAGAGAGAGAGAGAGAGACATAGATATAGATATATACATGCATATATGTGTATATGTACATATGTATATATGTGTGCGTGTGTGTGCGTGTGTGTGTGTGTGTGTGGTTATGTATATATCAGGACATCAGGAGAACGAACATTATGTACAAGTCAGCTTTTTCATGTCGAGGTGGTGGATCGATAGGTTGCTGGCGATACATCACATGAAGAGATTGGGTTGGCTCAGAACGTTCGCCCCCAGAAAGTTTTGATAGAATGGAAAGATTGTTGGTCGAGTGATAGATTTTCTTGTCTCATATCCAACCTGTATTTTTTAGGAGGAACTGATGGACAGTGGAAATCATTATATACGCAGTAAAAAAGAAAAAAAAGGCATATGTAAAAAAAAATAAATAAATAATATACATATAAAGTTCAGTATATTATGGCCAACTGAAAGTAGGGTGATAAGGAATATGTTTGGTTTTTTTTAAACAAGAGAGAAGCTCACTGAAATTCCCTGTTCTTGTTTCACCTATCTCAGGATTAGCTGTGGTTGGAATTTGTGTGCAACAAGATTGAGACGCATGCATCTAGGCGTATACAGAACATAACATGCAGGGGCACATAGATTCAGTTTGTGAGTAAGTAAGTTAGTGCAGGCAGTTCGTCAGTCAGTTAGTATATTATTCATCTGTCTATCCATTTATCGATCACATGCTTTTAGTTAGTTTACTTAGTTTGTCAGTTAGTTAGTTGATTATTCATCTGTTTGTTCATTTATCGATTACTTGTTTTTCATCACTCTCTCTCTCTCTCTCTCTCTCTCTCTCTCTCTCTCTATATATATATATATATATATATATATATATATATGTATATAGATAGATAGATAGATATAAAGAGTGGACAGTACATTGTTCAGAATGTCCCTCCTCACCGGTCATTGAAATGACAGGCCATGACTATTAGTGTTCACTGGTTTCTGTTTCTATCAGCGTTATAAGCGTTAATGACGAAGGCGGTGATTTTGTTTCGGGTTTCATTATTCTGTTTTAGAACGAGACTACAAAAATATTATCCTGAACCTTCGCTGCTTACGCGCGATGATTTGTTTACTTTTGGTTTGTTTTGTTTTTGTTTTTTTTCTTTTTGAGGGGTGGCTCTTATGGGTTTTGCACATGTTGTTGTTGTTGTTTTATCTCATCATTGAAACCAGCACGCCTATAATATGTAGAATGTTGTCATAAGTTTAGAAATAATGAATATTCGAATGAAACTGAGAACCTACACCTCAAAAAGTTACAGTGAATAATACTAATCATGAATAATATTATTCACTTTAACTTTTGAGGTGTATGTTCTCAGTTGCTTCACTTCATATTGGTGGTATTTATTTATAATTATGCTAGTTTGACTTCCTGTTTGTAATGACTCACTCTTTTTTTTTCTTTGCTAGTTTGACTTCCTGTTTGTAATGACTCTTTTTTTTCTTTGCTAGTTTGACTTCCTGTTTGTAATGACTCTTTTTTTTCTTTGCTAGTTTGACTTCCTGTTTGTAATGACTGACTCTTTTTTTTCTTTGCTAGTTTGACTTCCTGTTTGTAATGACTGACTCTTTATTGTCTTTGCTAGTTTGACTTCCTGTTTGTAATGACTGACTCTTTTTTTTCTTTGCTAGTTTGACTTCCTGTTTGTAATGACTGACTCTTTTTTTTTTCTTTGCTAGTTTGACTTCCTGTTTGTAATGACTCTTTTTTTCTTTGCTAGTTTGACTTCCTGTTTGTAATGACTGACTCTTTTTTTTCTTTGCTAGTTTGACTTCCTGTTTGTAATGACTGACTCTTTTTATTTTCTTTGCTAGTTTGACTTCCTGTTTGTAATGACTCTTTTTTTTTCTTTGCTTGTTTGACTTCCTGTTTGTAATGACTGACTCTTTTTTTTTCTTTGCTAGTTTGACTTCCTGTTTGTAATGACTGACTCTTTATTGTCTTTGCTAGTTTGACTTCCTGTTTGTAATGTCTCTTTTTTTTTCTTTGCTAGTTTGACTTCCTGTTTGTAATGACTGACTCTTTTTTCTTTGCTAGTTTGACTTCCTGTTTGTAATGACTGACTCTTTTTTCTTTGCTAGTTTGACTTCCTGCTTGTAATGACTCACTCTTTTTTTTCTTTCTTATGTGATCAAATGGCTTTTGTTTGCTTTTATTCACCACAGGACCCTCTCACCCTCCAGCCCCTCAGCAAGTTTCAGTTTCAGTTTCAGTAGCTCAAGGAGGCGTCACTGCGTTCGGACAAATCCATATACGCTACACCACATCTGCCAAGCAGATGCCTGACCAGCAGCGTAACCCATCGCGCTTAGTCAGGCCTTTAGAGAGAGAGAGGGAGAGAAAGAGAGAAGCAAAAGGCATAGAACAAAACGTATTGTGACAGGGAAATAAACTTTACCAGTTTTTGCAACCGTGAAGGAGAAGAGGAGATTTTTTGTTAATTTTTTTTATATAAAATTATTATTTATTTATTTATTTATTTATTTATTTGTTTATTTATTTATTTATTTATGTACGCTTATAGTTGACTTCATCAAGTTGTTGCGCCTTATACATATTGTTATTTGTAGTAGTTCTTCTTTTATGTATTTATCTATTATTTATTCACCCTTTTCTCCTCAAGGCCTGACTAAGCGCGTTGGGTTACGCTGCTGGTCAGGCATCTGCTTGGCAGATGTGGTGTAGCGTATATGGATTTGTCCGAACGCAGTGACGCCTCCTTAAGCTACTGAAACTGAAGCTGAAGGAGAAGACCTTTGTCAATGAAAAAAAAAATAAATGAATAAAAATGCAAACGGTATGGTGAAGTAGATGCTGAAAGTGAAAAGGAGCCATTGAGTTGTCGTCGTTCGCAAGATATGAGTGAAACTCCTTGTATCGTTTTCTTGGCAGCATCGCTCACATAGACCCGCTAAAAAAAATAGTAAGCCTGTGTTGTCTGTGAAAGATGAGGTGCAAGTGGATTGTGATCTGCAATCGTTTTTGTCGAAGTTTTCGTGAAAACTTTTTTTTTTTTTTTTGTTATGTGGACGTTATGCTTTTGTTCAAGTAAGAGGATGGCAAGAATTGAATCGCTGAATCAAAGTCAGTTTGGTAGAGTGTGATGAGGTAAATCGTTTTGCTGTTGGGATTACAGTTTGGTTGTGTTGAAGAAATGAGTGGCAGAAATATATCATATCCTCTCTCTTTCTCTCCATCTCCTCTTTCTCTCCCTCTCTCTCATTCACTCATACACGCGCGCACGCACACAAACCTGCACACACATACGCACACACATACGCACACACACACACACACACACGCACACACACACACACACACACGCACACACGCACGCACACACACACACACACACACACACACACACACACACACACACACACACACACACACGCACGCACACACACACACTGATGGAGTGATGGAGTGATGGCCTAGAGGTAACGCGTCTGCCTAGGAAGCCAGAGAATCTGAGCGCGCTGGTTCGAATCACGGCTCGGCCGCCAATATTTTCTCCCCCTCCACTAGACCTTGAGTGGTGGTCTGGACGCTAGTCATTCGGATGAGACGATAAACCGAGATCCCGTGTGCAGCATGCACTTAGCGCACGTAAAAGAACCCACGGCAAAAAATATTGCCGGCTGATCTGTGATTCGAATCAGCGCGCTCAGATTCTCTCGCTTCCTAGGCGGACGCGTTGCCTCCAGGCCATCACTCCACATATTCTTGTGGCGACCAACCACGGTCGGTGCGCATACAGTTAGGTTCATATGTGGTTAATAGTCACAGTCAGCATAATTCCAGTCAGTTTCTTGTAACTAACGAGCGTAAATACAATCAGGTTCATGTGATTAACGCTCACGGTCAGTAGGGTTTTAGTTAGGTTCCTGCAGTTAACGATGACGACCAAATGTACTTCAATATAAGTTCGTGTAATTAACAATCACGGCCAGTGTGATTTCAATCCGGTTCGTGTGATTACGATCTCGGCCAATGTGATTACAGTCAGGTTCATGTGACTGCATGCAACCACAGTCCGTTGTGAGGTTACTGTCTGGTTCACGTCATTAACGAACACAGTCCAGCATGGAAAGCACTTAGCTTCATATTATCACAAAATGCTTAAGAGAAAATGACTTGTTGCTTGCAGTACACTCCCACCAGCAGAGACTGACAGGCGAACACAGACAGAAATATAGGCAAGGGAAGGAGGAGTCGGCGGGTCAGATACTGATCGCAGTCGCAGACAGACATTAATGAATACACCGTACACCAGCATTTGTGCAGCTTCAAGAGCCCATTCCACCCATTGATGCGCTGTTTCTGGAAGCCAGACCGTGATTGGGAAAAACCGACAGGCTGAAGGTGTGCCAGACACTGTAGCGCTGTCTTTACGATAATACTTTTCGTTCAGAAGACTCCAGCGTTTGCTGCAAATCCGCTTTTATGCGTCTGCAGGAACGCTTGCATGCACAGCCAAACAGTTTAGGGGGGGAAGCGCATAGGCAATCCCCGTAATGATCAGGTGTGTTGTGGCTGCATGGGTGAATGTCGCTCCGAAAGTGATTAATTAGGAGTGGAGATGGTGGTGGGGAGGAAGGAGGGGGTTGGGTTTTAAGGGGGGGAGGGGAGGGAGGGGCTGGAGGTGTCGGGAAAATGGGGTTGGGAGGGGGACGGGGTGGGGGGGGGCTTGGGGGAGAGGCGTTCAAACCAAAGCTGAGCTAGCAAAACGACGATATGACGTATAATGACTATAAACACACACACACACACACACACACACACACACACACACACACACACACACACACACACACACACACACACACACACACACACACACACACACGAACACACACACACACACACGAACACACACACACACACACACACACACACACACACACACACACACACACACACACACACACACACACACAGATAGATAGGTAGATACGGATCCTTCAGTCTCCGGGAGCAATGGAGTTGTGCTTAGGGTGGTGATTGATTCACCGTCTCGTGCAGATAGCCAACTACGGGGAGTGACACCCCTGAAGTCTTTAAGTCAGATGCTGGTCTGTCTGTCTGTCTGTCTGGCTGTTGGCCTTCATCCTCGGTTTCTTTGCCTCGGATTGACATATATCTAAGACAAAGATTTCGCTATGCTCAGCAGCTTAAGGCTATGTTTTTTTCCATGGCAACGTTTTGGTCAAACTTGGACCTTCCTCGGGCTGGCATGAATAATTCACATACCGGGAGACACTTTCAGTGAACCAGTGAGTATTAATTGTGCAACGAACTAAATGGGATTTGGGGAGGGAAAGGGGCGAGTGTTTTTCGCTTGTTTGTTTGCTTGCTTGTTCGCTAACTTGATTGTCTTACTACGTTTGGCAAGAAACATCATCCGTGTTTTTGTTTCTTTCTTTTTATTTTTTTTATTTTTTTTTTTACTATTATTTCCACTGACCCTTCCACAGGATTGTTGTTTTGTTTTGTTTTGTTTTGTTTGTTTTTCGAAAGGTAGGTGGAGATAGCGATGATTGAAATATCTGGATCATTCTACAGAATTTTGCCCAGGAACAACCTTTTTTTTTTTCCTGCCGTGGGTTCTTTTGCATGCTCTATAATTCAACCAAGGTCTACTGAAAGATGATTTAACCCTTTCACCGCCAGTCAATTTAGAGTGCAAAATCCCCTTTGTGCTACAAACACAGAAAATATGGAGCCTACTAATAGCTGGGGATTCCACCTGCGATGTGTAGAAAATATGGCCTGTCCTACCACCGAACATTAAGAGCAGTAGGTTCATGGATACCAGACCCATGATCTGGTCACCCTTCAGTGACATGGGTGACTCTACCTAGCTGCTGCATAAATGCGAGCTTGGCAGTGAAAGGGTTAAAGTCCAGGTTCTTACATGGGACTCGAACCCGTGGACAGCCACTTCCTAGTCGGGTGCATTACCACTGGGCCACCGCTCCGTTTTCATGTTCATGTTCATGTGTTCATGTTCATGTTCATGTGTTCATGTTCAACAACTTCAAGCAGAGTGGGCAGGACACTCAAATGCTTGTGTGGTGAAGGGAAGAAAGAGCGAGGCAGATGAGCAGATATTCTTTATCCTGTGATTCCTTGTTAATCTTTTACCTTTAAGCTTTGATTTTGATTGCTAACCCTTTAACTTTTAATCTTCTTTTTTTAATATCTGCCCCCCCCCCCCCCCCCCCCCCCCCCCCCCCCCCCTTTTTTTTTTTTCTTTTCTTTTTTCTTTCAAAGTAAAATTATTTTGGAATTCATACTCATCCATGTTGCGCGTAATATATTGGGGTTTTTTGTTGTTGTTTTTTTTTCGTTTCCGATCTTCGTGTTGATTTGTGTTTACACACTGAACCCCGATTTATTACCTCCTCCGAATGACTAGCGTCCAGACCACCACTCAAGGTGTAGTAGGGAGGGTAGATGATACTGGCGAGCTCGGGAATCGATCCAGTGCGCTCATATTCTCTCGCATCCCTGGCAGACGCGTCAACACGCCAGAAGCGTAGATTCGGGGAAATTATCAACGCTGTGCAAACGTAGCACTGGTGAGAATGCTTGTGCAAACCACTCCTGGATTGTGGGATCAATTGCAACCGTATTTTATGCGCCTACTTTTCAAACTTACCTTGGGGGAGTGTGTGTGTGGGAAGGGGGAGGTATAAAAAAAAAAAGCAATATAAAATGGAAAACAAATATGCATACTGTTTAGAATTGCAATTCAAATACTCTAAAAGAAAGTGGTCCAGTTACTTTTTGCTGATGGAATTACCTTCACAAACGATAGAAAAAGGTGGGGGGGGGGGAGCTTTTATTGAAGTAAGAGGAGATGATTGGTGACTGCTGCTGTCTATATATTTTATACTATTTGGCTCATAACACTACCTCTAAGTATATCGAAAATGTCACAATGGTACCGAGCGTTCTTTTTCATCCTACAGTAAAGAAGTGTTGCTTTCTGTTTGTCCATTATTTCTTGGTTTGCTTTTTATGTTTGTCTCTCTCGTTCTTTAAATATTTCTCCTTTTACCAAGTTAAATTAATGTGAGTGTTTGTAAGTATTTTTACATGGAATAATGAAAAAAAAGTGAGGTAGATAGCCAAACTGACAGACACACATACAAGGAGGAAAGACAGTCAAACGGAGAAGAGGAGAAGAAAAAAAACAACGACCAGACACTGAAACAGAGACAGAAACAGAGAAACGACAGAGGCAGAAAGAGACAGGAAAAATCACTTCTTCTGCCACTAGACTGTAGCGAGCAGCAACTTATCACGATAGCCGGTTTGTGCTAACGTCGGCAACAACTTCAGTCCTCACTGCAAAGACAACAGTGGTTCCCTTGTGACAGAAGACGGGACAGAGAGGAGAAGAAACATCACCCTGATGACAAGTCACCCCCTTCACGTACAGGATGTCCGCCGTCACGAACCACTGTCTGCCAATGAAACCAAAATTTCGGGGAGAGAAAAAAAAAATCGGAGACCTCTTGCTCATGTTGACGAACAATTTGATATCTCTCCGGACTCGGTCCAGCTTTCTTCGTTTCGTTCTGTGTGTTGGTAAGTTACTCTGTAGGAGTCTGTCTTGGAGATGATGGCTACAGGTCCCTGCAGACTTTCACCTCGTGGTATCCATTCGCCTTTGTCTGACGACTGTCTTCATGGGCAGAGCTATCTGTATCCTGTTCTCTCTCCTGGGTGTCCGGTGTCCCTTGTGGCCGTTTTCAATTCTTCACTTGTTACCGTCGTCTGTAGTAAGACTGATCGGTCTGAGGGGAGCGAAATATGAGAAACAGAACTGTGATCGAATGCTGTGCTGCTTGAAGGTTAAGAGAGAGAGAGAGAGGGAGAGAGAGAGAGAGAGAGAGAGAGAGAGAGAGAGAGAGCGTTCTTTCAAAATATGCGCGAGATGCGCGTGCGTGAATATTTTGAAATAACTCTCTCTCTCTCTCTCTCTCTCTCTCTCTCTCTCTCTCTCTCTCTCTCTCTCCTCTCTCTCTCTCTCTCTCTCTCTCTCTCTCTCTCTCTCTCTCTCGGCCATTGAAATAAAGACACTATCACGTACAGTTTTGAGCATATATCAATCATTGGAAACAGAAGTGTTTTAAACGAATCTATGCAATGAATGTCTGACTGTGCCGAAAAAAGTTGGTATTCTAAACTCTCAGACAGCACCCCTCTGGTATCAACTGTTTTATTTAAATGTGCACTAGGAGAATACGTGGATGCTTTCAACTCACGTTACATAAAAACGCGTATGAAATTCCTTTTTAAGAATGACAGGTCTGAATCGTTACAAACACAGGCACATTTCACAATATATTGAGCTAAAATGCATTTTATGTCTAATGACTCAAGAAGAGGAAACATGTTTTCGTTGGACTGTCCAGTATATAAAAGGTTGTGTGCCAAATATTTGTCCACCCCCTTAATCCCCGCCACTCACCCGAGAGAGATGACAGTAAGAGACAGACAGAGGGGAAGAAAGAAATAGAAACAGACAAAAAGAGACAGAGACAGATAGTGGGGAATGGGGGGGGGGGTTACGGGGGAGAGAGACAAAGAGAATGGTAGGTCACCCATCATGCCAGACAATGTGTTTGACCAGAATATACCATCTACTTCTTTCCTGTCGTCATATTCCCTGTTCACAGACTGGGACTATTTCCGCTGAGACAAAAGAGAGTGGTTCCCAGTAGGTGTGGTGTCTGTGATCACAACGTCTTGTCTGGTACAGTAACGCTGCCACGGAGAATTACCACTCCCCCAGTCCACAGGACTCTCCCTCATAACTCTCTTATCTGCCGACTTCCTGTCCTCAGTTTCGCCATTTTTCTTCCCACAGTTCTTCAGTCGTTGGGAAGACGTGATCAACAAGGCCGTTGACAATTAGTATTCCAGATAGACTTCAAATTTGATCACTCATCAGTTTAATTTATCTGGAAAGCGCCGTCTGATCGTCAGTTTCCAGTCTATTCCATTAGTGGGTCTCAAGTGTCGTTCACACATTATTTATTTATTTATCATTATTTTATTATTATTATCATTACTACTACCTTTTTATATTATAATTATTATTTATTTATGTAAGCTTATCTATTATTTATTCACCTTTTTTTTTCTCAAGGCCTGACTAAGCGCGTTGGGTTACGCTGCTGGTTAGGCATCTGCTTGGCAGATGTGGTGTAGCGTATATGGATTTGTCCGAACGCAGTAACGCCTCCTTGAGCTACTGAAACTGAAACTCACACATTAAGAATGAAGCTCTTGTGGGAAAGAAATAATTCCTAACAAACAGTTTCTTTGTCAACTCCCTTACTGTCAATAGAATTATTGGGGATGGATCTCCTTCTCCTGAACAAGCCTACGCACAAACGGGTTGATGCTTTAAATCCCGAATCAGAATTGATATAATTCTTTGTCATGAAAATCACAGGGTTTTATGGGCTTCTAATTTTATTCTTAAAATATGTGATGAGTAGAAAATACTTTTTACAACTGAAACCATGCCGTTTTAGTCCTTAATGATTTGCTTATTATATCTGACAAATATGTCACAATTTTAATCCATGTGTAATCTGAGAATTGATTCGTTACACATTATAACAAGTCCTAAAATAAATGGAATTAGTGGTTATATTTTGTAACAAGGTACGAATTTTCTAATTCATATGTTTATTTTGGCAATTGAAATACTCAACACAGTTAAGATCGCAAAATTCAGTTATGTGTTCCGCGTTTTGCAAAGTCTCAAATATGCTCAAACATACTCACTGTCCCAACAGTAATGAGCGTGTGTCTGCGAAACCCAGAAGTCTTCGATCATAACGACTCCTGGTCCTGCAGTAAGTAAGTCGTGGCCAAGTGGTAACCTGGAACCAAAGACGGTCAACACAGCCGCTCTATCTTGATGTTGCTGTCCATCTTGCCTTATTTACTTCCACACAGTTCACAGACCATAAGGTGTCTCAAACCGACCAGAGCTGACAGTTAATGAAGCTGGAGGACGACAGCAGGGTAGTTTACCCTGTCTGACAATAGCCGTCTGGCTGTCTGGATCCACCTGACGTCTCGGGCCTGTTCCGCCCATGGCGAGTCTTTCGCACAGTTGAACGGAGCCGCTGTGTCAACACACCAAGATGGAAAAACTCCGTCAGACGAGGAGAGGTCAAAGTCGCCATTCTCCTTTGTGGGTTTTTTTTCTGTGGAGTAAACAGCGAGAAAGGAATGAAAACTGCACTTCGTGGCGTCAGTGTCGTAAGCTCTTTTCATTCTACTACCGTCTGCAGGTCTGACGACATGTCTTGAAAAATTGGTGTTGTGTTGTTTGATCGGGTTGTGTGGGGGCAATGAGGGCGAGGGGGTACTTTGATTCACTCCTCGTCTGCATTTGTAATTGTAGAACTTTGCATAACTTTAATAAAATCCTATTGCATAAATTTAAGAACAGATTTTACGTTTACAGCAGAAGAGAAAGTGATGTTTTTAATGAATATAGTTCTGATTCTTCAATATCTTTAATCAAACAGAACACAAAAATGCCAACATGCAAAAAATGTGTGTGATTAAGACAGTTGAAAATGGCAATGATGCAGGTTAAAGAGCAGGTGATCCAATTATCACATTTCAAATTTTGAAAAGAATATCACTGGTTCGATCGATCTACCACGCGGTCATGACATAAACTCATTTCCACATAAACCTATCAACATATACGTATTGACAAGACAGCACATAGGGTTTGCCCATTTCAAGATTTGACAGCACGGTTTTGTTTCGCTGTGTGGGTGGGTGAGTGTGCTTTATGATTTTTTTTTTTTTTTTTTTTTTTCACAGTGATATGTTGCTCCTTTCTGCGATGCCGTCTGTAAGTGTAACCGGATACGCGTTTTCGTTTAATTTCATAGTGAGACATATGCACCCCTTAAGTTAAAGATTGATAAATAAAAAAACAACGACTAATTGCCTATCCCCAGACAAGTAACCTGCAACTATTCCTTGTGCGTCCTTCAGATCATTGACAGAAAGTGTTTCTTTTGCTTTCTTTTTTTTACCCGCAAGAGTTGGTTGTTGTAAAGTTGGCTAATCTCTGGGTGGCGATGAGTAACGATCTAATTGGTTCAGTGGTTCTGACTTCTTATGGGGTAGGGGTGGCGAGGAACTCATTGGAGGGTTGGAGTGTGAGGAGGATGGTGTGGGGCAAGGGGAAGGGAGGTGACTAGTGCGCCGTTTTGGCCTGTCCCTGCAAAATAATAACTGTCAGTGCAGAGCCCACTCCATCACCGTTTGGCTTGAATAGCTTCCCCTGGGATGTCTGCTCTCGCTGACATCCTGACTGGAGGAATGTGGCTGGCTTCTCCCACCTCCTCTCTCGGTACTGGTGATGAATCAGGTTCTCTTCCTTTGACCTGACTCGTGGATAGCACTTTACGTTGACGTCAAGTTGTGTACGGTTTCTACAGCCTCTCCGATAGGTTTCGGTCCATCCATTCACGACGTGGACAATTTCTGTCAAGAGTGTGACCACGCTAAATTCAATGAGTGCACGTCTGCTGCTTGGCTCCAGCCTGTTTAGCATTTCTAAGGTTTGCCGAAATCTTGACTCATTTCATGTTCATAACTTTGAATCCGTCGCTCTTCACCTGATCATGTGTCCTTCCACATTGCCTGGATAACTTTGCGATACTTTGTGAAACTCAAGTGTGGGTCTGCCACACTTCCGTCAATTAAAAGTGGCTTTCCAACTGATAAAGAAATTAGTGTTCTTGGGAAAGGGGGCGGGGTAGTAGTAGGGGGGGGGGGACAAGTAAGTATACTTATCAAAAATTACAAATTCTGCAGCTATGCACTTGCTTAATTCAACTTGAAAAGCGCTGAAGCGGCAATCAGAAGGCTGTGAGTTCGATACGCGGCACCCAGCAGAAGAGCCAGCATCATCCTTTCTGCCACTTTTAACTCACTCAGTACGGCCAGTCCTCTCTTCTCCTCTACACAGACCCCTCGGATGTCCAGTGGGTGTCTCTATGACCCAACCTTTAGCTTCCGTCGTCAGAATTGTGGTATTCTTTGTCAACATTCACCTCTTCAGTGTAAGAGCCTTCCGCTTGTAATATTTTGATGGTTGTAATTGGGGTGAAACGCTGTTAACGTCGTCTCTTTCGCCGTTCGTATGGAGAGAGTTAACATGTTTTCGTTCTGGCGGTGTCAGTGTAGTGGTTGGTGTTCTTCTCCTCCCCTTCCCCGCAGTGTGTCGATGTTAATCCAGAATGTAATTAACTATGGAGGCAACTGTGTCCCATTGAACCTTCTCTGAGGAGAAGGCTATGTTTTCACAAATTCTCTAGTGTCCTCTTCTGTGTGGTCGTCAGACGTCTGAGCAATGATAGTGACCAGACTCCCATGGTACCTGACTGAGAGACACTCTTTATAATCAAATAGTGCTCCTGACCTCCACGAGAAAAAAAAAACCCACAGTCCGGTGATTCCCTAAAGATGTCAGCGAAACGTAGTTAGAAATATGACAGTGACAATAGTATTGAGAAATGTTTTATTAGCACATTTCCTCAATGTACTGTTTTGGGACGGCCAAAACAAAATTTAGTGATGATGCCAAAAATTGTTTGAATAGTCATGGCTCTTGTTCAACCTTTCAAATTAGATTTGTGGCTGTTTCTTCTGTCTGTTGATTTATGTTTTTGAACATGAGGCAGTCGACAGTGTGACGACCTTGGTCCTGCTTTATTATGTTCTTTTTTTTTCGGTTCTTACTGCTTCAGATTTTCATTCCTCAACGTGGTGATCCCAGTCTGCATATGCAGAGACAGAAAATTTATTACGTTTGTTTGAAGTGTCTGTTACTTTGCAAGGGCTCCATACGGAAATCACGCGCGAAAATATGAATTATCATATGGGAAAATAATTTCATCAACATACGAGTAAATGGGAACTCGAAGCTCCGACGATTGTCCGCGCCTCACGTCTTGTGTCTGCATCCATATTGTCCTGTGTGTGTGTGTGTGTGTGTGTGTGTGTGTGTGTGTGTGTGTGTGTGTGCGTGTGTGTGCGTGTGTGTGTGTGTGTGTGTGTGTGTGTGTGTGTGTGTTGTGTTGAGTTGTTTTGTATTGGGTCTGTACGGCTGTATGTGGAATTCGTAACTAATGAAAAGGTTGTGTTTTCTTATTTCTCCAGTACGGACGTTTTTTTTTCATCACACTACCTCGATCCCTTCTTTCTCACTGTTCACTCTCTCCACTTATATGTTCATCTCCCTCTTTTGATTCCAGCCATCCCCCCTCCCCCCCCCCATACCCCCCCCCTCCCCTTAACCCCCTCCCCGCCCCTACGTTTCCTAGTCTCTCTGTTTCGCCTCTGTTTCCCACTCCCACCCCCAACCCCACACTCCTCACACCCAGCCCCCTCCACGCACCTCCAAGCTCTGACAAAGGCCAAAGACCAGGGGGCGACAGCTTTCGTTTGAGAAGCATCAGGGACGCTATCGACAGTCCCAGGATCAATGTTTACTGCCTGTGCCGTCGTCTTTATATCCTTTCCCAGACCCTCGTTTTTCTTTTCTTTTCTTTTTTCTTTCCTCTTTTCTTATTCTTCTTCTTCTTCTTTTTCTTCCTCTTCTTCTTCTTCTTCTTCTTCTTCTTTTCGTTTGTTTGTGTGTGCTGCTTTTGTGTGAGGGAGTGTGGGTGGTTAATTATCTTTTTAGGGGGTTGGTCTTTCTTTCTTTTCAACAATCTCCATCGTCTGGTCCTCTGAAAAATGAAATGGCGTAGTTCTGCTTCGGGCACGGTTCAGACTTTAGTAACGACATATGCAACTGGGACCAGATTTCTTTGATTAGATAATCATTTACTTAATGAGGAAGTGTAAAAATGAACTTTGAATTTTTTCTTTTTTAAATAAAGACGAATAGACAGAACAAAAAGCTGTTGAAAAAAAAAAGGAGAATGGATGAATGCATAATCTTTATTTTCCAACGGTGAAGACATTTGCACTTTGGCCGACTTACACATCTGCCGTTGATCTAAGAGATACACAAACACATAGGCATATAAATGTTGCTATACTTAATACATGTATAATGTACAAGTATAGCACAGCGTCAAACAGCGTCAGAGAGAGAGAGAGAGAGAAACAGACAGGCAGACAGACAAACAGACAGACAGAGAAAAAGATATGAAACGGAACAAACTGATTAATGAAACAAATAGGAGTAAGGGGAAAGAGATGAGTTCTGAGTCCATAAAGACGTCAATACTAATATAGAACATATCTCCTGGGAGAAAAAGATAAAATAGGAAAACAAAATGTGGAAAGACTGGTCACAAATGGAATCGGGAAAAAGAATGGAAGAAGGTTATATATATATATATATATATATATATATATATATATATATATATATATATATATATATATATATATATATACAAAAAAGAAATGGTTGAAGGAATTAAGGAAGAAAAAAAAACCAACGAAACAACGACAAGACAGAAGAACTAAAAGACAAGAAAGTTTCAGTTTCAGTTTCAGTAGCTCAAGGAGGCGTCACTACGTTCGGACAAATCCATATACGCTACACCACATCTGCCAAGCAGATGCCTGACCAGCAACGTAACCCAACGCGCTTAGTCAGGCCTTGAGAAAAAAAAAAAAGAAGAAAAAAACAGAACTACTACTAATAATAATAATATGTATAAGGCGCATACACTTGATGAAGTCAACTATAAGCGTACAAAAAAAAATAATAATAAAAATTAAAAAAATTAAAAAATAATAATAGTAAATAATAAAATAAAATAAATAAATAATTTTTTTTTTTTTTTAGATAGAAGAAAAAAAGACAAGAAAGAAGAAAAGAAACAAAGGGAAAGACGAGAAGAAGAGGGAGAAAAGGGAGAGAGAGAGAGAAAAAAACAACAACATAAAATGACAGTTCATAACAGAACAAAGAAAAGACAAAAGCACAAACACATATAATTAACAGGTACATCATGGATGAATACGAATTCCAGAGTAATCTTACACAGAAAGAAAAACAAACTATAAAAAAAAACATGTATTAAAAGTTCGTGATTACCAAAGATTAACATGATTAGAACATTATCATGCCCCTCTCTCTCTCTCTCTCTCTCTGTGTGTGTGTGTGTGTGTGTGTGTGTGTGTGTGTGTGTGTTTCATCCACTTCAAAAGCACATGAGTATCTTGCCCATACTGCTTGAACACATGAAGGTGTTGAGAGCAGTGACGACCTCGTGGCAATGCGACTTACTAGTAAGCCTGTGTGCACGGGTTCGAATCTCATTCATGTACCTGGATTGTTAATCCCCCTTCCAGAATATCTTGAGTTGTGTTTTAGAGGGTTCACGTTTTCCAATGAGATAACAAACCAAAGCCTCATGTGCAGCATGCACTTAGTGCAGGTAAAATCGTAACCCACGGTAACAAAAGGTTGTCCATAGAAAGAATTTATAACACAATGGTCTTTGATAACAATATAGATATACCTGTAAACTAACAAACAAACAAACAAACAAAAAACGGAGAAAAAAAAAATTAAGGTTGGTGCTACACTGTGGTAACGCGTTCTCCCGGGTGCGTTTGGGGGGTGGGGTGGGGCAGCCCGAATTTCACATTGAGATATCTGCTGTGACAACAACAAAAATAAATAAATAACACAACACAACACAACGCAGCACAAAACAACACAACACGATACAGTGCAATACGATGCAATGCAATACAATGCAATACTACATGATCGTGGGAATGGCAGAAGGTTTTCGTTTGAAACAGATAGCTACCTATCATGCTTGGTTCTGAACTCTTACAGCAACACTATATTAGTTGACTTGACTCCAGTGGCTGTAGCTAAGAACAACTGGAAAGAAATAATTATTGATTCCTTGGCGGAATGAACTATGCTACTCATTTTTCCCTTTCTTTCTCTCTTTTGTGTGTGTGTGTGTGTGTGTGTGTGTGTGTGTGTGTGTGTGTGTGTGTGTGTGTGTGTGTGTGTGTGTGTGTGTGTGTGTGTGTGTGTGTTTCCTCACTTCAAAAGCACATGAGTATCTTGCCCATACTGCTTGAACATATGAACGTTCGAGAGCAGTGACGACCTCGTGGCAATGCGACTTACTAGTAAGCCTGTGTGCACGGGTTCGAATCCCATTCATGTACCTGGATTGTTAATCCCGCCTTCCAGAACATCTTGAGTTGTGTTTTAGAGGGTTCACGTTTTCCAATGAGATGACAAACCAAAGCCTCATGTGCAGCATGCACTTAGTGCAACCTGTAAACTAACAAACAAACAAACAAACAAAAAACGGGGAAAAAAAATATGGTTGGTGCTACACTGTGGTAACGCGTTCTCCCGTGGGCGTTGGAGGGTTGGGGTGGGGCGGTCCGAATTTCACATTGAGATATCTGCTGTGACAACAACAAAAATAAATAAATAACACAACACAACACAACGCAGCACAAAACAACACAACACGATACAGTGCAGTATGATGCAATACGATGCAATGCAATACAATGCAATACTACATGATCGGGGAAATGGCAGAAGGTTTCGTTTGAAACAACTACCTACCTATCATGCTTGGTTCTGAACTCTTACAGCAACACTATATTAGTTGACTTGACTCCAGTGGCTGTAGCTAAGAACAACAACTGGAAAGAAATAATTATTGATTCCTTGGCGGAATGAACTATGCTATTATTTTTTTCCTTTCTTTCTCTCTTTTGTGTGTGTGTGTGTGTGTGTGTGTGTGTGTGTGTGTGTGCATGAAAAAAACTCCGATCTGTTTGTAATGTCGTCCATACGCTCACACACGTGCGAGCGTATTCATGCGCGCGCGCACACACACACACACGCACCACACACACACACACACACACACACACACACACACACACACACACACACCTGGGCTATTTCTTTGCACCTCCATTATTCTCTTCTCTTGGGAAAAAAAAAAGAAAGAAACAAACCAAGATGCTTGGGAAAGAGAGGAGAAGAAAAGAGACTCTTATCAAACTCCAAAAAACTTTGTTGAAACGTGTAATGGTTTTTATATTCCATGGTATAGAAAAGTCGGTGATCAATGGTTCCGGGCAGGTCAAACGTGTAACGTGTTCAAATAACAGAAGAGGGTTGGATGTGGAGAGTGAAAGTTTGCAAATCAACTGAAGTTTGGACTTCCTGGTAGACATCGGTGACTTCTATAGATAATCCTCCCCAAAGAAGTTCTGAATGATGACGACAGAACACGACACAAGAAAAGACAGCTTTTTTTGCTTTTTTTTCTTTTTTCTTCTTCACGACTGAAATGAAAATATCTGCATATCAGATCATCTGTCATTGTCCATTCTCTGTGTCTGTCTGTCTGTCTGCCTGTCTGTCTCTGTCTCTCTGTCTCTGTCTGTCTCTCTCTGACTCTCTCTCTCTCTCTCTCTCTCTCTCTCTTGATTTTTTTATGTTTCTCTGGCTGTCCCCAGTCTCGTTCTATGTCTCTCTCTCTCTCTCTCTCTCTCTCTCTCTCTCTCTCTCTCTCTCTCTCTCTCTCTCTCTCTCTCTCTCTCTCTCTCTCTGAAAAATTGGCTCAAACTTACTAGACTGCCAACATCACGATTATGTAGGCAAGCATACGAGATGCTGCTGCTGCTGCTGCAAGATGAGAAGGGTAAACAGAACTGGGTATTCCACATCAAGAAAACAATAACGGAACATGGATTCGGTCTGGTTTAGATGTGCCAAGGAGTAGGGCACGAGAGCGGCTTTGTATCTGAATTTAAAGATAGACTTATTGCATGTTGCAAACAAACCTGGCACAGATAGATAGAGAGCAATGATGGGTATAAATGGTTCTGTTCATTTAAATCAATATTTCAAACAGAGAAATATATCAAGATCGTAACAAACAAGTGACATAAAATATGCTTTGCGAGGCTCAGATTGAGAGCACTCGGACTGAATGCCAACAGAAGATGGTTCTATTCAGACGTAGCAACATCCCCTTGCCCAATGTGTGGCGAAAGCCCAGAAGATGAAAACCATTTCATATCTAACTGCAAAAGATACGAAGAACTGCGAAAAAAAACTGTACCCTTTTCAATACAGCTCCAGGGCAGAGAAAAGTTTTGTTCAGCATACTGATGAACAGAAAACGAAGATATACTCTCACTAGCAAAATATGTATCCGAGGCACTAAGTATAAGTAAAACGTCTACTATCGGTCCAAATACTCATCAATCAATCAAAAACTTAGTATGAGTTCTATGAGGGGGAAAAAGTCACAGACAAAAAGGAAGGGTTACATTTGGACGGTCAATTTCGACAATGTATTTTCATGTATTTTTTTGTTGATTTATATATATGTTTTTTGTTGTTGTGTTTTTGGGGTTTTTTTGTTTTTGTTTTTTTGTTTGTTTGTTTGTTTGTTTTTTGGGGGGTTGTTGTTGTTGATATGAGGTGTTTCGATGTTACAGGCTTAAATAAATATTATATGTTTTTATGTACTTTGTTATGTGTTCAGTACCCGCCTGCCACATGGACTTTTTAAGCAAAGGACAAAGTGTCAAAGTGCCGTTTATGACTTTGTACTTTAGTTTGCTTTGATTATGTTTTTCCTTTCTGTTCCGTTTTATTTCTTTTGCATCATTTTTGTTCTGATTTGCACCTACTATGTCACTAGAGCTTTTACAGCTAATGGCATTAAACATTTCAGTGTTCAGTGTTCTCTCTCTCTCTCTTCGTTTTGCTGTCTGCCGCCCCTACCTCTACTCACCCAACTCACTCTTCCTTACTTCGCATCTCTTCTACTTTCACTCCCACCACTTAAAAACTTAGTATGGATTCTATGAGGGAAAAACGACACAGACAAAAAGGAAGAGTTACATTTGGATGGTCAATTTCGACGATGTATTTTCGTGTAATTTTTTGTTGTGTTCGGTCTGGATTAGATATGTCAAGGGGGTTTAGGGGGTGCACGGGAGGGGTAGTACCTCTAGGGGGGGGGCTTGTCACGCTCTTCCGGGAGTGGTTCGTCCTCTGTTGGTCCCCACCGGCACCCAGCTCTCACTTATGGGTCCTAGAAGCTGCTAGCATGCGGCAGCGTCCAAACCCCGGGCAACGGCTTTGACAGGCTGGCTAAACTAGGTGAGGGTGGCCGACGGGTCTCAAACCCTCAGTGAGTTAGGGCTTGTCTACCCAAGCATGTGAAGACTGGATCCGGCTGACTCTGCGGAAGAAACCATGGTTCAACGGAGAGGAAGGCGGTTGCAGCAGAGCACTGTGGAGTGCTGAGGGCAGGATGAGGCACATAGGACATCCTGGTCATCCACTGCATCTGTTTCCATCTCCAGTCGTCTTGACCTCGTCTTGCCACTGGATACAGACGGTCTCGGACAAGAGAGTGAGGTCGACAGTGCGCAACTCCTCCTCACTGTAAACAGAGTCATCGCGCAAGTCATCAATCATCCTTCATCCCATACCATCATTTTCCCCAAGCCCTGTGGCGACAGGTGAGCGACGAAGCGACAGGTGTGGGTACACTGGCAGTCGTAGCCGCGGACCTGCATACAGGCGGCTCAGGCCATAGGGTCGTTTTTCACCGACTGGAGCAGCGGTGGAGATCGGCAGCCCCCTGAGCGACTGAGCAGCCCTCTTCAGGACAGCACTGCTCACTTCCATGGCATGAGGAAGGGGCTAGAAAAGGTGCCCTAAACATTGCCTGCTCCACACCACCCTAGTCAGCATACTGCGGCTGACGGGGACCCTACTCAAGCGGTCGACACACAAAGGAAAGAAAGAAGAAAACAACGAGCACCCCATTGACCATTGCCACATGGAACGTGCGTATGCTTCTGGACAGAGGCGACTCGGACAGACCACAGAGACGCACAGCACTCATTGCGAGTGAACTAGCCAGGTACAACATCGACATCGCTGCCTTAAGTGAGACCAGACTAGCAGAAGAAGGCGAACTTTGTGAGCGAGGCGCAGGCTACACCTTCTTTTGGAGTGGTCGCGGACCTGAAGAGAGACGTGAGGCTGGAGTTGGCTTTGCAGTGAAGACAACCCTCGTTGGCACGCTGGCTGGCCCCCCGAAAGGAGTGAACGATCGCCTGATGACGATGAAACTCCCTTTATGCAACGGGAAGAAATTTACCACCATTGTCAACGCCTACGCGCCCACCATGACCAACCCGGATGAGATCAAGGACAAGTTCTACGAGGACCTGAACGCTGTCATCACCACTGTTCCCAACACAGACAAGCTCATCATTCTTGGTGACTTAAACGCGAGAGTTGGCTGTGACAGTACCTCCTGGGAAGGCGTGATTGGGAAGCATGGGGTTGGCAACTGTAACAGCAATGGTCAACTACTTCTCCAGACATGTGCCGAGCACGACCTTCTTATCACAAACACCATCTTCTGCCTCCCTACCCGTAGCAGGACGTCATGGATGCATCCTCACTCTAGGCATTGGCATCTCATCGACTTTGTCATCGTCAGGAAGAGGGACAGGCAGGACGTACGAGTCACGAGGGCCATGTGCGGCGCCGAGTGCTGGACAGACCACCGCCTTATCGTCTCCAAACTCAACCTCCGTATCCAGCCCAAGAGACGGCCTCAGGGCATGAAAGCACCCAAGCGCCTGAATGTCAACAAGCTGGAGCTAGGCAACATCAAGCAGAGCTTTGCTGACACCCTGGAGGAACACCTTGAGTCCAACGTGCTGGACAACCAGAATGTGGAGGCAGCATGGGGCGCACTGCATGAGACGGTGTACAACACTGCCATGGAGTGCCTGGGGCCTTCTGCCAGGAAGCACAAAGACTGGTTTGATGAGAACTGCACTGACTCCATAAGAACGTTTGGAACAGGAGAGGCATCACCCTGGAGACGAAGCTCAAAGTATACAAGGCCATAGTTCTCACCACACTGCTCTATGGATGTGAATCATGGACGGTCTACAAACGCCACGCCAAAAAGCTGAACCACTTCATCAAGTGGCGTTCAGCTGTCCACAAAGGCGCCAAATCCTGTGAGGCCAACAGAATCGCTGCAGCAGAGCAACGCAGACAGGCCAGGAAAAGCAGTGCCAGCAAGTCCCCGACAGCCGCCACCATCCCCTGTCCACACTGCGTCAGAACCTTCCGGGCGCGGATTGGCCCCTGACCAGTCATCTGCGCACCCACAGAGCCCAACCCACCCACAGCCAGGATGACTAGATGGACCTCGTCGATCCCGACTGACGAACCACATATTGTATGTGCTTGTATATGTGTATATATATATATATATATATATATATGTGTGTGTGTGTGTGTGTGTGTGTGTGTGTGTGTGTGTGTATTGCACTGAATGGTGATCAACAAGTGTTTAGTGTGCATGGTCCATCAAAACAGAAAGTAGTGAGATGTCATCACCCATTTCTCACATAGGCTTTCCTGTCCACACTGTCCTCTTTTTCATCACTTGACAACGGGCCTGTGGTTCGAAACGTCGTATCCGACTAAACAAAGAGGATTCATCTACCACCAAAAAGGTTTTTATAAACTTTATTTTTTTGTTTATATATATATATATATATATATATATATATATATATATATATCACTGTCTGTCTGTCTCTCTCTCTTTCTCTTTCTCTCTCTCTCTCTCTGTGTCTCTGTCTGTCTGTCCGTCTGTCTGTCTGTCTGTCTGTCTGTCTGTCTCTCTCTCTCTCTCTCTCTCTCTCTCTCTCTCTCTCTCCAATATCGTCGCTGACATTGAAGTACCCTTGACAATTTCTACCAGATCGACAAAGGTAATTATCCTGCCTTCGTCCTGCAGCATCACAGTTCCCCCGAACTGTGTATATCTGTACAGCTCCTATAGCATTAGAAGTCATGATCAATCTGGGAGTTGACAGATAGTGGGTCCAACTGACGTCCCAACTTATTTCCTGATCGATTTCGTTGGTCTGAAGACAAAGGGCCGTCTGGCCGGGTCGACCCAGTTGACTCCAGTTTACATCCACGGGGTATCTTCCAGAAAGGGCTTGTTCTTTGCTGCAGTAAATGAGAGCTGTCTTATCATGCATCTCCACTGACAGTGACTGAACAAGCTCTCAGCAGCATGTTTTTCGGGAAGCGGTATAGCGTCATTATGCTGTCATTCTCCTCGGAAGTTTGAAAGAGAGAGGATGTTGGAACTGTTACTGGATATCCTCACATGGAGTGTCCAAGAAGGAACAGATTCAAGACACGTCCTTGTGATTCCTCTGGAAGGTGACAAAGTAAAGGACGGGGATTTGAAATTCTAAGTATAACTTTGACGACAAGCAGAGTCTCCCGAGACTGAAGGATGCCAACTTCTAACTTTCGAGAGAAACATATTCAATATTTGTAGAATATCAAATGAGATAGAACACCCGATTTGCTGATTTTCGTTTCCCATTCGACTTTTGAAACCAACACGGGGCATTTACATGATGTAATCTTTAGTCGCGAAAATATGTTTATAAACTAAATTGCCAATCTGTATAAATCTTTATCACATGAAATTAGGGAACTACAAACTGCTTACATATTCTTATCTACTGGGTAGGAAGTAATATTCAAAAGATTTGTTACTGAGGATTGAGACAGGATGCCGAGCATATCCAATGCAAACCCAAACAGTTTTAATCACAACAACTGATGGTGATTATATATAAGCTGCAAGATTTTAATTCGTGCCAGTCCCTGCTGATATTACTCGGCAATGGAAAGTGCGCATCATCATTTCTTAGAAAGAAAGCTGCGTCCGCTTTAGTGAAGTTCTGAACTTACGTCGCACACATCAAAATGTGAGTGCGCCTGTCAATGGATTTTTTTCCAAGACTGCAGAATTTTTATCGGTTTCATTCCCACCAGTTTTCAGTTTAAGAACACAGTACTGACATCTTTCAGATCAGCTGATACCTCCTATCCAAAAGTAAAATCGTCAGAATTTGAACCTGATGTCGAACGTTGATTAACAGCAAGATGAAATAAATGGTCAAAGGATAAAATAAAACTTAAAACGTGTGTGTGTGTGTGTGTGTGTGTGTGTGTGTGTGTGTGTGTGTGTGTGTGTGTGTGTGGTGTGCCTGCGTGTGTGTGTGTGGTGTGTGTGTGTGTGTGTGTGTGTGTGTGTGTGTGTGTGTCATTTTCTCACTTTTTTTATCCATAGACTTCAGAGACTTCAGACTGCTACAGCTCGCCTTGCCTTCAAGGCTTCCAAGGAAACTCCATTGGCTTCCAGTCGCTCAAATAAAAGATCAGAAAATTTCTTGCATGTGTTTCAACACTTTTTTTCTGGCACGTCCACATAGTACTTATCTGATTTTCTTCAGCGTTGCATGTGTATGTGTGCGCGAGAGTGTGTGTGTGTGTGTGTGTGTGTGTGTGTGTGTGTGTGTGTGTGTGTGTGTGTGTGTGTGTGTGTGTGTGTGTGTGTGTCGTTCGTTGGTGCCAAAGCAAGCAGACTGATCCAGGGATGGTACACTACATCTGCTGAAAAAAAAGGCCTGCGCTGTATTCTTAGTTGTTGCTTGTTTGGAAGCTGCGATACGTAGCCTAGAAATGAGTGTGTGGAGGGGGGTAGATGGGGTGCAGGTTAAGGTGTGTGTGTGTGTGTGTGTGTGTGTGTGTGTGTGTGTGTGTGTGTGTTGGGGCTCATGTACGTTTATGTGTATTTGCAGGCCCA
>NC_134876.1:9798130-9803130 GCF_041734735.1 Babylonia areolata | reverse complement strand
TTCACTAAGCGCACGTAAGAGAACCCACGGCAACAAAAAGGGTTGTTCCTGGCAAAATTCTGTAGAAAAATCCACTTCGATAGGAAAAACAAATAAAACTGCACGCAGGAAGAAATACAAAAAAAAATGGGTGGCGCTGGGGAGAGCAGCTCAAGTTTCACACAGAGAAATCTGTTGTGATAAAAAGCAACAAAAATACAACAAAATGTATTATGTCAAATCTGATTAATCTGTATGATGTGGCGTTTACATTAGCAAAAAAAAAAAAAAAAAAAATCAACACGATGGTGATAAATTATGACGATAATCTAAAGAATATTCAGCGCATCAAATTTTACGAATCTAAATAATCTAAGCGTCATATTAGCAATATGAACATACGCAATCATTCAGACGTATATGGAACAAAATCACTTGTACGGGAAACACACACACACACACACACACACACACACACAGTATCACATCACTGAATCGGAGTTACCTCCGTGCATACTGATCCAGGGATGGTACATTACATCTGCTGAAAAAAGTCCCGCGTTGTATTTTTGACTCACTTGTGTAAACAAAGTGAGTCTATGTTTTAACCCGGTGTTCGGTTGTGTGTGTGTGTGTGTGTGTGTGTGTGTGTGTGTGTGTGTGTGTGTGTGTGTGTGTGTCCGTGTGTCTGTGCGTCTGTGTGTCCGTGGTAAACTTTAACATTGACATTTTCTCTGCAAATACTTTGTCAGTTGACACCAAATTAGGCATAAAAATAGGAAAAATTCAGTTCTTTCCTGTCATCTTGTTTAAAACAATATTGCACATATGGGATGGGCACAAAATTTTTTTTAAAATGAAGCCTAATTATATGCAAACTGCATTTACTGTTATATTTATATTTTTTTGTATTCTCTAACCTTGGCACTTTGACCTCTTATTCTGACCCAACAACAAGAGGAGTCATTATTATCATTTTTTGTTCAAACAGGAACTTCTTTTGCTAAGCATGGAAGTTTTATTTATTTTGCAAACGTTTTGGTGCAGAGGGTAAAAAAGGGAAATTACTCTGTAATTAATACAAGGGGCCTTAATTTATCACCAGTGAGTCTTGAAGGCCTTGCCTCTCTTGTTTTTTTTTGTTTGTTTTTTTTGTTTGTTTTTTTTGTTTTTTTTAATCACACTTGAAGGAGAGAAGAGAAGAAAGAAGGAAGGATTGGCTGAGTGGTCAACGGGCAGTAAAAGGCAACACAGTTTGAAACTATTTTCACAATCCTCTATCGAAAATTACGCCCTGTATTTAGGGCCCCACGAACCGTTCACATCACTGGACTGATGGCCTAGAGGTAGCGCGTCCGCCTAGGAAGCGAGAGAATATGAGCGCCCTGGTTCGAATCACGGCTCAGCCGCCGATATTTTCTCCCCCTCCACTAGACCTTGAGTGGTGGTCTGGA
This sequence comes from Babylonia areolata, assembly GCF_041734735.1. Taxonomy (NCBI): domain Eukaryota; kingdom Metazoa; phylum Mollusca; class Gastropoda; order Neogastropoda; family Buccinidae; genus Babylonia; species Babylonia areolata. The sequence goes on along the minus strand of NC_134876.1, from coordinate 9,801,697 downwards.
CGCTAGTCATTCGGAAGAGAAGATAAACCGAGGTCCCGTGTGCTAGCATTCACTAAGCGCATGTAAAAGAACCCACGGCAACAAAAGGGTTGGCAAAATTCTGTAGAAAAATCCACTTCGATAGGAAAAAACAAATAAAACTGCATGCAGGAAAAAATACAAAAAAATGGGTGGCGCTGTAGTGTAGCGACGCGTTCTCCCTGGGGAGAGCAGCCCGAATTTTACACAGAGAAATCTGCTGTGATAAAAAGAAATACAAATACAAATACTGGTACTGAAGTGAGTTCAGCTGTACGTCACCATATCTACCAGACATAAAACTTTGTTTTCTATTTTCCACTATTTTGCTAGGGTAGATACTCAAGGCCTGAACAGCTCTTTGATTTTCTGTGGGTTTGGTTGGGGTTTTTTTGTTTTTTTTGTTTGTTTGTTTTTGGGGTTTTTTTTTTAAGTGGATGTGGTGTACCCTTGCCTCAAGAAGCTGTCTGACAGCGAAAATTTGCTGCTTTTAAAAATACAAGTTTTAAGACATGGAAAGTCTACTGTTGTTTATATTTTTATATTTTACTGGTCTTGGTATTTACCTCAGTGCTTTCTGCAAGGAGCGGTGCCCAGGACACGAAGAGAGTGTGAACTATTAATTTTGTATGTATGTATATATATATATATATATATATATATATATATATATATATATATATATATATATATATATATATATGGATTAGTTCGCACACTTTCACAGCTTCTTGAAACGGAAACAAAAACTAAAACGGAAACGAAAACGGAAACTGAAATTGGTTTGTTTGTTTGTTTGTTTGTTTTTACTTATCTTCTCTATAGCACATTTTATTCCCTCCTGTATAGTTCACAGTCAGCTTTCAGTGACCGCCATATCACAAAACATCAACGTCCAACAACTATACTCATTACAATAAGATTTTGTTCTTCTTAAATGTGCCAAAGTCGATCTCAAAACGGCCAGCAACAATATGGCACGGACAAAGAACTTGGGACTCAGGTTGGTTTAATAATTATCAAGCCATTCGCCCATACAACAGAATGAGCACAACAACAAAAATACGAAATATGTGATATGGTATGGGCACAGAAAGTTCTAAAAGTTCGACAGTCGTGCACGAAAAAACCCCAACACAGATCACTCATCGCACTAACTTTCTCCCTGGCCGCATATACCAAAACTTAGAGCATTGCGATGTGAAAACATTTCACGACCAGAATTCCCCGTTGGTTTTATTGAAGACTAATGTCCAACCATCAACAAACATTTCTCACCTTTCAACTGCGTGCGGCTCAAGGGAAATAACCTCTTAAAACAGAAACTTGCTGTTGAACAAAACATCAAGTAGGACCAAGCTACTGAGAAACAGTGCAAGACAGAGAAAGGCCAAGGGAGCCCACTCCGAGTCAAGCTGAGAGACAAATGTATAATTTCATGACTACTGCAGTCAGAATAACTTTTTTAATGAAACAACAACGTGAATCGACTCCGAAGCGGTGTCAATTTTGACATCAATTAGAAGATAGATAGATAGATAGATAGATAGATAGATAGATAGATAGATGGATTTCTCTGTGTAAAATTCAGGCTGCACATCCCAAAAGAAAGCGAGTCGCCACAGTGTGGTGTTACCTTTATAAAATTTGGTTTCTGTCTGCCAGTATATTCGTTTTACTGTCAAACTGATTTTTTTTCCGAAAGATTTTGCCAGTGACAAGTCTTTCTTGCCGTGGATTCGTTTACTTGCACAAAGTGCACGCTGCACGTTGAACCTCGTTTTGTCGTCTCATTCGGAAGACTAGAACACCATGCCATCTAGACCAACCCAGTCGAGCGCATTTGCCGCCGGGCCGCCTCCCCCCCCCCCCCCCCCCCCACACCATGTGCAAGCCGGAAGGGGGGGGGGGGGGGGAGGTTGATCACAACCTCGGCCGTCCTCAATTTTTAGGGGGTGGGAGGGGGTGGGTCATGGTCATGTGATCGTTGTTCCTGCGGTCAGACAGCTTCAGAACAAGTTTGAACAGATGGTGGTGGAGGCGGTGGAGGCGGGGGGGGGGGGGTGGTGATTCATAGACACTCTTTGTTTCCCCCCCCCCCCCCCCCCCCCACCCCGCGTGGCGTCTCCACTTGTACGTTTCAGTTTCAGTTTCAGTAGCTCAAGGAGGCGTCACTGCGTTCGGACAAATCCATATACGCTACACCACATCTGCCAAGCATGATGCCTGACCAGCAGTGTAACCCAACGCGCTTAGTCAGGCCTTGAGAAAAAATAGACAAGTAAAATAAAATAAAATAAAATAAAATAAAAAATAAAATAAAAGAATAATAATAATAATAGATAAATACATAAAAAAGAACTATTACTACTAATAATAATAATATGTATAAGGCGCAAAAACGTGATGAAGTCAACTATAGGCGTACAAAAAAATTAAAATAAAATAAAATAAATAAATATATAAATAAATAAATAAATAAATAATAATATAATAAAAAGGATTGTAAGGATTGTGGTCAATAATGACAAATGCTGGGGGGAGGGGGGGAGACAAAGACAAACAGACAGACGGACAAAGACTGAGACAGGGACAGAGACAGAAACAGAGAAAGAGACAGAAATTCATTTCCTCAATCAACAGACTGTTACAAAGAAACAACAGGGCTTTGTCAGACTTTGCTGTCTTCTTTTCTCCAGACTGATTGATACAGATACTTGTAATAGCGCCTGTCCTCAGGCAGACACCAAGCTCTTCACAAACACGGAATCGTTTGCACAACGGGCTACCTGTATTGGTTGAGCCAACTGAGAGTTGCCTTTGGGCGCTCATCATTCGTTTCCTGTGTCAGGTTTCAGTCAGGTTTCAGTCACGCACACGCACACATACACACACACGTGCACGCACGCACGCACGCACGCGCGCGCACACGCACACACACACACACTCACTCGCTGACTCACTCACTCACACAGATATGTAACCTTTTACATGTAAGACCGTTTATTTATTTCTACCAAATCAAAAAAACAGCCATACTCCGTTTTCGGGGATATGCATGCTGGATATCTCCATGACCCTTACCGAACGCTGACACAGATCAAAGGACCTTTGACATGCGTATTCGATCTTCTGCGTGTGTATATATACACGACAGAGACACAGGCACTAACATGTCTGCACGGAAGTTGACCTGGGAAATCGGAAAAAAACAAAAATCTCCACAATTAACCCACCGGATGCATCGAAGCCGGGAATCGAACTTAGGAAACTCAGGTGAGAATCCAGCGGTCTAACCCCTTCAGCCACTGCAACCTTTTTCTCATTCCCCAGAAAGTCAGCATTGCACCGAAACAACTTGTATGTTTTTACTTTATTTATTTTATTTCATTTTATTTTTATTATCATTTATTTTCTTTTTTCTTTTTTTTTTCTATTTTTTTTTTATTCTTTTTCTCAAGGCCTGACTAAGCGCGTTGGGTTACGCTGCTGGTCAGGCATCATGCTTGGCAGATGTGGTGTAGCGTATATATGGATTTGACCGAACGC
>NC_134876.1:9793130-9795630 GCF_041734735.1 Babylonia areolata | reverse complement strand
AGCTACTGAAACTGAAACTGAAACCACCCACTACCTCCCATCAGTATTCGCATCCTGCACCACTGCCCGAACAGGGCAGTTATGACCTCTGAGTTCGGCTTGGGAATGCACACCATGAACAGATTATTTCTAATCAAAATCCCCATAAATCTCTTTGTGAAAAACAGTCGGGCTGCTCTTCCCGGGGTGAGGCACGTCGCCACAGTACCGCGCCACCCCCTTTTATTTTCTGTCTGAAGGTGTATTCATGTTGATATCAAAGTGACTTGCCCGAGGCATCCCATTTGCCCCTTCCTGTCTTTGTGGCTGCTTTCACCTCTACACTCCATCTCGCTCTCTACGATCGGCTTCGGATCCACTATGTTTACGCATTCCCAGATTCAAACACTCGACTGTTGGCCACCGTTCTTTCTCTGTCTCTGGACCTTGCATTTGGAATGAATTTCGCTTCGTCGGGTCTCACCTCTTCACAAAATAGCTTCCCTCCCCTACTTCTTCCATGTCTTCAGTTTCTTCAGTTTTAGAGTTATGCATGCGTGTGAATGACTGATGTGAAAGCGCTTAGATGTGTCTCTGCACAAGATTCAGCGCTATATAAATACAATTATTATTATTATTATCATTATTATTATTTGTCGGGGGTAAAATTTCCGGTCCGTATGTGAGATTCGAACGCGTGGACGTTCACTTTCTTGTCGGGTGCATTACCACTGGAACAGCACTGCAGTGAAAGGCCTGGTTGTCGGCTGGTCACAATTATATGATGCGCGCGAAAGACTTGGCGCCCTTGTAAGGGTCAGGGAAAATGGGCTGGTCGTCCTTGGCATCAGCCGGATACTGACCACTAGCCAGAAAGAATGAAACCAAATGTGTGTGATGGGAAGTTAAAGCGGCAACATGTGAATGCCAAGTAAAGGGGATGAACAGAGTGGATGCTCCTCTCTCTCTCTCTGTCTCTCTCTCTTCTTCTTCTTCTTCTTCTTCTTCTTCTTCATAGTCCTCTTCGTTTTCTTTCTTTCTTTCTTTCTTTCTTTCTTTCTTTCTTTCTTTTCATTTCTTCTTCTCCTTCATCTTCTTCTTCTTCCTCCTCCTCCTCTTCTTCTTCACTTGCATGAAGACCGCATAGAAAACATATACGATCATCTGTTTCCTTCATAAATGTAGATGCCTTTCTTTTACGGTTTTTCTCTTTTGTGTATGACAAATGCACATTTGATCACATATCTGTCGTGTGTACAATGTATCATACACGACTGCCAGTATCGAACTGACAAAAGCAAAGATGGGTTGCTTTTTCATATGACGAAGCTTTTCCTCTCCGTAGTCTTTTCCGTGCAGAAGAGCAGCGTATTAACTGGGTCTAACTTTACTCAGAGAAATGCGCTGTACAACAATCATTTATTATGATTGTTATTATCATTATTATTATCATCATCATTATTGTTATTGTTATTTGCATCATCATCGTCATCATCATTATTATTATTATTATTATTATTATTATTATTGGAGGACAAGCTGGCAAAACAAACTAGTGCACTGGATACTGCTGAATATAACTTAGGTAGCCTAATCTAAACCTGTCAGCTCATTGAATATGTAAGCTGTTACAGGAGACCGAGTCTGTTCTTACTGTGGACTCAGGTGCTGGCTGCAATTCTTACCTGAAAAAAAAAAAAAAAAAAAAAAAAAAAAAAAAAAAACATGTTGCGAGTTTACACATGTGATGTTAAACAACTCGTGGTAGACAAACAAAACACAAATTATGTGCAGCCAACATCAGTGCTCAAATATTATGTCTACTCATCACTTCTTATTTGATTACCCATTGTTACATTCCTCAATATCGGAAAAGAAACCAACCTTAGTATTTTGTAATAAAGTTAATGATACTAGTGAAATTATAGCAAGAACATTGGCAATTCTGAGGTTATGCTTGAAGTCTTCAAATCCCTTGTTGGCAAAGTGTTTTAAGATTTGTTGAACGTTGATTTAGTATGAACATGTTCTGTTTAATCACGCTTTTATATTTTTCACAAATTCGTTTAACTTATACTCCTTAAACGATGAAAAGAAAGATTATTTCTAAGAAAATTACATTTGGGAATGGAGATTCCATTTGTCACACAAATAACAGGCGTGACGTAGAAATCACACGATGACTGGATGAAAGGAAATGACGTAGTTTGGTATGACGTAAACCAGTGTACCGTCATCGCAACTCGCGTATTGGGCTTAATATCTTAGTCTTGGGCACTGAGCCAGACGCACACACACACAAGCGTTGCCGGGGACAAAAAGAAACGGTCGGACCACATTGATAAGCCGTGGCTGACAGCCAATACATATCCTAATCAACTATACGTGTCTGCTCCAGCTGTGATCAGAACAGTACTTACTTGAGATCGAGCTGCGACGTCATGACGGCGTAAAACTTTGACGCCATGTGATCTATGTTATTGGTTTCTGGGTGCCTGAATCACTTAGGGTAAACAGTGTG
>NC_134876.1:9773130-9788130 GCF_041734735.1 Babylonia areolata | reverse complement strand
TGCGTGTGTATGTGTGTGTGTGTGTGTGTGTGTGTGTGTGTGTGTGCGTCTGTGTGTGCGAGTGTGAGTGTGTCGGAGAGAGAAAGGATGAGACAAACGGACATGGAAACCGCACCGACAACAACCATTCAGCAAGAATGTATTACACAAAACACCATGTTTATTGCATTGAACTTTGTACAATAAAGATACAAAAATATGATAAAAGATTGCTTACTTGTTTATTTTCCTCTCTTTTATGATTGTATTCCCTCTCTTTCTTATCAAAAACACATATAAAACCCAACAATAAAGATGCGATACATACAATGAGAACAATCATGGCTTGTTATGTTTGTGTGTTTTTTTTCTGTTTAGTTAGTTTGTTTTTGTTGTTGTTGTTTGTTGGGGGGTTTTTTTGTTTGTTTTTTTGTTTGTTTGTTTTTTTGGGGGGTTCGTTTCTTTTGTTTTGCTTTACTTATTGTTGTTGTTTGGGGAAGGGTGAAGAGGGTCCGGTCTTTCTCCTAGTACTAACAGTAGATTCATATTAATGTCATTAAAGAAATATCGGAAATGTCCTGAAAATTAGATGCAGTACAAACCTTTGGGAAAGGATAAAGAGTTAATAAAATCCAAGTTTTGCGTAGCTATAGTTTGACTTGATGCTATCTGGACATGAGGTCATCGCTTCATTGGAGTTTATGATGCAGGGACAACAGACACATGAATCATTTGATGAGATTCTTTGCTTAGTTGTTTGGCTGGCATGCTGGCTAACTGACCGACTGGTTGGCTCCTTGCCTTTGTGTCTGAGTGTAAATAAGCAAACATACAAAGGCAGTAACTGTGTGTGTGTGTGTGTGCGTGTGTGTGTGTGTGTGTGTGTGTGTGTGTTTCTAGTTGTTTGTGTGTGTGCGTGCGTGGTGTGTGGGTCGCTTGCTTGAGTGAATTGTGTACCCCTGTATAAATCATGTTGAGTGGTTGTGGAAAGCCTTTGCGTCCTAACATGCACCACTCTACATACAAAGGCCAACGGTTGTTGTTGTTTTTTTGTTGTTGTTTTTTAAATAAAATAAATCATAACAAAAATAACTGCACCAGATAAAAATCATTACGAGGGTCCAATAACATAGGGCTTGTAAAGGGACGAAACAGATTAAAAGCATCATCGATAATTGTATGAAGTGTTGTTGTTGATAATGTTGGTGGTGGTGTTGCTGTTGCTGCTGCTGCTGCTGTTGTTGTTTGTTTGTTTGTTATATACGCCCTCTGCCTCGTAAGCAGATCATCCGACGCCCCCTTTTCTGTCGATGGACAAAAAATGGTGATTAAATACAAAGACATGAAAAGAAAGATGTACATGATAGTTTTCAGTAAGGGGCCAAAGGGTGCGGACTGGTCCATACACGCTTTACCACACGTGCTTCTTTTCTTTTTCCTACTTCTTCTTCTTCTTTTTTATTAGGGAAAGATGGCGTCGGGTGGTCTGGGGTTTGCAGGCAGATGCATGTCCTGGACAGAGACCTAATACGCTGGTCAGGCTTTGAAGACTCGCTCTCATTTTGGATGAATAAAAAACAACAAGCAGTAAACCACATGAACATGAGGAAAACGTCCAATTCGTTCCCATAAAACCCGCACTGAACTCAAGACGAATGATTTGCATAGGGCGCGCTGCCTGTAAATTTTGTCTCAGCATTCACTGTCTTTTCTCAATCATCACTTTCCTTCCTTTCGTTTCTTCTTCTTGTTCTTCTTCTTGTTCTTCTTCTTCTTCTTCTTCTTCTTCTTCTTCTTCGTTTTTAAACATGAAGCGTTTCGTCCTGAATCAAACATGAAACTAAACACGCTTTTTCGCGAACTTTGATGAATAAACATGAACCAACGTGTACATTATTATGATTTTTAATAACACATAAATAGAGGCCTGTGGATATATCATATTATTATTCAACTGTTTATAAGACGTGTACACGGTAACAACATTTGATAAGTTGCGTACAAAAAGGTGAATTCATGATGAAATACATCCATGCATAATGTGGCCTTTTGGTCAGATGAAAATCCCTGTAACTTCCACGATTCATTAAGTGGAAGAGTGATTTATGGCAAACAAAATGGTATGAGTTTGAGTTAATATTTGATTTGCAGATTGAGATTAAACAAAGAACGGAAGCTTATTGTAAAACAATGGCATAAAGTGAAATCAAATACGTTCATTCCAATTTCATAGTCACACAACAGCAAAGTTATGCTGACCGCACTTAAGTGTCATGAAATGATGAATTATTACTTCTTAAACACACACACACACACACACACACACACACACACACACACACACACACACGCTATGTCATTGCTTCATACCATCAAAAGCGAAAACAGAATTGAATTACACTTCATGTAAATACTCTGATTTTGTTTTTTTATGTTCATATCACTTTGCACGCTAGGCTCAGTATAATCAGAGGTAACCAAAACTAAAAGAGTGTCATTAATTATGCATTCATATAATTTGTCTCAAACTAGTACCATCTGCACACCATAAAATTGTAGTGGCATGATGACGATCATGATGATGATGATGACAATTATAATGATGATGATGACAAAAATAAATACTTAGAAAATAACAGGAACAACAACAACAATAATAATAATAATGATAATATTTTTAAATAATAATACTAATAACGACGAATATCAGTACTAGTAACAACGATGACTACGAATAATAATAGTCAATGGCCCATACCTTTCATTTAGTGCAATGCTCTACCTGCTTCTACAGACAGGCTATCAGAATGCTAAGGAACATGACCAAATGATTTCAAGCACACACACACACACACACACACACACATGAAACCATGCTATCGTCTTGTTTTAAAGTGACAGATCGGACGAGCCAAAAAAAAAGCCTTCCTTTCCACAACCTGGTAAATTCCTTTTGTGAGGGGCATGGGGGGGGGGGGGGGCGGGGGGGGGGGCGTGGGGGGGGGGGGGGAGTCGGGATTTCCAACAATAAAAGGAGTAGGCCCGCTCCAACATAAACCATTCTGCCATTACTTTTTGATGTTCACCCATCCGTAAAGAAAGTAGACACTCGATCAAAGGTTATCAGAAGTAGGAGGGGATCGTGTCGATCTATATAAACCCTCGCAGCAGAAGAAAAACAAACCTCAAAGATAGTGCTGTACTCAAGTTATGGACTGGAACACAAATATGGTTTGAATACAAAAAGAGTCGACGAGGAAGCGAAGCGTTTCGACTCTGCAGTCTTCAACAGACAAGCCACAGAGCACGCGAAATAAATTGAAGAGACAATGAAGTACTATGCTGAATGGTGTAGAGTGTAACGACCCATTTACTTGAGAGAGAGAAAAAAAAAACAGTCACAGCAAATTAGAAAAGACAATTCATAATAGCAACCTTCTCCGCTTCCCTAGAACCAAGACGCTATCAACACTCGTACACAGTACTCGCCCCTCGAACAATGCAAACTTCACCGAGCCAAGCCTTAAAAAACTTAACCTTATGGACGTCGTTAAACTCAAATATACCCAAAACACACGTTGAGGTAATTTCTCCTGTCGTCTTTTCCATCATGTGTATGTTTTCTTGACTCGCCTGGAAGAAGGACCTCAGGTAGAAACGCGTAACCTCCTCGTATTCGAAGTCTGTGTTCCGGTCCATATGGTGAGTACAGCACGGCTTTGTTTTGTGGTGGTGTTTGTGTGTATGTTTGTTTGTTTGTTTGTTTGTTTGTGTTGTCGGTGGTTTCACTCTCGCCTGCAGCCATCTGGGTTTTCTTTTCACTTGCCTTATCTTGGTTCTTTGGTCAGGCATCTGCTTGGTAGATATGGTGTAGCGTATATGGATTTGTCCGAACGCAGTGACGCCTCCTTGAGCTACTGAAACTGAAACTGAAACTATCTTGGTTCTTAAGTGCAGTATAATCAAACAATACACAGGATTGTGCATGCTTGTTAAGGAATCTAAATAAACTCAATGGTATTGAATTCGGTGTATCCTCGATGCTTTATGAAGAATCAATGTATCATTAATCAATGACAATTCTCTGTATGCTCACTGCTTCAAGAAGAATGTACGAACTCTTAATGATTAATGAAGGTTCTATGAATACTTAATATCTGAATCTCTATTCTACGTACCTTTAATGAAGATTCCACGTGTATCCCTAATGGTTATTAAGGATTGACTGTGTCCTTAACGAAGGTTCTTGTACTCTCTTTTTCTTTTATAACAGTTTGATTGCCAAAGGGTAGAGGACAGAAGACGTTTCAAGTTGAGCTTTTGATCAATATTGATAAGCACCAACCCGTTCAGCAAACAGAACCATGACGTACTCTGCGTGGAGAGTCCAGCTGGCTTTGTGCAACAGCGGACACGTGTGTGTGTTGCCACGGGTGTGTGGCCTCCTGGCGACCTTACATTCATAGTTTTCCGTAGACCTGCCGCCGACACTGGGACTGTGACAGACTGAACGCGGGTGTGGTTGTCATATGGAGGACTGGAAATGAATGACGTGAGAGTGATGCCACTGTGTTGGTTCTGAAGATGGGACAGAAAAAAAAAAACGGTGTGTGTGGCCAGGAAGGAACGGCAGACTGGGCAAGCAAGGTCTGCGTGCCCTAAAACCTCCCGCGGTTGTAGTAGCTGTCCTTCATGGGAAGCCCGCCGCCGCCGAAGTTGGCCCGGTCGTAGGGCGCATCTCCCCCAGGCCCATAGCCTGGCCCCTGCCCGGGCAGGCGGTCAAAGCCGTAAGGATCGTTGTAACCGGCACGCGGAGGAGGCTTGTTGTTGGCTCGGCTGTAGGCATCTTCCTCCACAAACCTGCGGTTGTAAGGATTCTCTGAACGATCCCCCCCTCTGCGAGGATCCTCAATGCGATCCCCTCTTCGGTTGTAAGGATCCTCAACGCGATCCCCTCTACGGTTGTAAGGATCCTCAACGCGATCCCCTCTACGGTTGTAAGGATCCTCAACGCGATCCCCTCTACGGTTGTAAGGATCTTCTCCGCGATCTCCACGGCGGACATACGGGTCCTCCTGGGGCACTCCTGCGCCGCGCCTGTAGGGAGGCTCCATGCTGAAGGCGGGGTTGTCCTGCCCACGGGGTCGGGGCCGTCCTTTAGGGGGCAGGGAGCTGAAGCCCTCGCTCAGGTCGAAGCTGGGGTCCAAAGCACGGTCGTCGCTGAGGGAGTAGTACTGGGGGTTCTTGGGCATGATGGCCGGGAGTCCTGCTCCCCCTGCTCCACCTCCCATTCCTCTGCCGTTCAGACTGGGGGCCGGGAGGGCTCTGAATGGAGTGGCAACTGCAACGGAGAAAAACTGGGGATGATGGCATGGAGTTGCAAGGCTATAAAACAACATGCTGATCTACTGGAAATTACACGTTTCTTCTATATTTGATGCTGTGTGCACATGTCAAATGATCGGTATAAGGACAGGCCCGGCGCTTCCTGTTTTGAGGAAGTGTCTGGGTTTGTTCCAATGTGCGCTTTATTTACCTGTGTGCTAGCTGAATCGGTAGCGTAAGCAGCACTGACTTGAAGTTGTGTGCCTTGTGAATGGAGAGAGTTACCACTCTTTTACTATATGCTGATCTACTGTTTTCCAAAGAAATTTAGCGTTACTGTTTGCAGTGACATTCTGCGCTACTATTTCCACAATTTTTCTTTCTTTTTTTTTTTTTTTTTTCTTTTGCAACTGACATGATGCTGCGCCTCTGTTTCCCAAAGACACGCTGCTTCACTACTCTTTTCCATTGAAATGCTGCGCTACTGTTTTTCAAAGGCATGCTGGACTCCTGTTTTCCAAAAGACATACTGCTGTGCTGCAGTATTCCAAAGACGTGTTGTTTACCCACATAACCCCTACGTCCTCCTCCTGTCTGATCTACATCGCCCACACCCCACCGAAACCAAACTACCCTCCCTCCCTTCCCCACACTTCCCACACCCAACCCCCTCATGTCTGACTCTCTGATGTCTATGCCGGCGTTTCACGAGGGCCGATATGCAGAAGCGTGTGCCAGTTTTCAAATGTCAATTTATCGAAAAAAAAATTATCAGTGTGCAATACAGCATGTTATGTTTGTATAATTGAAATATGTCTACTTTTTTTTCTTTTTTTTTTTTTTTTTTTTGATGTATGCCTTCGTCGTGATAATGCACGCTGCCAGATCTCTCTCTAACTTGAAACAATAAAGTTAAACTGCTTTGATCTGATTTGATCTGATCTGATCTGATCTTAGCTTAATTTAATTTGGCTTAGCTAACCTTAGGTTAAGCTAATTAAGAAAAAAAAAGCTAAATGTCCTACAGGCATTTTCTTTTACATTCATCGGGGAATTGAATTCATGCCCACAATGTCAAGGGTTCGGCATAGGAAGGCGGGCCTGGAGCCTCCCATTCCGCCGTTTTAACCTTCCGCAACCAAAGTCAGGTACCCATTCTCACACCTGGGTGCAGTGAGGAAAGTCAAAGTCCCTTTTTCCCGAGGAAGCAACGCCATGCTGAAACCACAGGGCCTCAAAGCCTGAACACTGGATCAACAGTCCAACACCAGAAACGATTCTGCCATCATCAATATAAACAAAACAGTCTCAAAGTCTGTGGCCTTTCATGCCCTGCTCTCATGGTGACCTCAGTTTCGATACCCCTCCACTTCTGTGCTTGGGGTGAGTCCTGTCGGTGTCTTCAGTGTCGGCAGATTCAGGGAGGGCGTTGCTGTTTGCGGGACGCGGTGGCGGTCTCCACCCTGGGAGGGACGCTCACTCAGTCTGGCTCCGCGACTAAGCCATTATTGTCGTTAGTAGGGGGCTTAGCAGGTGGTGTCCTAAGTACGCTGAATCAGAACAGGCACCACTGAACACCACCGAAGTGACTCAGCAGCAGTGCAGGGTCTCCTCTGGTGCGTGGCCTCCTGGCGATCTAACATCGATGGTTTCCCTGCGGACTGCCGACGCTGGAACTGTGACGAAACGAACCCTGGTGTGGCCGTGTACGGGGAAATCTAAATGAGCGGCGTGGGAGTAATGCCACTGAAATGGCGCAGATGATGGGGCAGCAAAAAGAAATAAATGAAATAAAAAATAAAAAATAAATTCTGCCGCTGCGCCTCTTTAAAATTAAGCTCAGCTTAGTATTATTAATCAAACGCGACTCCCAAGTTGACTAATAAGCCCCATCTTCTTCACCCTACCTGCACCGGCAGGCAGACTGGACCGTTGGCCAGGCGTGTTGAGCATGCCGTTGTAGATGGCGAACCCTGGCAGGTTGTCCCCACCCGAGGCGTCACCAGCCGTGAGGGGGCCGGCCCCCGAGCCCGGCTCGTCGTTGTAGGAGTTCCTACTGGTGAAAGCTGACAAGCGGTAGTCCTCGTTGTTGGAGGTCAGATGGGGTGCGCGCCCGTTGATCTGTCCCTTGGGGGGGTCTGTCTTCCCAGGACTGCGGATGGAGGGTTATGTGTGTGTGGTTAGGGTGAGTGGATGTGTGGATGGATGGATGAGGGCCGGGTAGTGGAAAGTAGGTGGTGGGGTGGGTGGATGGATGAAAGGGGGCGGGGGGATGGGGTAGGAAAGGTGGTTGGTGTGTGGGAGGGTGGGCGTATGGATGGATGAGGGCGGGGTGGTGGAACGTAGGTGGTGGGGTGGGTGGATGGATGAAGGGGTGGGGGTGGGGGGGATAGGAAAAAGGGGGTTGGTGTGTGTGGAGGGGGGGGGGAGGTTGATGGATGGATGCGGACGTGGTAGGGGTGGGGGTGGGGAGAGGGTGGAGTGGTTTGGTGATGGAAGGGCAAGGGGAGGGGGCGGTGGGGGGGGAAGGGCGATACATCAATAACACGAGTGACCCACATTAAAGGCATGTCAACGTTTATTCCATATATATATATATATATATATATTTATATATATATATATAATGAAAGGGATGGAGGGGGTGGGAAGAAGAGGGGGAAAAGAGGAAGGAGAAATAGTAAGTTGTGGTCTTAATCTTTGTCATCAGCAGCTGCAGCAACAGTAGTTGTCACAGTCGATATGTTTCAGCAGTACCACCAGCAGCAGCAGCAGTACTTAGTGGCAGTTGTCCTTGTCGATAAGCGTCAGCAACAGTAGTTGTAGTCGATTGTCGATCACACTCACACACACACACACACGCACACGCACGCACGCACGCACGCACGCATACGCACGCGCACACACACATACACGCACGCACCATCGCCACCACCACCACCCCTGTCTCTTCTACTTCGTCTCTTTTACACACACACACACACACACACACTCACCACACTCACACACACACACACACACACACACACACACACACACACACACACTCAACACCCCCCCTCCCACCGACACACACATACACACACACACTCACACTCACAAACACCCAACACACACACCCAACACACACAAACACACACACACACACACTCAACACCCCCCTCCTCCCCCCGACACACACACACACGCGCGCGCGCGCACACACACACACACACACACACACACACACACACACACACACACACACAAACACCCAACACACACACCCAACACACACACAAACACCCAACACACACACCCAACACACACACACACACACACACACACACACACACACACACACACACACACACACACACACACACACACACACACACATCTACTACTACTACTACTACACACGCCTACTTCTTCTCGTAGAAGAAGCCGGACACACAGAAGCCGACGCCCAGGAGGATGGCGAGGCCCGAGCCACCCGTGACCAGCGCGAAGGCCCACCCGAAAGTGCCCTGTGCGTCCATGGTCTTGACCACGTACACGATGATACCCGCCAGGCCCCCTAAGCCTGCAACATAGGCAGCGGTCATTTGTCAGCACGTCATCGTTGTCGTCGTCGTCATCATCATCATCATCATCATCATCGTCGTCGTCGTCGTCGTCAACGTCATCGTCATCAAGATCGTCGTCGTCCTCACCGTTCTGGCTTATCATCGTCGTCGTCACGATCATCACCATCATCATCATCACCTCATTATCGTCGTCATCATCATCATCATCATCAAGATCGTCGTTGTCCTCGTCATCCCCGCTTATCATCATTGTCACCATCATCATCACATCATTATCATCATCATCATCATCATCATCATCATCTACATGTTCATTTACCCACTAGTCATCCTTGTTTGTTGTCACCATCCATCCTGAACATCACTGATATCATCGAGATTATCAGCAGAAGATCATCAAGCGCATCAACGTCATCGTTGTCGTCATCTTCATGCTCGTTAGTCTCCTCATCATCATTGCTGACACTGACACCAGGAGCAGCAGCAGAATCAGCAGTAGTAGCAGCAGTGGTAGTTGTAGCAGCAGCAGCAGCAGCAGTAGTAGTAGTAGTAGTAGTAGTCAAGCAGCATAAAACACCAAAATACTTATGGGGAGTGCATGAGGTCTTCCGATGGATTTATAAAACTCCAAGAGATTGTCACTATAGTCATCGTCATCATCGTCGCCACGACCTTCAACATCGCGAAAGAATAAAGAAGCTAGCAGAATGAACGGTTGACAAACAATAAGGAGTGGTAACTCTCTCTCCAATCACAAGGTACACAACTTTAAATCAGTTGCTGCTTATGCTACCCACTCTTAATTGTTTATCATCAACATCATTATGACGATTTTGTCACCATCATTATCATGAACCACACAGTACCGCAGTCAAAATACACATTTCCGCAGCAGCAATGTTATCAATACGTAGTTCGTCATAATCGCCCTCAACTTCATCTATCGTCGTCATTATCATCATCGGGAGAGGAAGGTGGCAGAATGGTTAAGACGCTCGTCTGCCAATAGAGTCCGTGAGGGTCTAGTTTCGAATCCCGCTCTCGCCCTATCCCCCGAGTTTGACTGGAGAATTGAACTGAGCGTCCATCATTCGGATGCGACTATAAACCTAGGTCCCGTCTGCAGCACGCACTAGGCGCACTGTAAAAGAACCCAAGGCAAGGCAACGAGCGTGTTGTCCTGAAACTGAAACTATCATCAGCATGAACACCATGCTTTCGCCACCCCACCGCCACAAACACTATCAGCATCAACTTCATCGTGGTACCTAGCTTAACTCACTGAGTACGGCCAGTCCTCTCTTCTCCTCTACACAGACCCCTCGGATGTCCAGTGGGTGTCTGAATGACCCAACCTTTAGCTTCCGTCGTCAGATTTGTGGTATTCTTTGTCAACATTCACCTCTTCAGTGTAAGAGCCTTCCGCTTGTAATATTTTGATGGTTGTAATTGGGGTGAAACGCTGTTAACGTCGTCTCTTTCGCCGTTCGTATGGAGAGAGTTAATGAGCCTTCATGTGTCTTCATCGACCTAAACTGAATGACTTGTTGCGTTTCGTTGTGCTGCGCTGCGGCTGTGCTGTGTTGTGCCATAGTTATGGTTGGTTTAAATAATCTTTAATTATTCAACAATACACATGATTACAATGCAATGAATGACAAAAGAGCATCAACAAGCTTAAAGCTTATACTGTGCTCACAACGTTGCACTTCAATTTTATCAGGACGGCTGATGAGCCATATTATCAATTGTATCAAATAACATTCATAAACAGTAAGCAATGAAATAAAGCAAATAAACAAACAGTACATACTAAAGTAAAATAATGCTAATATCAATATTAACGTGAGATTAAATTTATTATCACCAGAGTAATCGGCCTGACAGAAGAGAAACACGAAGGGGAAAAAAAGAAGAAAATTTAGAAGGTGGTGGGGGAGGGGGAACAGAGGGGAGAGGAGAAATTCTGACAGATCATTGGCCAATCCATTCAACTTTGAATATTTGGTCAGTCAAATAAATCCAACATATATTTTACGAATAGAATCATGTTGTACCCTTTCTTCACAATACTTTCTAAGCCAAAGTCTATTTGAATCGGAGATAAACTGGTGAACAGTTTGAAATATGAATATATTTGTATGATTTTGGAGAATGGTTATGGTTGTGTTCCTTGTTGCCATGTTGCATTGAGCTGCATTGTAGAATAACTGTACTGTACTGTACTGTACTGTACTGTGTTCATTATATTATTTCCTTATCACAAGAGAGATTTCTGCAGAATAAAATTCAGTCTACCTGCTGTGTTCATGAGAAAAAAAGAAAGAAAAAAAACCCAATACGTACCTCCCAGAATACTCGTGATACCGGTAGCTAAACGTTCAGAGAGAGGACGCCCGCGAAACTTGGTGCAGCAGTTTTCATAGAGGACGTCAGCGGCAGCGGCCACGAACATCACAAGGGCGAATATCTCCACTGCACGCACCCCGATCATCCAGTCTGCAAACCAGGGAAACAGTTGGAGTTTCATTCCTGTTTCCAGCGTAGATGGAACAATGTTTTCTAAGCGTTCAAATCTTGTCCTCGTTTTTCGCAGCTTACGTTCAGCAAAACATATCACACACACACACACACACACACACACACACACACAGAGATATAGATATATATATATATATATATATAGATAGATATAGATAGATAGATAGATATATATATATATACAGATAGAAAACACAAAATAAATCCCGGGCTTGCTGGCACCACTCCATGATAATGACTCCGCAGGAGTAGATTCTCGAAAGAGAACAACAAAAAATGCTAAATAAAAAAACCAAAGAAAATATTGTCCTCCTTTGTTGACTCACTTGTGTAAACAAAGTGAGTATATGTTCTAACCCGGTGGTTGGTTGTGTGTGTGTGTGTGTGTGTGTGTGTGTGTGTGTCTGTGTCTGTGTGTGTCTGTGTCTGAGTCTGTGTCTGTATGTTTTTGTGTCCGTAGTAAACGTTAACATTTCCATTTTCTCTGGAAATACTTTGTCTGGCAATACCAAATTTGACTTTACCATCGTATGAAAAAAATCTTCACAGTCATGTCAATAACAGGTTGTAAGTTTCCCGAATTAAGCCGTTTTTTTCCGAATCATTAACGGTTTATTTCGTTGAGGTTCGTCCCGAAATCCGAAAATTCAATAAATAAATAAATATAATAATAATAATAATAATAAACACAACCTTCCCACTGAGTTAGGCCTTCTAGAGGGTAGGTTGTATTCGAAGACATGACCTCGTTTTTCTTGTCCACAATTGAAAGGAAATAAATACAAATTCTGGACAAAACACCTACAGTGATACTAACTACACCATCGACGTGTTTACTGCATATAATTATTCTAAAGTGGACACTGAATTAACTGGAATGAACATAAAAGAAAAACAGAATCAATCGTTTCTTTGAGCTTGTTGTAGGCCTAGACTGGTTCGTGCATATCTAGAGATCTACCATGTGTTGCGGTGTGCTTGAAGGGATGGCAAAGTCTCCTTTACCGCCGAAATAAAAGAATAATCGAGATATAATAAAACACACACAAAAAACATGATTTCAACGGCGTTATTAAGTCCACTACAATCACATTTATCCCAGGAAGAAGAAAACTTCAACATTGCTTTAAATATTAAATTTAGTCAAATGACGTCAGATGCGCCGTGCAGTGGGGACTGGTCTGCTTGCTTCGGAACTTAACATGCATGGTTCAGTCTCGCTCACATACCTTTTCTTGCTTTTTTCTCCCAAACTTATTCCATATATCATATTTAATATGGAGGACTTTTCAACGATTTTTTAAATCTCTTTGGGTTGTTTTTTTTTCTCCCCATGATTCCTTTACTGGATAAAGCGCCAAGCACAAGTGAGTCTTAAAGGTTTTGCCTCTTGGTCTACTCTCAAGTGGCTTCGTCAGGAGAGCGTCTTGTCTGTCAGTAGAAAAAAGTAAGACAATTCTTTTCTTTGGGGTTTTATTTAGCTATATATATATATATATATGTGTGTGTGTGTGTGTGTGTGTGTGTGTGTGTGTGTGTGTGTGTGTGTGTGTGTGTGTGTGTGTGTGTGTGTGTGTGTGTGTGTGTGTGTGTCCAAACACTGACTCTCTTGGCCGAGAGAGTAGAGATATCTAACTTCGGCACTCAAACTTTATCCAGTTCTAGCCCAGATGGTCGGGACAGCAACTGTCTCCTCTGTTGTCCTGGTGGTAATTGTGGGACATTATTATAATATATATATATATATATATATATATATATATATATATATAAAGAGAGAGAGAGATGTATAGATATTGATATAATATGCGTATGGAGAGAGAGAGAGAGAGAGAACGCAGGAACGCAGGGAGTTTAATGCGAAGGCCACCAGCCTGTCCACATGAGAACACGTACACATAAAGATAATGATTTGGAAAAAAAATGAGGGGAAAACCAGATTCAAAAGAACTGAAACATAATTGCTCTGTCACGCAATTTGATTTTAACATTTTAAATTAAACTTCATATCAGTTCCTCTCTGGAACGAAAAGCATAGTAAATAAACATAGCGACATCTCTTATTACACACCTGTCTTCATTTTGTAACAAAAATGGAATTGGTGGAGTGTTACTATTTCTATAATGTTTAAATATATACATTGGAGAGAGAGAGAGAGAGAGAGAGAGAGAGAGAGAGAAATCCAAGTCCTGATGTCTTCATGAAAATAAAAAATAAAATAAAATAAAATAAAACAGTCTTGGTTATACATGTAACATTAGAAACTTTCTTGCGCAAGAGGGGCAGGGGCGACGTTGGAGTGGGGACGTAAGTTTAGAAATATATATCTCATTCATACTAATGTTTGCTATTTAATCCTCCAAAGTGGGGGGTGGGGGTGGGGGGGAGGTTTTGCATGCACAACAAGCGAAAAGCTGTTTGGCGCAGTACAGTGCGTGCATGCTACATGCTACTAGATGCTCACTGTAAAGAAACATTCTCGCTTTAATTAAGCAAAGAGAAACTTCCCATAGTTTGGCCAGGGCTCCTGAATGAAGCGAGAAGCAGCAGCAGCAATGATTTGACTTCATGGGCTTTTGTCTTAACTGGTTTAGGAGTAAATTAACAAATAAAGAGGCCAGGAGATGAAATGATTAACAAATAGTAAAGAGTGGTAACTCTCTCTCCATTCACAAGGTACACAACTTCAAGTCAGTGCTGCTTACGCTACCGACTCAGCTAGCACACAGGTAAATGGAAGGTACATTGGAACAGTCCCAGACACTTCCTCAAAAAAAGGAAGCACCTGGCCTGTCCTTATACCGATCATTTGACATGTGCACACAACAGCAAAGAGAGAAGAAATGTGCAGACACAAGTTAGCTTTTATTCAAGACTGGCATAGCCTCTTTAATCCTGAACAAGCCACACAGAACACATGGACAATACAGAACAAACACATGGTTGTCTCGGTGGTTTTTCAACAAGATTAAAGAGGCTATGCCAGTCTTGAATAAAAGCTAATTTGTGTCTGCACATTTCTTCTGTGAAGTTGTGTACCCTGTGAATGGAGAGAGTTACCACTCTTTACTATTGGTTTAGGAGTAACTTGTTTTCTGTTCATGACTGCTGTTTTATCTCTGTTCTCTGCCTTCTTCTTTTCGTTAGGAGGAAGGTGGCAGAATGGTTAAGACGCTCGTCTGCCAATACAGAGTCCGTGAAGGTCTGGGTTCGAATCTCGCTCTCGTTCTTTCTTCAAAGTTTGACTGAAAAATCGAACTGAGCATCAAGTCGTTCGGAAGAGACTTTAAACCGAAGTCCCGTGTGCAGCACGCACTTGGCCCACTACAAAAAAAGAAAGAAAAAAGAACCCATGGTAACGAGAGTGTTATCCACTGGCAAAGACGGGCGCAATAGCTGAGTGGTTAAAGCGTTGGACTGTCAATCTGAGGGTCCCGGGTTCGAATCACGGTGACGGCGCCTGGTGGGTAAAGGGTGGCGATTTTTACGATCTCCCAGGTCAACATATGTGCAGACCTGCTAGTGCCTGGACCCCCTTCGTGTGTATATGCAAGCAGAAGATCAAATACGCACGTTAAAGATCCT
>NC_134876.1:9760630-9765630 GCF_041734735.1 Babylonia areolata | reverse complement strand
ACCCCATGCACATAGTGAGACCCTCACAGAGAGACAGAGACACAGAGAGAGAGAGAGATTCAAGATTCAAGATTCAAAAACGTTATTACTCAAGGATAAAGATTTTAGGCATCGCCCAGTCTTTCAATCTGTCCTTGTGACAACAACAGCAATAACAACATTAACGATAACGACAAAAAATTTATAATTTTGTTAACACTGCTACATCCACTGCTACTACAATGAAGAATGATCACCACCATCATCATTAATTAACATCGTAAAAAGTAATAAAACGAACGCATTCATACATTCATATCCATACACATGCACACACTCTCTCCACCCAACACACACACACACACACACACACACACACACACACACACACACACACACACATATATATATATATTTATGCACATACAGAGACATGACCGAGGTGAGAAACATATAGCGGACGAGAGAGAGAGAGAGAGGTCTTTCCCCTAGAAATTTGAAATGTAGATAATATTGTTATGTTATGAATGGGTTGATGGGTGTGTTGTAGGTATGAGAAAGAAAGTTTCGGGCGTTGGGGGTGAGGGAGGGGTGAGTTGTAGTTGTGAAGAGGTTGCTGAAGTTTTCAACCTCTCTATGTGTGTGTGTGTGTGTACTGTTGTTTTTACTCTCTCTCTCTCTCTCTCTCTCTCTCTCTCTCTCTCTCTCTCTCTCCCCCCCCCCCCCCTCTGTGTGTGTTTGTGTGAGGGGGAGGTGGGGGAAGGTGCTTTTCTCTTTCAGCTGGCGTCAAAGCATGTGGGTTGATCTATTCATAATCATAGATGCAACAACACACCTGTTTCATAATTTAAAAGGAAAAGAAAAAGGAACATATGCCCGACCTCCGCTTTGATCCAACACTTTCACTTCGAAAACATGCTCTCTCTCTCTCTCTCTCTCTCTCTCTCTCTCTCTCTCTCTCTCTCTCTCTCTCTGTCTACTACTACTACTACTACTACTACTACTCTCTCTCTCTACTAATGCTACTACTTCTCTCTCTCTCTCTCTCTCTCTCTCTCTCTCTCTCTCTCTCTCTCTCTCTCTCTCTCTCTTATTTTCTTCTCTTCATTTTCCTCTTCCTCCCGTTTACTAAAATCGACATCTGTCGATTCCTCCTCTTCCTCCTCCTCCTCCTCCTTCTTCTTCTTCTTCTTCCTCTTCTTCTTCTTCTCCTCCTCCTCCTCTTCCTCCTCTTCCTCTTCTTCTTCTTCTTCTTCTTCTTCTTCTTCTTCTCCTCCTCCTCCTCCTCCTCGTCTTCTTCTTCTTCTTCTTCTTCTCCTCCTCCTCCTCCTCGTCTTCTTCTTCTTCTTCTTCTTCTTCTTCTTCTTCTTCTTCTTCTTCCTCTTCTTCTTCTTCTTCTTCTTCTTCTTCTTCTTCTTCTTCTTCTTCTTCTTCTTCTTCTTCTTCTTCTCCTCCTCCTCCTCCTCCGCCTCCGCCTCCTCCTCATTCAAAGCACAGGTGTGGTGTAAATTGTGTGCATCAGCCCACACAACGTGACACTGACCGCGGAACTGAACATGACATGTAAACGTGTACTTCTTCTTGTTCCACTTTATTCTTCCTTCCCTATCTCCACGTGTACATTGCTCCAACGCCACCGTCCACCCCCGGCCCCCTTCCTCTGCCTCTCTGTTTATAAAAAAATGAGTAATGGCAAGTAATCGGTTTGTTTTTGGGGTCACCCCTGAAAACGTTGTGCATTCCTCCCGACTGCACCTCCTCAAAACGCCACGCGAACAGCCAGGACGTCACCCCCTCTTCAGACATGCCAGGACGTCACCCCCTCTTCAGACAGCCAGGACTTCACCCCTTTTCATACAGCCAGGACTTCGCTCTTCTTCAGACAGCCAGGATGTTACCTCTCTTCAGACAGCCAGGACTTCACCCCCTCTTCAGACAGCCAGGATTTCACCCCCTTCAGACAGCCAGGACATCACCACTCTTCAGACAGCTAGGACTTCAGCCCTCTTCTGACACCCAGGACATCACCGCTATTCAGACAGCCAGGACTTCACCCCTTTTCACACAGCCAGGACTTCGCTCTTCTTCAGACAGCCAGGATGTCACCCCTCTTCAGACAGCCAGGACTTCGGTCTTCTTCAGAGAGCCAGGACGTCACCTCTATTCACACAGCCAGGACTTCGCTCTTCTTCAGACAGCCTTGACATCACCCCTCTTCAGACAGCCAGGACATCAGCCCCTCTTCAGACAGCCAGGTCATCACCCCTCTTCAGACAGCCAGGACATCACCCCTCTTCAGACAACCAGGACTTTACCCCCTCTTAAGACAGCCAGGACTTCATCCCTCTTCAGACAGCTAGGACATCGCCCCCTCTTCAGACAGCCAGGACATCTCCCCTCTTCATATAGCCAAGACTTCACCCCTCCAGACAGGCAGGACTTCACCCTCTTCAGACAGCCAGGACATCGCCCCTCTTCAGACAGCCAAGACATCACCCCTTTTCAGCCAGCCAGGACCAACCCTCTTCTGACAGCCAGGACATCACCCTCTTCATATAGCCAAGACTTCATCCCTCCAGACAGCAAGGACTTCACCCCTCTTCAGACAGCCAGTACATCGCCCCTCTTCAGACAGCCAAGACATCACCCCTTTTCAGACAGCCAGGACCAACCCTCTTCTGACAGCCAGGACATCACCCTCTTCAGACAGCCAGGACCAACCCTCTTCAGACAGCCAGGACATCATCCCTTTTCTGACAGCCAGGACATCACCCTCTTCAGACAGCCAGGACTTCACCCGTCTTCAGACAGTCAGGATAACCAGGAATTCCCTTCGGAGCGCCAGACGGACCTCTCACCCGGACATATATCCATGACTCACCCCTTAGAACAATGCAGCCTTCACCGAATCAAGACCCAACCCCTGGACAACCTGACCTCAAGATTGGTTTGCCAGAAGGCGGTATAAACACAGCCTCATGGCCTATGGACTGTGGCAGTTCTAGATTCGTGACCCATGTTCCGATTCTGAGCAGCTGGCAGGGACATGGATGCTGATTTCTAAACCCACACACCAAGACAAGAGAACTAACGAGAGGAAAGAGGAGACAAGTGAGAGGGTGGGGAGAGCAGAGAGGGTTGACATAAACAGCAAGGGGTGTGTGTGTGTGAGTGTGTGTGTGTGTGTGTGTGTGTGTGTGTGTGTGTGTGTGTGTGTGTGTGTGTGTGTGTGCATTTTACTTATATATACGATTTATTCCCTTGATGTTTTTATTTATGTATTGTTGTACAATACCTTATGGTCTTAACGTGTGTGTGTGTGTGTGTGCGCGCGCATGTGTGTGTATGTGTGTGTGGGTGTGTGTGCGTGCGTGCGCGCATGTCATTTTTAGTAATCTTATACCCTTTTTTGTTGGATGTTTTCATTTGTCAATATTGTTGTGCAATACCCTATTGTCTTAACATGAGTATGTGTGTGGGGGGGGGGGGGGGGGGTTAGTATATCGTCAGCTGTTGGGAATTCTTATTTGACTAGTTTTAATCTCTTCTTATGTTGCGCATGATTTTATGCCAGTGTTTACAATGAGCCTGTGATTGCACAACTTAATTTCCATGTGGATTAATAAAGTGTTTTTGATTGATTGATTTGATTGAAGCTTATTAAGTTGTTGAGATAATTAGTAGGGGGAAAAAAAGTATGTGAATTTTTAAGACGGTTAAAAGAAAGAAGGAAGAAAACATGAACGGAGGAAGAAAAAACGAACGAAAGAAAAAACACGGATATGTATATATGTGTGCGTTTGTGTGTGTGTGTGTGTGTGTTGTGTGTGTGTGTGTGTGTGTGTGTGTGTGTGTGGACACCCAAAGCAAACAGACCGCCCACTCTACACTCGTACCGTTAGACTTAGCAAAGAGATTTCAATTGAAAACCAGCACTCCATTTTTTTTTTCACCACTCTAAAACAGCTAATACTTGTTTTCTTTTTCTTTCCTTTCTTACCTTCTTTCTTTCTTTCTTTCTTTTTCTCTCTTTCATTCGTTGTTGTTGTTTTTTTTTTAACCAAATGCTGATTTTTTTTTTTTAAATGTCAGTTTCAATCACTATGTACAACAAAATTAATAGCAAGAAACATTGTTGTTGTTGCTGTTGCTGTTGTTGTTGTTGTATTTCTTTCCCCAAATTAGGATTTGTTTAAATTTCTTCGTTTAAATTCTTCCGTTATCATTTTAGAAACTGAACAAGGCACGATTGCTTGAACAAATAGGGATTTGTTTTAATTTTCCTTCGTTTTAATTCCTTCGTTGTCATCTTACAAGCTGGACAAGGCACGAATTTGTGAACAAAAAAGTATGGGGTTGTCTAAATTTTCCTTCCTTTAAATTCCTTCGTTGTCATTTCAGAAGCCAGACAAGGCATAAATGCGTGAACAAATAGGGATTTGTTTAACTCTTTCCATACGAACGGCGAAAGAGACGACGTTAACAGCGTTTCATCCCAATTACCATCATCAAAATATTGCAAGCGGAAGGCTCTTATACTGAAGAGGTGAATGTTGACAAAGAATACCACAATTCTGACGACGGAAGCTAAAGGTTGGGTCATTCAGACACCCACTGGACATCCGAGGGGTCTGTGTAGAGGAGAAGAGAGGACTGGCCGTACTGAGTGAGTTAAATTTCCCTTCGTTGTCATCTGGCAAGGGACGAACGCATGAGCACGTTTCCCTTTTCCCAAGTTTACCCTGTACACATGACACGGCATAGACGCTTGATTTTACAGGTTGCCCATTGTTGGCTTGCCACACGAATATAGAATTTTGCCTAATCGGTTGTAATTCACTGTAGAGGGTTGTCTGCGCTTTATATCCTCACTTGATACCGTGGTTTTATGTCTTGGCTGCGTAAATCTCTCCCCTGAATACCTAAATGAGAGAGAGAGAGAGAGAGAGTGGGGGTGGGGTGGGAAGAGAAATGCTTCCAGACAATGTTTTTTTGTTATTGACACCGTCTACAGTTCGTAT
>NC_134876.1:9750630-9753130 GCF_041734735.1 Babylonia areolata | reverse complement strand
AGAAGAGAGGACTGGCCGTACTGAGTGAGTTAAAGAGGGACGGTAGATTCATTGGCCTTCTGGTGTCGCCACCGCCCGGATCGTTGCAGGGCACTTTACTGACAAAAGGGCAGTTGTATTCAGTCAGTATTTTTGTTGCTCTCAGCAATAGCGATCTAGGCAATGGCAATACTGGCTGCAAAACCGATCTAGGCAACAATGCTGCAATGATACGTGACTAATGGTGTGGGAAGTGGGGGGGGGGGGGGGGGGAGAGAGAGCCCAGGAGGGTGTGGGGGGCGGGGGGGAAGGGGGGAGAGTGACTGAGCTGGCTTCGCGACTGAGCGATTATTGTCGTCAGTATGGGGCTTGTTATGTGGGGTTCTAAATACGTTAAATCACAACCCGCGCTACTGAACAACACAAAAGTGACTCAGCATCAGTGCAGGATCGATCTGTGCTCCGGTGTGTGGCCTCCTGGCGACCTAAGATCGATAGTTCCATGTGGACTGCCGACGCTGGACCAGCGAAAGACAAACCCGAGTGTGGCTGTGTATTGGGGACTGCGAATGAACGGTCTGGGAGTAAAGCCACTGAAACGGTGCAGGTGATGAGGCAGCAAACATATATTTTGTATTTCTCTTTTTTTGTCACAACAGATTTCTCTGCGTGAAATTCGGGCTGCTCTCCCCAGGAAGAGCGCGTCGCTACACTGAGAGCACCACCCATTTTTTGGGTACTTTTTACTGCGTGCATTTTTATTTGTTTGTTTTTTTTCCTATCGAAGTGGATTTTTCTACAGAATTTTGCCAGGGACAACCCTTTTGTTGCCGTGGGTTCTTTTACGTGCGCAAAGTGCATGCTGCTCACGGAGCCTCGGTTTATCGTCTCATCCGAATGACTAACGTCCAGACCACCACTCAAGGTCTAGTGGAGGGGGAGAAAATAATTGGCGACTGTGCCGTGATTCGAACCAGTGCGCTCAGATTATCTCGCTTCCTATGCGGGCGCGTTACCTCCAGGCCATCATGTAATAATAATAATAATAATAATGTGACTGATCATTCTGTCAAAAGGTTATATTCAGAACAATGCATTGCAGATAGAATCCTTGTCCTACACTTTGTATATGTGTTCTCTTTGTGTTAGCTTAGTTTGCACACACTCACACACACCACACACACGCGCGCGCGCGCACTATTAAAAAAAATGGATTGCGTGCCTAAGGACAAAAAAAACAACAACAAAAAACAAGAAGAAGACTAAAGCATGCTGCAGGTATATCCCAATGCACTTCAAACTGACCTTGACAGCAGTGAACAGTTCGGGCTTTGCTTTCACACAAGAGCAAACATGATTGCGGAACTAGATTACCCTCAGGATCTGGGTATCGCATTGCTGCCAGCACCTAAGCTGATATTATCAGGTGCAAGGAAGTTTGTATTCGCAAAGGTGAGAGAATGAGTGAGGGGGAGGGGGGTGGGGGGTGGGCGAGGGGTATATATGCCCTGTTGATTCTTTTCATGTTTTGTTTTGTTTCTTTAACAGACCTACGTGTCGTATGGCACTGGCACCAATGGGTTTCCTTCAATGCATTCCGAATTCAAAATTGTGTCTGAGGAATTCGGCAATGCGCAAGCTCAGCCGTGTGTGTGGCTTGTTAATGGGTTAACTGGTTGGTTGGTTGGTTGGCTGGCTGGTTGTGTAGCTGTGTAGGGTTGTAGGACGGGTGGTGTTTGGTTGACTGGTTATCAACTCTCTTTATTTTATTGAATGAAAGTACGCTCAAAGTAACGCGATAATATATATATATATATATATATATATATATATATATATATATATATATATATATATATATATATATATGTGTGTGTGTGTGTGTGTGTGTGTGTGTGTGTGTGTGTGTGTGTGTGTGTGTATTTCTAGTACTTATTTTGTTTGATTTGTTTGTTTGTGTTTATCCACCTGTTGATGCAGCAGCGATAACGCCCAATGCATACTGTTGTTTCTGTAGTGTATTGATTGACAGAGTACGAAGAGCGAGTGAATGAAACACAGACAGGAAGTTACACACAGAGAGAGTGTGAGCGACACAGAGAGACAAGAGAGAGAGAGAGAGGAGAAGCAGAGAGAGGCAGAGGGGGGGGGGGGGGGGAGACAGACAGACAGAAAGAGACAATGAGAAAGAAAGACAGAGATAGAGAGAGTGTCCTGTGGAACATTGACAGTTTTCAGTTTCAGTTTCAGTAGCTCAAGGAGGCGTCACTGCGTTCGGACAAATCCATATACGCAACACCACATCTGTCAAGCAGATGCTTGACCAGCAGCGTAACCCAACGCGTTTTGTCAGGCATTGAGATAAATAAATGAATTTTTTTTTTTTAATAATAAATAAATAATAAAAGATAAATTTTAAAAAAAGTAGAAACAGGATATCAAAGAGTGAGAAAAGAAAACGGCAGTGGAAGAGAGAAGCAAACTGAGACAGAGATATAGACAGAGAGATAGACAGATGGGC
>NC_134876.1:9668130-9735630 GCF_041734735.1 Babylonia areolata | reverse complement strand
TATCTGCTGAACAAACTTGACCTCAAGGGTGTAGGTGCCAATAGGTCGATAGACTCCACACTGATTGTCAGTCAACAAAGACTAAAGCCGTCTGGTACGTGAATGTTGCCAGCACTGATTTTATACAGTTGATTTATGTTTTTGTGTCACGGTGTGTTTTTCACTCCCCGTTGCCGACCTTGCAGTCAACTTTTTTTCAGTCCACCATGTACTGACTGTTTACATTAATGTTCTTCTCAGTATCGTTGTTGTAGTTGTTGTTGTTTTACAGTATATTATATTTGATCATTCATCTTGATATACTTATTTCACTCTCACTTGTGTCAACTTTTTAATTTCTATTTTTATTTCAACACTCCCACCCTATTTTTCTGTCAGAAGCAAACGAATCAGCACACCACTACAAGGGACATCACCCTGATCGATTGGGCTTTCCATTTTGGGTTGACGTGGGATGTTCAACTCCGCATTACTGCAGCATGATTTTCATCATGATTTCTCAGTCTCATAACTTCACAAAAGTGAGCAGATGGACCAGCGGCGATTTCCAACGCTTATAATGGTAGTAAACAGTCTCTGGTCTTTTAACTCGTCGTTTTGCGAGCAGAGTTCAGAATGCTCAGTTGTTAGGAGTGATGTTGATGCACTGGATAAGAACAGGTACCTATCAATGTTATGAAATAGTTATCAGTTACTTAGGTGTGCCGCAAGCATGACCAGTCTTATGTCTCTCCCCCTCCGTTCTCTCTCCTTCTCTCTGCTCGGTGCTTCCCTCGCACCAGCCCACCCCATGCCGCCTGAACATTGGGTGAGAGCGTGCCTTTCCACATAACATGGTCCAGCCACCTGGAATTAATTTCCCAATAAACTGATCATGCAGTAACGATATCTCAGTTAAATGTGGCCTCCCAACACATAGTACAAGTATGCTTTAATGGATGCCAAAGTGTGTGAACGTGTGTCCGTGTTTGTGAGAGAGAGCCTTATGTCATTAACATGTTCCATTTGTAATCCTAATCTTCGTTCGTGAACTGCAATTCCCATGTTCACTCGTATGTACACGAGTGGGCTTTTACGTGTATGACTGTTTTTATGCAGCCATGTAGGCAGCCATACCCTGTTTTCGGGGGTGTGCATGCTGGGTATGTTCTTGTTTCCATAACCCACCGAATGCAGACATGGAGTACAGGATCTTTAAAAAAAAAGTTTAATGTGTGCACTTGATCTTCTGCTTGCATAAACACATGAAGGGAGTTCAGGCACTAGCAGGTCTGCACATAGGTTGGCCTGGGAGACTGGAAAAATCTCCACCCTTTACCCACCAGGCGCCGTTAACAAGATTTAAATCTGGGACCCTCAGATTGAAAGTCCAACACTTGAACCACTCAGCTATTGCACTCGTCATACTCCTTATCAGTTTTTGATCATGGTGTCCTTTATTGTTAATTTTTGCAACCATTTTTCCCCTTGATTTATGGCTCTCGCCCCTTCTAAGAATTAAGGTAATGCATCATATTATAATACCTAATACTGATAAAAATAATATTAATAATAAATTAATAATGATAATGAATATATCATTATTATTAGTAGCAGTATCAGTATTAGAAAGATTAAGAATAATAGTGAGTTCAACTGCGGGTTGAGTAAAAGTATGCTATTTTCCGCCAGAATTGCCACTCCAGTGTTGGTGCATGTTTGTGTGCACAAATACACATATAGAAACAACTCACATGCACACACTCATACACACTCACATACACACAAACGTACACACAGACACACACACACCAACACACACGCCTCCCCCCCTCTCTCTCTCTCTCTTTTCAGGGCATGTTTCAACCAAAAATTTATAATTATTCAGTGGTTTATAAACTATTACTGTGGTTTTTCATTGTTAAAAAAAGAAAAAAAGAAGAAAAGATAAAATAAGCAGAAGTGTAAATGCAATAGTGGTGCTCATTATATAGGTTGCATACACCACTGTTAGAAATTCAGCATTATTTCACACACACATTTGTCTAATACTACAAATAGTGAAAAGACACTGAACTGAAGAATGAACACACACACACACACACACACACACACACACACACACACACACACACACACACACACACATTATGGTCTATTGCTGGTCTCTCATTGAAAAAAAAAGTATATATATATATATATATATGCATGCATGTGTAGAAAAGACTTTCAGGCAATTCCTGTTTCAACCAAAAATTTGCAATTATTTAGATGTTAAAACAATTACTGTGGTTTTTCACTGTTATTGATAAAAAAAAAAAAAAAGCAGAAGTGCACATGGAACAGTGGTGCTCATTACATAGGCAGCATACACCACCGTCTATCAGAAATTCAACATCATCTCACCATGCGCTAAGTAGAAAACTGTTAGTTCTGAAATTTTTTTTACAACCCTGTATTAGCAATAAACACCCTGCCCACTGATTCACACTGACATTGATACACTCTCTATGTTCTGGCTGTAACTTAAAATTGCTGTGCATGCATCTGTTACAGATCAAGTAATCTGCCAGTTTAAGTTACACGCTGTTAGAATTGCTGTGCATGCATCTGTTGCAAATCAATAATCTGCCAGTTTGAGTTACACATTGTTAGAATTGCTGTGCATGCATCTGTTGCAGATCAAGTTATCTAGCAGCTAGTTGGAGTCACACCAGTCTTCGAAACTAGCTGGTGCACAATCATGCATTGCTGTGTGCAAGGTCTTCGACTGGGCAGCTTGCACAGTTGGTTTGCTGGCCC
This sequence comes from Babylonia areolata, assembly GCF_041734735.1. Classification (NCBI taxonomy): domain Eukaryota; kingdom Metazoa; phylum Mollusca; class Gastropoda; order Neogastropoda; family Buccinidae; genus Babylonia; species Babylonia areolata. The sequence continues at coordinate 9,732,849 of NC_134876.1, read as the reverse complement.
ACGTGTCGGGCGTCATTGTGTGAAAGGAATGGTACTGACATGTGGAAAGCAAAGGTATGACGACTATTGTTTCTGCGTACATTATCACTATGTAATGTGTCTGGTGTGGTGTGGTGTGGTGTGGTGTGGTCTTATCAGCCCTGAAAAAGACCCTTTGTGGCCAGCTGGGTTGAAAGCAATATGATTTGATTTGATTTGATACATGGTGTGTGGTTTGTACTATGTGCGCACACACATGCACATGAACATACACATTTGTATGTATGCACATATATACATGCACACACACACAATGTTCACACACACATATTCACACACACACTCTCTCTCTCTCACAGACACACACACACACACACACACACACATACACACACACACACACACACACACACACACACACACACACACACACACACATACACACACACATCACAGAAATAAATCAAAAACAAAATTGTCAAAAGATGGTTATAGAAAACTGTTGATTATGACAAAAAAAAGAAAAGAGCCCAGTTTGGTTTTTTCCTGAAAAAGGAATTGGGAGAGATGAAGGTTACCATCTCATGAAATGTGTGTACATGCATACACAGGTGTATGTTCGTGTGCATGTGTGCTCAGATCTTTTCTTTCTGTAGGTGAGTCAGGTGGCAACCAGTCAAATGCTCCACACTCAGCTGCCTCTCTGTCTCTGTTTCTGGACTTTACACTTGGAACTCTGTCTCTGGACTTTTCACGTGGAATGAGCTCCCTCTTTTGATGCGTTAGATCTCTGTGGGGCTGCACAAAGTGTGTATATATGTGTGTGTGTGTGTGTGTGTCAAGGTGCCCAGAGTTAAAGTTTCCGGGTTTCCAGTCAGTCATCAGTCTTCCAGTTTCTCAATTTCATGGAAAATGTTCCACTTCTGGCTGCAAGAACAACAAAGATTCTGTTCCAGACCTTCAACGCTTCTTAAGTGAAGTGAGTTTGAAGCCAGTTTACTGTAATGTAACAAGAGCTTTCGCTGCATGAAAATTGAGGTTGCTCTTCTCCAAGAGAGCATGTGACCTCACTAGAGCGCCATATGGTTCTTTTTTTTTTCTGTCAGTTATGTATATTATTTGCATACTTTGTCATCAGAGTGCACTTTTTGATTATTTGTCACATTGTTAGACGAGTAGTTGACATATCACATTGATATAAAGTATCGACATGTCAGAATATATGATAACATTTTGGATTACCTTATATAAAGTATTGATGTGTCATAGTACATGAGAAAGTGTCGACATACCAGCTCTTTAAGTGTGGACATGTCAGATTACCATATATTGATATAAAGTGTTCAGAGTATGTTATATGATAAAGGGTTGACTTGCCAGAATGTGTAATGAAATGTTGATTTGTATGATTATCGGGTAAAGTCGTGTCAGGTTATAATGATAACATGTTTACAGTGTGTTGCATTGAGAGTGGTGTCTTGCACAGATTGGCACAGATCCCAAGGAGGCACGTTTCTGGCTGAGGCAGTTTGCACATGTAAGCTGGAAGAGGCCATTTGCTGTGGTGGAGATAGATCCAGAGGTCTTTGATGACCCATCTCAGGTAATGGAAGAAGAGATAAAGTACAGGCTTAATGTAAACCAGAAAAAGTCTTTAGCTGTTGTGGGAACAGACCCAGGTTTTCAGGTAATGGAAAGATAGAAGATTCTGAATAACATGGCTACTTAAGGATATATATATACATATATATATATATATATATGTATATATATATATATTTATACACACACATATATATATATTTCCCCCTTAAGTAGCCATGTTGTTCAGTATATTGACATAATTTTTCATGGACAGTCTACTCTGAACATCAAACTTGATTTTATCGACATGGGAATGACACACACTCCAACACTGATAGACTCTGAAGTCTGTGTGTGTGCGTGTGTGTGTGTGTGTGTGTGTGTGTGTGTGTGTGTGCGCGTGCTCTATAAGTAGATTTAAGCTGAATGTGGCAACCTCTGTGTGTGTATGTGGATGTACGTGTGTGTGTGTGTGTATGTGTGCACATCAAAGCCAGGGATCAAGCATGCTTAAAGCCATGAAATTCGTAAAGATGGGAAATATTGTTATGTGACATGTTCTTATCATTATGTTATCACCAGTTCCATGTGTTATAATGACTGTTCAGATTTTACTTCTCTTTGTTGCTTGCTGAATCGCCAAATGAACTTGCTTCGTTGACTTTCAGTGTTTTCTGTAACAAAGGCAGTGCATTAGTTATTGATGTTGACCCTCCATGCTCCAACAGGTGCCAGTGGATTGAATTTTCTTGATTCTTCATGCACAGTTGGAGCACCTGGCATCAGCTGTCTCATTTCTGCAACGAAATTCACTACGTCCTGTCCTAGTGTTTGGCGAAGTGCAAGGCGGTGATCGACTGTGTGAGCAGGTAAGACACAGTATATGGACACTCGGTGGATTATAATAATATGGGTATGGCATGAGTATAACAAGCCTTTGAAAGCAAAATAAACGTATAGACATAATATATGTATTATTCCTATATTTTTTATCTGTTTGTCAGTTGTAGAGTACTGTTGTTGGTGTGCCTCAGAAGGCGAAGGCGGTGTCTGTGGAGAGGAGTCGGATGCTGAGTGACGCTCTCAGTGAGCAGGGCCTGGAGTCCTGCCTTCTGTTTGCAGGCAGCGGCGTTCTGCAGGTGGACTCTGACGCCAGGTAGGGGTCAGCTGGCATGGAGCTCTCTCCCTCCACCCACATTACCATCATCATTTCTGGCCTCTTAAAGTTGCAGTTTTTGCAGTGTGTGGAGTTGTGGCCCAGTGGTAACACGTCTGCTAACGAAGCAAGAGAATCAGACGATGGGGGATCGAATCTCATATGTGCCAGAATATTTTTTCCCTCCACCAGGAGGTCTGAATGCTAGTCATTCGGATGAGATGTTAAACCAAGGTCCCGTGTGCAGCATACACTTACCGCACATAAAAGAACCCATGGCAACAAAAGGGTTGTCCCTGGCAAAATTCTGAAGAATAATCCACTGTGATAGTGAAGCAAATACACTTGATTGCAGAAAAAAAAGGTGTTGCTGCAATGTGACAATGCACTCTCCTCAGTGAGAGCAGCCCAAATTTCACACAGAGAAATCTGTTGTGATAAAAAGGTAGTACAATACAATACAAAACAATACAATACAATACAGTTACGCTTTTCTTGCTCCTATCTGACCTCTGTGTCTTACCGACTGTCTGCATCCTGTCTGTGTCTGAAAAGTAAGTTTCTTATTGCCACTTGGTGCCTCCTCTAACAACAAACTCAATATTTGACAATAATATACTTGATCACAATAAATGTACACAATCACACTGTGTGGCAACATTTTCATGCTTACCACCACTTGATGGTTATTTAACAGGGTATGCACTGGTTTGACAATAGTGCAAGTTCAACCAAAGGCTTCAGAATGGTAGATGAAAAAATCAGAGGAGATAGGGTGACAGAGCCCATTTGACAGGCAAAGGAAATCAGCATGGATTCCCATCCAGTTTCCGAAGATGAGGATACTACCTGAGACCTGTTACCATGGAAATGAAATATTGGTAGTTTTCTTCTAACTTGAACATTTTTAATTGTTGCAACTTTTATCACTGGAAGCCAAAATCTTATACCATGTATGTGAACTAGTGACGGTTTTGTTCCAACCTGAATAATTTTAACTATAGGAACATTATAATAGAAAATGAAGATCCAATACTATGTTAGTGAACTATTGACAGATCTATTCTAAACTGAAAATTTTAATTGTAGGAACATTATAACAAGTAGCCAAGATCTTAGACCACGTAAATCGGCTATTGACAATTTTGTTTTTACCTGACATTTATAATTGTAGATAAGGAATAACTGGTAGCCAAGATTTAATACCACATAAATGAACTATTGACAGTTCTGTTCTTACATGAATATTTTTAATTGTAGGAATATCATAACCAAAAGCCAAGATCTAACATTTATGATTATAGGAAAGTAATAACTGGTAGCCAAGATTTAATGCCAAATTAATGAACTATTGACAGTTTTGTTCTCACCTGAATAATTTTTAATTGTTGGAATATCATAACCAAAAAAAAAACACCAAGATCTAAATCCACGTAGATAAACCATTGACAGTTTTGTTCTTACCTGAATGTTTGTTTTATAATTGTAGTAATATCATATCCACAAAGGCCAAGATATAAATCCACATGATAGATAAACTGTTGACAGTTTTGTTCTAACCCAAACAATTTTTGACTCACTTGTGTAAACAAAGTGAGTCTATGTTTTAACCCGGTGTTCGGTTGTCTGTGTGTGTCTGTGGTAAACTTTAACATTGACATTTTCTCTACAAATACTTTGTCAGTTGATACCAAATTAGGCATAAAACTAGGAAAAATTCAGTTCTTTCCAGTCATCTTGTTTAAAACAATATTGCACCTCTGGCATGGGCACAAAAAAATTTTAAAAATGAAGCCTAATTATATGCAAACTGCATTTACTGTTATATTTATATTTTTTGTATTCTGTAAACTTGGAATTTTGATCTGATATTCTGACCCAACAACAAGAGCAGTCATTATTATCATTTTTTGTTCAAATAGGAACTTCTTTTGCTAAGCATGGAAGTTTTATTTATTTTGCAAACGTTTTGGTGCAGTTAATAAAAAAGGGAAATTACTCTGTAATTAATGCTAGGGGACTTAATTCGAATCTGGTTAGTATTTTTTTTTTTTTTTTTTTTTTAATGCGAAGCTTTATAATAACAAATACAGAACACATTTGAACGATTAGATTTTTTTTTAAGTGTATCACAAGTGAGTCTTGAAGGCCTTGCCTCTCTTGTTACTCTTGGACGCAGCAGCCCCAGAGTGAGGCAGGTGAACCAGGACCTGATCCAGTGGTGCCTGATGCGACAGGCCATTCCCATCATCCCGTCCTTCGGGGAGACCCTGACGGGGCGCATCGTTCAGGTCAGGCTGTGGGACGTCACCTCCGCCGTCACCAGGCAGCTGTTCCCGCTCAAGGTCATCAAGGTCAACTGTCATGGTGGCTTCCAAAATACAGAGGGGCAGGTGGGTTACTTACTTTGTGATATGAAAGACATAGATATGGGACACTGCTTGTTGAACTCATTCTGTCCGACTCCTCCTGAGCACTACTCAAGCGTGGGACACTGCTTGTTAAACTCATTCTGTCCGACTCCTCCTGAGCACTACTGAAGCGTGGGACACTGCTTGTTAAACTCATTCTGTCCGACTCCTCCTGAGCACTACACTACTCAAGCGTGGGACACTGCTTGTTAAACTCATTCTGTCCGACTCCTGAGCACTACTGAAGCGTGGGACACTGCTTGACTCATTCTGTCCAACTCCTCCTGAGCACTACTCAAGCGTGGGACACTGCTTGTTAAACTCATTCTGTCCGACTCCTCCTGAGCACTACTCAAGCATGGGACACTGCTTGTTAAACTCATTCTGTCCGACTCCTCCTGAGCACTACTCAAGCGTGGGACACTGCTTGTTAAACTCATTCTGTCCGACTCCTCCTGAGCACTACACTACTCGAGCGTGGGACACTGCTTGTTAAACTCATTCTGTCCGACTCCTCCTGAGCACTACTGAAGCGTGGGACACTGCTTGTTAAACTCATTCTGTCCGACTCCTCCTGAGCACTACTCAAGCGTGGGACACTGCTTGTTAAACTCATTCTGTCCGACTCCTCCTGAGCACTACTCAAGCGTGGGACACTGCTTGTAGCACTACTGAAGTGCCATTTCATGTATTCTGCCCTGGACCCAGGTCCTAGCAATGCTTGGGCTTTGAATTCTGACCAGATTGGTTGGTTTGACTTTTCAGCCTTGTGTCATTACTTTGGAAAGGACCACAACTTGTGATGAACTTGCATGCAATTTTACTGATGATGATATTTGAGGGCTGTTCAGGCATTTATGAGCACTTCTGTAAGTTTTGTTTGTTATCATGGTTGAAAAAAAAAATCATATTTCACTTGAATCTAACTGAAACAGAGTGTAGACAGTTTAATATGCTGTCCCTGAACCCACTTTGACAACACAGTTTGATCTGAACAGCAGGAAATGTAAAGACTTTAATTGTATCAAAAGGCTGTAATAAAAATTCTGCAGAATTCTCTAAAGTGGAGTGTGTGTTGTGGAAAATGCTTTTGCCACACAAGGAAAACACACACTCAAAAACTTACAGACCTGTATGGACAAAAGTTGTTCAGCTTTGGATCTGTATACAGCATCAGCCATGTAGTGATCCTTACCACCCCTTCATATGGCACACATGAAAAAGAAAGTTGCTTCATATATCATTGAAAAAAAAACAACCCAGAACTTACTTAGGCTTTTTCTCAAATGAGAGAGACAGAAACAGGTTGAGCACAGTGAGAGAGAGAAAGAGAGAGAGAAGTGAAACATGCATTTGGTGTCATATACTGTACCATGTCAAACTGATGCCAAGGCTCTCTACGCCATCTTGTCAGGTTTACGCTCTGTCTCGTCTTATGCTTTTTTTGGCTATTAAGCATATTCATTTGGCCTTATTTTGCTGCATGCGGCTTGTCTGTATTGTATTCTTACATTCTGTGTACTCGATTCGACTCGGCACCCTCGATTCGTTCGTTTTTCTCTACCTCTTAGTCGATCCTGTCTTTCCTTTCTCTGTTGGGGGTCGGATTCTCGCTGGGTGCCTAAGCGCGGGTTCCATGTCTCGTGTGCCATACCACGAAGGCAGGGATCATGATGCTGGGACTGAGACTCGGCAAGAGACTCTCCCAGGCCCAGAGCTCATGATTCCTCCCGATACGGACTGCGGCAATGCGTCTTTAGACGCTGATCGTGGAGGCGACTTTTGTACCAGTAAAACGGTCATGAAGGGGACCGGGGGGGTGTAACATGGTACGTATATGTAACACCAAACATGGAGTATAATACAAACTCCTCCTTTTACTGTATAACTACATTTTGATTTTCCTTCCCCAGACGAAAAATACTGTTAAAATGATGTGTACGTATGTATTCTTTTCAGATCATTGCCAACATAAACCTACCGTTTGATTTTGAAGCTTCCAAGGACGAAAGCTGGTGCACGGAGCCATTGAAACAGACAGTGAGTTTTTGAGCTTTCGTACAATGTATGATATTAGAGTATTCAGAGTTTGCCTTGTACGCTACTTTATGTAGACTTTTCTAGCTCAGATGGGTATCTTGTCATAAAAAAAACAAGTGTGGTAAGTGCATGGCACAAAGCATTGTGGCTGGCTGGCACATTGATATTTGAGGGTGTGCAAGTTGGATGTTTTAGTTTCTCCGTAACCCACCCAATGCTGATGTGGATTATGGGATCTTCAATGTGTGAATTCGATCTTCTGCCATTCGATTGTTGCCCATGTTGGCTGACTGTAACGGTGTTGTGGACTGAAGGTTTGAGGAGTGTTAGTTTCAGATGGTGTCCTGCAGATGTGTGCATTCAGTGACTGTACTTAAGTGTGGATCTTTGCGGTGTGGGGATGCTGATGGACATATTTCACCTTGTATGCTTGTGAGTGTTGTACAAGTTTGGGTATGTATGGTATTGTATGCAATTGTGTGTCTGTCTGTGGGCTTGTATATATTTGTTATGTGTGTTATCCTGTGCCAGTGAAAAAAAAACATCATCTCACTTTATAGTTTTTGTAACTCAAGGCTGTATCGAGGCTGAAAAGAGGACAATGATCGTTGTAGCAGCTGTGAAGAAAATGTTTAACATCCTGTTATAATCCTAGCAAAAAAATTGAAAAAAAGAAGAAAATGTTCATATCTTGAATATAAAAAGAAATCAAATGGAAACTAAAACAGTCCCTTTATCAAACAGTGCCTCATTGAAAGATTTCCATAATCTGAATTTCTGTAAATCAAAGCCGTCAGTAACTGTCACAGCAGAGACACCAAGTACATATAAAGTCACAGAGAACTCATATTGTTTATATGCTGTATAACAAGCAACCACACACTGATCCACACAAGCAAGCAAGCTCCAAAGCACAGGAAACAATCAAGAGTGAGTGTGAGAAAGTGGCAGACACACACGATACCAAAACCATGGCACTCTAGAGCACACACACACACACACACACACACACACACACACACACACACACACACACACACACACACACACAAAGGGACAAAAGAAGCAATTTTAAAAACACTAATGACTACCATCCAGAGGCAAACAGACATATCATTGTACGTGTGTGTGCGTGTGTATGTGTGTGAAATTCATTCCCCACTCCCTTTATTTTTTTTTCTCCTGCCGATGAAGTCCCATGTGCAGCTCATAGAAGAAAAGATAAGAAAATAAGGTGATTTATGGACGCATGCAAGTGATGAAAAAAAAACCAAAAAACGTGTCACAGCACTTGTGTAGAGGCAGAAGGCTCATCAGCATAGCAATCATGTAATGAAGTGTCATTGTAGCTTTCAGACAGTATTTATGACATTTTATATCATGTTATTTTTTTTATAGACATGATAGAGTAGGCTCTGAAGACCTGACCAACATGTCAGCACACACACACTGTGTGTGTGTGTGTGTGTGTGTGTGTGTGTGTGTGTGTGTGTGTGTGTGAAATTCACCCCCCACTCCCTTTATTCATGTTTTTTTTTTCCCACCAGTGAATGAAGTCCCATGTGCAGCACATAGAAGAAAAGATAAGAAAATAATGTGATTTATGGATGCATGCAAGTGAGGAAAAAAACAGGAAAAAAAACGTGTCTCAGCACTTGTGTAGAGGCAGAAGGCTCATCGACATGGCAGTCATGTAATGAAACATCGTTTTAGCTTTCAGACAGTATTTATGACATTTTATTTCATGTTATTTTTCATAGACATGATAGAGTAGGCTCTCAAGACCTGACCAACATGTCAGCATGTTGGATTTGTGCATAAGTCAGGCATCTGCTCTGGTTTTGTTTTTGTTTTGTTTTTTTGTTTTGGGGTCTTTTTTTGTTGTTTGTTTTGTTGTTGTTGTTATTTTTTATTTTTATAAAGCAGACGTGGTGTTGCTTATATGAATCGGTCCAAACACTTTGACACCTTGAAACAGAAACTGAAACTTTTTATTTTGTTAATAGCTTTTCTTTTCCCCCCAAAAGCAGCTTGTGCCCTGTGTTTTGATCCTTCAACTAAGTGAGCAAAAGAGAATTGTACAACCAGCCATTCAAATCTTGTAGGCCTGTTCGTTACCCCCATGAGTACCAATATGTAAGATGTGGTACATATGTAATAGCATGTTTGTGGGTCTTTGTCATTATTATTTTTTTCTTTCTTTTTTCTTCAGTGTTTTTATTATGTATGTGTATGAATGAGTGTGTGTTGAAGTCAAAGTCAGAATCTGAATCAGCAACAGCTGCATTTTTAAATCAAGCTGTCTTTGTGTGTGTGTGTGTGTGTGTGTGTGTGTGTGTGTGTGTGTGTGTGCACTTATGAGTTCATATTTGCATTCTCTTTCCTGACAAATCAGTAATTCCTTGTCACCCATTTACAGTTTATGATAAAGTCATGTTTTATATTTTGAGTGCTTGGTCAGTACAGTACAGTTGCTGTGTATTGTCAGATTGACCCATTTTTACTAATGAAGTGTGAATCAGTAGATGATCGATCAGTCATGAGGTTCAGACTAAAGGAATATCTGAAAAGTTGCTACTAGTTTTATCGCTCTGTGTGTGCTCGTGTGTGTGTGTGCGGGTGGGTGTGTGGGTGTAGATGTGTGTTTGTTTAGATATGTGTGTGTGTGTGTGTGTGCGTGTGCGTGCGTGCGTGTGTGTGTGTGTGTGTGTGTGTGTGTGTGTGAACATGAGAGAGAGATTATAGAGGCAGATTAGCTATTTTGAACTGAAGTGAGAATCTCTTGTCTCGACCAGTGATGGATGGTGGACGTGAATTTGCGTCCATAATGTCCGTAAAAGTATACCCGCTCCAATATGTTTACATTATGTGTCTAAATTATGATATGATTGTCTCTTTATATCATCTATTCATTTTCCTTATATCTACGTGTTCATTTTGTTGTTAAGAAATGATTGTCTCTTTATATCATTTATTCATTTTTCTTATATCTATGTGTTTGTTTTTTTATTTTTATTTTTTTAAATTTTTTTTCAAGGCCTGACTAAGCGCGTTGGGTTACACTGCTGGTCAGACATCTGCTTGGCAGATGTGATGTAGCGTATATGGATTTGTCCGAACGCAACTCCTTGAGCTACTGAAAACTGAAAAACTGAAAACTTGTTAAGAAATGTAAAAAAAAATAATAATAAAAAAATAAAAAGTGTGTCCTGCAGGTTAGGGAGGTGAGTGAGCTGCTGACAGGCTTACATGGGAAAACCTCGGTGGTGATCACGGCAGCTGACAAGGTGCTGCAGGAGTTGTTCACCCATCATGGTTAGTAACCCTCCATCACTGTTGTGCTTCTTTCTTTCCATCACTCTTTTGCTTCTTCTGTAATCGTCCTGGATTGTCGTTCTCACTGTGCTCATTTTTACCATAGAGCGTTGGTTAGGGAGGGGAGGGAGGCACCATTGTAAGGTTGGTTAGGCGTCGGATTTGTGATCCAGAGTCCACCAATGATTGCACGGGGTTCAAGGCCCCACCTCAGCAGGGTGTTGTGTCCTTGGGAAAGGCACTTTCCTCCTGCTTATCCTCACGTGGAACAAGCTCCCTGATAACCTCCGTCATTCTGATTCCCTGGCATCTTTTAAATCTCGTCTCAAAACTCACCTTTTCCCTCAGCAATAATTTCAATTGTGGCAGGTCCACTTCCTTTGCGTTAGCTGTGCTTGACTATGTGTGTATACATATGTATGTGTACATAACTACATGCATGTATATGAATGTGTATTGTGTGTGTGTGTGTTTATGTAAGTTTGTGCCTGCCTATGTGTGCATATGTGTTAGGGTAGCTGTTAGATACACATGTATGTTAAAATGTATGTATGCAGTGTGTGTGTGTGTGTGTGTGTGTGTAGTCACATTTTGGTGTGTGTATGTAACATAGATGTAATGTTTTATGTTAACAAAAGCGTTTTTGTAAAGCACCTAGAGCAGATTTCTGGATAGTGTGCTATATAAGTATCCATTATGAATGAGAGTCTGACATCTGTTGGGGAAGGTTAAAACAGCAGGAAGGTAGAGGATTGGGCTCTGCCTTCCCATGCTGAGCCCTAGACAGAATGGGTATGAGTTCACTGCCTCGATGGCCATTAAATGGCTATGGCTTTAACCTGTAACTGGTAAGGGATGCCCAGTCAGCTTGGTCAGTTGTGCGCCAGTGTCTGAGTCAAATTGTTGCAGTGAGTTAAAATCATGAACACACAGCATTAAAACACTGTGTTGTTGTCTAGTGGTGCCTGAGTAGTATTAAATTGGTCCATTCCTCCCCACAGTTTGTATATGGTAATTTCATCAGTTATGTCACATGATGTTGGTGTCGACATTAAACCCAGTGTTACATTGATGTTAATGGAACTTTGTGACTTTGTGTAATGTTGAATGGATTTTGATAGAAGCTTCTTACTCCATTTTTAGGTGTTCGGTACAGAGATATTTCCGTGTGTCAAGAACATAAATGCTGACATGGATTATTGTACTTTTCATACATACATCTTGATCTAAAGCATGCGTGTATACTTGAGAAGATGGCAGGTCTCTTCCATCACAGTCCCTGCGCTGGCAGTTAACAGGGAGCTATCACTTTTAGGTCGCCAGGAGGCCACACACCAGAGGAGACCTTTGCCTTGCTGCTGAGTGTCAGAGTCCCGTGAGTGGTGTTCAGTAGTGCCTGTTCTGACATGATATAGACCGGACATCGTCCACTTAACTTCCTGCTTATGACAACAATCACATTCTCACGGAGCCAGATTCAGACTCATCGTGTCCCCTCCAGAGTGGAGACAGCCACAGAATTATACTCACTCTCCACCGAATTATACTCACTCTCCACCGAACTATACTCACTCAAGTACTTGTATTTCCTTTCTGTCATCAGGCTGTGGGACATTTCTGAAAGAGACAACACCACTCCTGAAATGCCACAGCCTGGAGAATGTGGATGTGGAGAGGCTAGGAAACCTCCTGTCCAGGTGGGCTGATTGCTTCCTTCCTTGTCTTGCTTGCTTTGTGTGCTTGTGGCTGAGTGAACTGCAGGTGTGAGTGTGTATCTCTGTTTAGAGTGAACTGCAGGTGTGAGTGTGTATCTCTGTTTAGAGTGAACTGCAGGTGTGAGTGTGTATCTCTGTTTAGAGTGAACTGCAGGTGTGAGTGTGTATCTCTGTTTAGAGTGAACTGCAGGTGTGAGTGTGTATCTGTGTTTAGAGTGAACTGCAGGTGTGAGTGTGTATCTCTGTTTAGAGTGAACCGCAGGTGTGAGTGTGTATCTGTGTTTAGAGTGAACTGCAGGTGTGAGTGTGTATCTCTGTTTAGAGTGAACCGCAGGTGTGAGTGTGTATTTCTGTTTAGAGTGAATTGTAGGTGTGAGAGTGTATCTCTGTTTAGAGTGAACTGCAGGTGTGAGTGTGTATTTCTGTTTAGAGTGACTTGCAGGTGTGAGTGTGTATCTGTGTTTAGAGTGACTTGCAGGTGTGAGTGCGTATCTGTGTTTAGAGTGAACTGCAGGTGTGAGTGTGTATCTCTGTTTAGAGTGAAGTGCAGGTGTGAGTGTGTATCTCTGTTTAGAGTGAAGTGCAGGTGTGAGTGTGTATCTCTGTTTAGAGTGAATTGCAGGTGTGAGTGCGTATGATCTCAATTTTCACTACCTTGACAAACATAGAGTGATGGATATGAATTTGTCTTTTGTTTGTAGCCAAAATAATGTCACAAGATTTATTTATTTGTTTTTATTCATCTGTCATTTTTGGTATGCATTTTTCTTCTAAATCATTGTGAAGTTATTCTCGCTTTGTACACATGATTGCATGCAAACACCTGTTCACAATGAGAATATTTGATGACAAATAACAGAGTATGAATCTTGTCATGTGACATACCGCACAACACCCAAACATGTGCAAACACTCGACTGGAATGAATCCAGACATTATCATCACCCTTACTGATAACGAAAGTATTACAGTTCATTTGTCCATTCTAGTTTTAACATATAATTATATTGTAGACATTGTAATATATTTGTTCAGAAATATAAAAGAAAAAAAAAAGTCAAACCGATTTCATCAGAACAACTTTTTAGCTTTTTTTTTTTTTTTTCTGTTGCTGTGTTGATACTAGCTGAGTCGACTGATTGTATCAGGGAAAAAAATAATGAAGGCTTTTTGCAAGCGCGTATTTTGTTTTTGGATGTTTGAATTCCGGCTTACTTTCATATTTATTTATTTAAACAGTAACCATCAGTATAAGTGATGATGTAAGTCTTGTCTTTAAAATTTGTCAAGATAATATGTCATACTCTCTATATGTATATATATCATGCTCCCCTTCTGCTTCAGATGTTGTACAGACTAAAACGAAATTTATTGTTGTTTTACAACACACAAAAAATGTACCTTCTAATAATGAGTATCAGTGTATTGTGTTTATTCTTTTTCTTCAGGTCGTTCAAGAAAGATTTATCCAACACATACTTTGAAGACATCAGAAACCAGGTCCACACTATCTTTGTGTCAGAATGGTGAGGTTTTTTTGGTATATAGATGCATATGCTATAATAGTGAATAATATCCAGGCCTGTATGGATTTGTTTTACATAATAAGGAAACAGAAGAGACGTTTAAAAGCAGTCTTGTTTTAAGTTTTAACCATGAAAACTCACTTGCGCTTGGGATGGGGGGCAGAAATGGTGGTTAGGAGTGGGGGTGTGAGTTTAAAATCTCTCATCAGTGCTCATGTTAGCTCTTTTGTTCCTCCAAGGCGAAAAGTTAACATACACAGTGACAGCACACACAGACACTCACTCCGACACACACACCCTCACTCCCACACACACACACCCTCTTACACACAGAGACATACATGCACACACACACGCACACATACACACACACATGCGTGCATGGGTACACACACATACACACACACTCACACACACACACACACACACACACACACACACACACACACACACACACACACACACATTCTCACTCACACTCTTACTCACACACACACACCCACATACTCACACACACATTCACACACTTACTCACACACATATGGTATACACAAACACACGCAGTGCCATGCACATGTGTTTCTAAACCTCCTTTTGTTTTTGTCTCCCCCAGTTACACTGCAGCAGCCATTATATGCCATGTAGAAGGCTGCGACATACCCTACCTGTGCAAACTTGCTGTGTCTGCACAAGCTCAGGTGAGAGAGTGAAAGAGGATGTTTGGTTTAATCCTGATTTTTTTTTTTTTTTTTTTTTTTTTTCTCAAAGGTAAGTACAGACATTGCAAACACTCAGAGCTACAACAAGCCAAAGCTTGAGATGTGCTCATTGAACAACAGATGCGTGCACTGAATACATAGCAACATAGCGGCAGTATCACGAAACACGTCATCTATATTATAAACAGCATCAAATTTTCATTGAATTTTGGAAGAAATTGAAAAGGAATAACAAAGAAATTTTTTTTTTTAAATATATATATATAGAGAGAGAGAGATATACAGATACTCATATATGCACACACATATACATACATATAGATACACACACATACATACATATAATAGACATTTATATATATATTCTCCCTTATGAATGCTGTTGCAGTCTACACAGCTCTTGCCAGTATTTTGGCCTTAGACCCTTCTTCAGTGAGGATGGCATCAAGGTACCATAAAGTTCGGTCTATAAGCTGCGACTTTTTACTCCAGCTTCAACCTCCGCGGCTTATACAATGATGCGGCTTGTTTGAGGATTTTAACGATCCTAGGAGTGTCACATTCTCGTCTATTCTTAGCTGCCCGTCTGCTCACCAAAATCATGATTTCTGTCCATGAATTTTTGGATGAGCTTCAGGATAGTGTACTAACTGTTCACGTTTTGTAAATCAAATCCGCACACATTAAAGCCTTCAGATCAGCATTCAGTTCTACTCTGCTCAAGCGTACACCCTCATCATGCCGAAAACACGACGTTATGCCTATGATGCAGCCTTCAAATTGAAGGCAATCGACCTAGCAGACGACAGTGCAGGCGACTAACCAGCAGCGACCTCCACCTTCATGTTCATGAAGTGAAAGCGAGGCTGAAGTCGGTGACAAGATGGCGGAGGAAGCTGTGCTGGTTCTTTTCAACTAGGACACTGAAGACGAAGATTTCAGTGGATTCAGTCAGCAGGATGACGTTGAATAAATGTGACTATCCCTAAATTATGGATCTTATTTTCGTTGTGTTTATTTATTATTTTTTTGTGGCACTAGCAGTATTTTCGTTTGCTTTTCTTTGTGTTGTTCCCGCTTGTGTTTATTTCATAATGTACAGTATTGACAGCTTTTCTGTAGTATCAGTATGTGTTCCGGTACCGGAAATAAGTGCGGCTTATAAGCCAGTGCGGCTTATGTATGTATAAAGTTCAATTTTTTTCCAAAATTTAGTGGGTGGGGCTTATATACCAGTGCGCTCAATAGACCGAACTTTGCGGTACTTAAACTGCTTCACTGTTTCTGGCTGTTGTCTGCTGACATTGATCTTGTTCTTGACTGGGTCCTTGCTGTTAGTCATGAGTTATGGAGGGATAAGAACATCAGTCTCAGAACAAAGTTGAAGCTCCTACATGCACTGGTTCTCTTTATTTTCTTTTATGCATGTGATTCCTGGACTCTTGCAGAGCTTCAGAGAAGGATCTGAGCAGTGGAAATCTGATGCTTCGGAATGCTCCTTGGCATCTCTTACAAGGACTTCATAACAAATGAAGAAGTCAGAAAAAAAAAACAACAACATCAGACAGCATATTGTTCACTACGAAGACTTGCTGACCACGGTAAAAAAAACCCAACAAAAACCAGAAGATGAGATGGTATGACCACATGACAAAACCTGGTGGGGTTTCCAAGACCACCCTTCAGGGAACAGTGCAAGGGAAATGGAAACAAGGCAGAGAAAGAAGTAGGCAGACAAAGTCACCGAGTGGACAGAGTTGAGCTTTGCTGAAACTCTGGCCCCATCCCACAACCGCCAGAAATGGAGAATGTTGGTGATGCATTGTGCGGTGCAAGCTCCCATAATCAGATTAGGTTTTGGGATCAGTGTGATACATATATACATAGATATACAGACATATCCATAAATACGTATTCATAAGGACAGAAAGAGGACATTTTTGGCACGAAGGAACAACCTTTGCCATTTGCTAAAGAGCATCTAGATATTGCTTGGAGACCATGCTGGAGTATTCTCACCATATTATTTCTCTGTTTATTCTGTTTGCTTTCCACATGTGAAAACAGTTCAGTTTTTGTCAGAAACAAGTGTGAGACATACAATTCACAATGAGATGTCAGTGTTGGGTTACCATGAGGCTCCTCAGCACAAGAGACCCAGAACTATGTGATTTGTTTTGGGTGCTTTCCTTTTGTTAGGTATTGTCGTGTGATTTGTTCTAGAGCTGTTACATGAACTACGTGAACCGAAACTGAAATATGATTCGATCTATGCATGTTTGTACCTTTAGTTTCAGTTTCAGTAGCTCAAGGAGGCGTCACTGCGTTCGGACAAAACCATATACGCTACACCACATCTGCCAAGCAGATGCCTGACCAGCAGCGTAACCCAACGCGCTTAGTCAGGCCTTGAAAAAAAAACAAAAAAAAACAAAAACAACAACAACAAAAAAAAAACAAAAAAAAAAACAAACAAACAAACACACACAAAAAAAAACAAAAACAAAAAACAAAACAAAAAAAACAACAAAAAAAACACACACAAAAACGGGGGAATAAATAATAGATAAGCTTGCATAAATAAATAAATAAATAAATAAATAAATAAATAAATAATACTTATAATATAGAAAAAGGTAGTAGTAATAATATTAGTAATACTAATAAAATGATTTTCATGTTCACGCCTTTTCATAAAAAGACCTCACACACGCATGGATGCATGCACGCACGCACGTACACACGCACGCACGCACGCACGCACGCACACACACACACACACACACAAAAAAAAAATGAATTTAAGCGCGTTGGGTTACGCTGCTGGTCAGGCATCTGCTTGGCAGATGTGGTGTAGCGTATATGGTTTTGTCCGAACGCAGTGACGCCTCCTTGAGCTACTGAAACTGAAACTGAAACTTGTACCTTTAGTCTTGGTCTGTCTTTTGCTGCATTATCAAGTAAGGCAGGGAACTCTTGTTTTTCTCTTTCTTTGCCCCCCTTTCTCTCTTTTCTTTGCTTCTGTATTCCCCCCCTCCACCCCCCCCCCCCCCCCGCCATCCCCAACCCCACCCCCAGACCGTTGCCTCCCCCTGTTGTTGTGTGTGGCCCAATGTTTTTATTTCTGTATTTCCAGGGGGAGGGCACAGGAGACATTCTGTGGGATGAGATTCGGCGCAACTTTTCACAGCTGTTTTGGAGGGCACGGACAGAGAACTTTGTCACACCATGGTAATGGCATCAGACACCGACACAAAAACAGCTGCACGAAAAAAAGAAATGGCGTCAGAAACAGACGTAGACATGGCTGCGTGAAAACCTTCTGTAATTTATCTTGTATACATCATTTTATGCATCACTGCAGGTTTTGCACAGAGTTAGCTATAGATGAATGAGGTTTGGATAAAATCTGTTCACAAGTTGCTAATGAATATGTATGTGATGTGTGTGTGTGTGTGTGTGTGTGTGTGTTATTTGCCTCTGTGGGGTCTTAATTTATTAATACCTAGGATTTTCATGTTCACGCCTTTTCATAAAAAGACTTCACACACGCATGCACGCATGGATGCACGCACGCACACACGCACAACAGCAACAACCCCCCCAAAAAAGGAAAGAAAAACAAGAAACAAGAAACATCATGTGTAGAGACAGGATGAGGTGAAGAGCAAGGAGAAGGAATCTGAGAGAGGGCAGTGATTTCAGGACATTGGAGCTCAGATGTCAACAGTTACAGTTTGAGTCTCATAATTATATTACATATGACTGGTCTGTTACTCTTTTGAACATATTTTAGAGGCGGCCAAATAGCAAAACGCTCACCATGGAAGTGAATGTCCATGGGTTCATTCTCACATGGTCCAAGACTTTTACTGCCCCTCACTAGGCTTTGAATGGTAGTCTGGGTACCAGTCTTTCAGATGAGGTGTTAAAATCTTGTTTGCGCTGGCTAAACGAACAAGTGAGTTGCCATACAGAGGATATCAGGGCAGTCAATTGGTACATTTTTGTGGGTAGTGTATTGCACTTGAGTAAATTGTTGTTTTTCTTAAACTGATAATGTTGTATTTATCGGTGTGCGTTTTTAATTTCTTTTATCTTGTTTCCTTCATTTTCTTTCCTCAGAGTGACAGGTGATATCATGTATCTGTGTCACTTATTTCAGCGTAATGATTCAGTGTATTCTGACATTATCAACATCTTTTAAACAGTGTAAATGATTGCAGGTACTTCAAAAGGAGTGATGGAACATGGAATCTGGATAGCAACTGGACTGTGTTCTGGTGAGGCGCTTTTCTTATGTCTTGATACACAAGAGGATGAACAAAATATGGATAATCATAAGATGAAGAAATGGGGTGATCATTTATAACAATTATATTGATATTTACAAGTGAATCTGATAATAATGACTGATTTATTAAAAAGAAAGTATACATCTGTGAAAACAGCCATATTTATTTCAGTCCAATGATAAGAATTTATAAATACATATGACATGTGACTACTGATATGACTTGGAATTTCAAACACTGATACACAGACACACACATGCAAGCACATACACACACAAACACACACACATATTAACACACACACACACACGTGTGTGCGCACACATGCACATGAATGCATTCATGCACATCCATTTGCATACATAGCCCACCAGAACATTCAGAAAAGAACCTTGCAGTCAGTAATTTCAGCAATCAGGAAAACAGGTCACTACATCAGTCAGTGTGGAGCCATGGTCTCTAATGGTAAAGCACCTGACCAGGAAGAGAGCGTCCGTTTGTTCGAGTCCTGCATGGACCAGGATTTTTACCTCACCCCTCCATCAGACCCTGAATGAATTGATGGTCTTGGTGCTAGTCTTTCAGATGAACCAGTAAATTGAGGTCTCTGTGTGCAGCACACTCTCAGAGCACATTGCAATAAAAGAGCAAAACTCTGTTGAAAAAAAACCCACTTATGTAGAAAAACAGAAGGAAATTTGCGCAACACTGCCAAAGACGTATCCTTGAAAGTGGATGATCCTCGATTGTGTTGTCCCATTCTTCCCAGTCAAGCCCACAAGACAGGAAGTGCTGGGTAGGAGCCAGCCACAGCCTGAAACAAACAAACAAAAAAAAAGTCCACCTCTGCTAGGACTTGAACACGTCCTCCCAGTCATCAGTCCATGATGCTAACTTCCTTGCTACTGTGGAGTGATGGAGTGATGGCCTAGAGGTAACGCGTCCGCCTAGGAAGCGAGAGAATCTGAGCGCGCTGGTTCGAATCACGGTTCAGCCGCCGATATTTTCTCCCCCTCCACTAGACCTTGAATGGTGGTCTGGACGCTAGTCATTCGGATGAGACGATAAACCGAGGTCCCATGTGCAGCATGCACTTAGCGCACGTAAAAGAACCCACGGCAACAAAAGGGTTGTTCCTGGCAAAATTCTGTAGAAAAATCCACATCGATAGGAAAAACAAATAAAAACTGCATGCAGGAAAAAATGCAAAAAAAATTGGGTGGCGCTGTAGTGTAGCGACACGCTCTCCGTGGGGAGAGCAGCCCGAATTTCACACAGAGAAATCTGTGATAAAAAGAAATACAATACAATACAATACTGCAGCTGGATGACTTGGGTGCTTTGTGGAGGAAACCGTTGAATGAACTGGGGTAGTTTGGCACAGTGCTGTCACATGTTTGAAGCAGGAACCCTGTGGTTTTTTGTTGTTGCAGGTATGGAATCTCAGACCCCGGCACTTCTTTGAAGTTGATCCAGAAAGCCACGGCGGCTCCTGACTCTTTCCGATGACTCCGAGCAAGCGCATGGTCTGGCAGACATGGAGCTGTGAGTGGCTGCTTATTGGAGTTATGAGTGACTGCTCATTGAAGTTGAGTCACTGCTCATTGGAGTTGTGAGTGGCTGCTCAGTGAAATTGTGAGTGGCTACCCATGGGAGTAAAGTGGCTGTTCAGAGGAGTTATAAGTGACTGGTCATTGGAGTGGAGAGTGACTGGTCATTGGAGTTGTGAATTACTACTCACTGGAGTTGTAAAAGTGGTTGCCTATTATGGTTTTGAGTGGTTGCTCATTGGAGTTGTAATTGGTGGCTACTCATTTGAGTTGTGTGGCTACTCACTGGAGTTGAGTGGTGGTTCACAGTTGTGAGTTGTTGCTCACTGAAGTTGAGTCACCACCAGGTGGATTTGTGAATGATGAGCGTGGTTATCTGTAAACAGTATTCGGTTGTAGTCTTATTTGAAATATATTCTCTGTGTGGTTTTGAGACTAATTTGGGACCCTATCTGGTCATTTGCAGGTTATTCAGATTTTTGTTATGGTCAGTTAAGTTGCGTGAATGCCCAGTCGGGGAAATGTATGTTATTCAGAATTCTTAACCATGCGTAGAAGCAAGCGTTATTTGGAACCCCATTTGTCATTTGGGGCCACTTTGGCAGATTTAGTTTGGCGGTATACTTTGATCCAGTGTTCACCAGTGATCAGTTTGAGGCCCCATTTTCTGTGGCCCTGTAGCTTCTTGCTGCTATACATTCTATTCAAAAGTAATGTGCCTTTGGAAGGAGGGGAATATATGTTTGTGATACTGTTGTTTCTGAATGCATCTGAAAGTCTGCCTGTGTAAAATGAATGTGTGTCGAGGTTAAGCCTAATAGTTGTATGCCATTTCTTAAAATAATTATTTTCTACTAATTGTCAAGTCATGTGTTTTGTTTTTTTATAAATTCTTGTGCTGGCCATGGTGTCAAAATGTAGCGCATCATGATTATATGTAATGGAAAGCTTTTTCAAACTTAATAATGTTAATGATCAACTCCCATTCAAGAATGTTACAAAGTATAATTTTGTTGGGGGCTTACTCAAAGTTTAATGTCCAGACAATTCACCAAGAAACAGTTCTGCTCAGTGTTGATAAAATACTAGTCTGGTAACACAGAACATTCTGCATGACACTATGTGTATGCTAAAGCTTTGTCAGAATAGAATGTTTCCTGTCACAGAAGCTGGCATGTATTGCTGTAGAGGAGGTTTGCCACCATTTATTTTGTCCCTTTTGTCTCATGTTTGAGACCGAATAGAGAATTCAGCAGCGCTCACTGTCTGGCCTAACTCGGCAGCGTTCACAATCCTGCCATGTTTGAGCAGCGCTGGCGATAAATTTTCTGCTCCAGGTGAATTCCACTGTAGCATAATTATAAGCAGCTGTGATCAGGACCATTCTATTGACCAGAGCAGTGTGAATAACAGCTACTGTGTTTTCAGTCAGCGTCAACTGCTGTATCCAGTGATAACCACTTAAAATTTTCTTTCTTCCCTGAGCTAAAGTTACTCCAGCAGCATCACAAACTTCATTTTCATCAGCCGGTTTCCAAGCTCATACCAAATAATGCATAAACGTCTAGCAAAGGGGGATAACTTTTAACAGCATTTCCTATATTTTCAAGGTGTCATTGTTCCTGTGTTGTGCAATTAATAAGGGCTTTTTTTCTGCTTTGATATGACCAAAATTAAGGATGATTGAA
Source organism: Babylonia areolata (assembly GCF_041734735.1). NCBI lineage: Eukaryota > Metazoa > Mollusca > Gastropoda > Neogastropoda > Buccinidae > Babylonia > Babylonia areolata. Next base: position 9,710,871 of record NC_134876.1, on the reverse strand, counting down.
AAGCATGTACTTGATGAGCTTCTAATGGATATTGTAAGTGATTTTGTTATAAAATTTGACAGATTTTACAATCATTTTATGATAATTTTGGTGGTTGTAGTTTTCAACCGTCCTGCAGAAAAGTTTTGTTTTTAATGTGAAGAGTTTAAATGAAGGGCCTCTTCATTTCATTCATGCAGTTCAGCCCAAATCTGGCAGGCAGGAATGGGCTGCCAAGGCTGATAAAAAGGGGTTGAAAGGGTTAGTGTTCAGACTTGCAGGTAAAAAAGAAATCATCTGTGATAATAATGAAAACAAATGTTGTTGCATGGTGAGGATAATGTTTATTGATGATCTGATGTCAAACTAAATTGGATAAACAAGTTTTTTTGTTTTGTTTTTTTTGTATTATTGGGATCAGATAATATGCAATAAAGGCGTACATTCTCTCCCTCACCATTCTCACCTGCTTTTAGTATGTTGTGTTCTTGCATTATAGTCACCCATTCTTAAAGTCTCTTTATCCGTTGTTATGCGTACTGATATTCAATGTGGTGTTAACCGTAATATTTTGTTTGTGTTATATTTCCTCATCTCCACATGGGAATATGGCCTTGTGCATTAAATCATCTGAGTTCTGAGTTGATTGTTTCACTCCTTAACCCTTTGAGCTCTGACCACCGCTTTACCGGTGGTAGAGAAAATGACGCAATGCCTAGCCACCGGTTGAGCGGTACGTAAACACTTGTGTCGTGTTTTGCTATGTCATTTTTCAATACCACCGGTAAAGCGGTGGTCAGGGCACTCTTTTATATCTGCCGTGACACATTAAATACCAATTATTTGCAAATTTTGGCTCAGGAGCTCAGGCAGCAGGGTTGAAATTGCTCAGGGGCTCAAAGGGTTAAGTACGTCCTTCTCTTGTCTCAAGTCTCACTCTCTGCGTCTTTCCTGTGCCACCTTTCCTCCCACGCTTTCCTGTCCATCCACCTATCTACCTCTGCCACCCCACCCCCTCCCTACAAGTCAGAAGTCTGTCTCCCCTCTGGTCAGTCTGCCTCCAATGCTGTCCAGTATCATCCATCAAACAATACCATGTATTGCATGACAGCCACCTTCATTTGTGATTAAGTGGTGATAAAAAAAAAATATATATATATATATATATATATACAATTTTCATTCTTTTCGTTGACAGCAGTCTACAATACTAGGAAAATGTGCACTTTAACTCTCTCCATATGAATGGCGAAAGAGACGATGTTAACAGCGTTTCACCCCAATTACCATTATCAAAATATTGCAAGCGGAAGGCTCTTAAACTGAAGAGGTGAATGTTGACAAAGAATACCACAATTCTGACGACGGAAGCTAAAGGTTGGGTCATTCAGACACCCACTGGACATCCGAGGGGTCTGTGTAGAGGAGAAGAGAGGACTGGCCGTACTGAGTGAGTTAAGTGAGAACTCTGCCTGGATGCATTTTGGTGAATGTGACTGCGCATGCACACAAGCCACACAGGACAGCAAGCAATCAAACACACATATGCATACATGGAGAATCAAACTACCCTGTTTTAATAAATTACCCATTTTATTTTGATCACTTCCCTCCTGTACAGTATTACAAAAAATGCATAAAATTAAAGAAAAACAGCCTGCTTTCCCTCATAATCTATCAATCACATTTGAAATGATTGGAATAATGATGCAAGTTTTGACACATTAAAAATTACTCACATATTGTAGGAGGCTGTTGAGAACATCAGTGGAAATGAAATATACAGCAGTTACCAATAAATAATAAATACTAATACTTACGGTGGGGAAAAGGCACACAGTTTCAAGCCATTGCTGCCTGGCACTTCCCAACAGCTTTCACACAGGTAAGTGTGAGAGGTACAGAAACATAAACACAGAAATCTCCACAGCTTTCACACAGGTAAATGTGAGAGGTACAGAAACAGGTACAGAAACATAAACACAGAAATCTCCACAGCTTTCACACAGGTAAATGTGAGAGGTACAGAAACATAAACACAGAAATCTCCACAGCTTTCACACAGGTAAATGTGAGAGGTACAGAAACATAAACACAGAAATCTCCTAAAAAAAAACAAACGAAACTGAAGCTTAAAATCTCTTCATCAGCTCATGCACCCTTTATTTGACATGTGCACACAGACACAATGATGGAAGAAATAAAAAAAAAACATGCAGCTTTTGTTCAAGACTGAACATTGCCCATTAGTCTCAAACATGCACACACAAAACATGAAATGGAGAAAAAAAAAAAAACTTGGCAATATTTCGTTACTTGAGTCTCTGAATACCAAGAACATAGAGCCTGGGAAACATTTCTCCAACACACATGATCCTGGGGAGATTCTTTTCAGCTGTGCCCATATCATTCTGGCTGCCTTCACCTCAACCCAAGTGCTGCGGTGGTATGTCTGCCTTGGTAGGAAATTACCTTTGCATGTTTCTGAGTGTTTGTGTTGTTTTTATCCTGAGTATCATAAATGGAAATGATCACTAACAAAAGAAGGGGGGCGAATAGAGATGACCGATGTAGCTGGTAACAAACGCAAGCAAACCAACAAAGGTACACAATAATGCAATGTGTTTGGCTGAGAGGACTGGTGGAATAGGTGGAAATTCATCAACAACAGTATCAGGCAGGTCAGAATTATAGACTATTGGCTAGCTGTGGAAGGGAGGGAGTGAAAGGGCACAAGACGAAACACTCGGCCATTTCTACTTTTCTTAAACACAAAATGAAACTTTTAACAACACTCGCTTGGCTTGGATGAACAGTGATAATTAGTTCTGGTAATGCATAAACTATATTTGATTTTAAAAATGCCCTGCTTTTAACGCCCTGCACACAGCATAATGAGTACATAAGCCTGGGTGATGCTGATTTCTTTTTCAACCATGAAAAAGCAGTCATCCTGTTTACCGGTTTTCTTTTTCAACATTAATATTTCTAAAGAGTTCCACATCATGCACTAATATTAATGAATTCTTATTTTTGAAAAAGCACTACAATGTGCTCTAATAACTGCAATTTTTTTCCCCTAAAGATTATAAAATAGGCACTGATAAAAAAATTAAAAAAAGTATTTGATTTGCTAATGAGCACCACAGTATACACTTTTAATAGTTGGGGTTTTTTTCTTAGCAGGCCCAACAGTCCTGATAAGTGATTTTTTCCCCTACAGACTCAAAGAGCATAACAGTCCAAATAAGAGCAGTTCAATTTTTTGCTATCAACAAATGGCTTGGAAAAGGAATGGAGACGAAAAAAAAAAAAAAAAAAAGTTTAAAATGTCGTCTTGTCCCTCTATTTTCATTTTTACTTTCATCCATTATCATTTAGCTGTCCTATCACTTACACCAGTTCAGTGACATTACCCCCACTCTGTTCATCTTGAGCCCCCCTTTCACAGCCACAGTCCCAGCACTGACAGTGCACAAAGAGCTCATTTTCCTCTTTTATAATCCAGCCCCCACAACTACCATGAAACAAAGTTGTCTGTGCCTCTGTGTGCATATATGGGTGCTGTGGATAATAATAATAATGGATACTTATATAGCAAACTATCCAGAAATCTACTCTAGATGCTTTACAAAAACGCTTTTGTTAACATAAAACATTACATCTATGTTACAAACACACACCAAAATGTGACTACACACACACACACACTGCATACATACATTTTAACATACATGTGAATCTAACAGCTACCCTAACACACATACGCACACATAGGCAGGCACAAACTTACATAAACACACGCATAAACACACGAATGAATGAACATAAACACAAAAACTGCTAAGCATAAATTTCTAAGTTCCGTGCTGGAGTTACATTTCACTAAGAGGTGAAAGATGTACACTCAACATTTAAAACAGGAGGCCAAACAGAAAACTGAGTTTCTCTTTTTGAGATAAACATCTGTTATGCCATTCTGCTCTCATATAACCAATATATTTGATCCGTGTTTTGTTGCGGTCACATTTCTTATGCTTTTCTGTCGTTAAACAGTTTGACAAAAAAACAAGTCAATAAATCTGACACAACACGACATTAGTACCACAATATATCATAGAAGACCCCCATATATCTTCAGGCTGATGTGCATGAATAGCCATGCGATGCACTTTTTTTTTTCTTTTTTTTTTAAATGTAGAGCCATTTTTTATAGCGCTGCCCAGCAGCAACAATGACCTGTTTTCATGAATGGCAAAATGGACATGAATGGCAAGACTAATCGTTGTGAACAGAACATTTCAACCAATCCAAAATTAAAAGCATCCGTATTAAACCCTAAAATTACTCACTCATCAACTTTTTGCTTTTGGTCAGGAAAAGAAGTTATGATGTCCCTTAGCCTTTTGTGGCCATTGGAGCGGTGAATTCATATCCACTTCACAGACTGTGTGTCGGGCTCGGAATAAGAAGGTGGGCCAGCCCAGTCCTATCTTCCTGCTGCTCTAAGCTCCCTTGACTGAAATCAGGTACCTGATCACACTGGGACCCTGCATTTCATGAAAATCATGGAGCATTGGAGGTTGTCTATTCCTGGCAGTATGCATTGAAATATAAGTTCATTGATGTCCAATGGCCAAGTCTTCTTCAACACCCTCTGGCTGGCATTCGACGTATCATCTTACATCACTCCTCTTCCTCTCCTCACCCTCTCCCAAAGCTTGCTGCATGTATTCTGTCAGTCATAGTCACCTGATCAAAAATGCTGTCTGATTGGATAGACGGACTGAATTACCATCGGATGGGCTGTCAGTTTCATAACTGCTGTTGTAATTCACCTTCCTGTTTAAACCAATCAACAGACAAGAGAGATCCTTCTCCATCGTTATAGCTGTCCATAATCATAAACACTGCTTGCACAGTTGTGTAAATCCTCGGACTGGGACCACTTTCTTTACTGGACAAAGTTTTCAACACCTTTTTTTTTTTGCATATGATGCAACCCCCTTTCCATGTGGTCCAGTTACCAAAGCATTATCAAGGAAAAACGGGTCTTCTACTTGATGTATGCTCATTTAAATAGTATTTTTATAATCCAGACATATCAAACTAACCGTTCAGAGTCTGTTCATGTACACTGAACCAAACTCCAATGGAGGTAAAATCGGAAAATATGCAGAACGTCAGTGGACATCTGAAAGGCACTATGACAACACTTAATTCTTGCAGGATGTCAGCTGACATCTCATAGCCACTCAACTGGTTAATTGTGGTTATCAGTACAAAATATATAAATAAATAAATACCACAGGTAAAGTAGACGTGTGAAGAAATGAACAAGTTTTCAGTTGGTCACAGCACATCAGTTACTGAGCTGTACAATTCTGACACACTGAAGATGACACTTCTGCACAACAGATTTCAAGACTAGATCATGTGTATAATTGAAAAAAAAAAAGTGAAAATACTTGGTTGTAGCAAAACTATTCTATTCGCAATTTAAAAAAAAAAAGTATTTACAAATCTCTATGGTATATAGAGTGTCTGTCGCATATGACTTGGGAAAAATGCTGAAAGAGCACACAAAACAGATTCAATAAAGGGAGGTCAATCAGTACAAGCAATGACTGAAGATTGCTGCCAAAATTAGTCCCCTTCTGCACAATGGATTTCAAAACCAGATCATGAATATAACTGAAAACAAACCTGGCAAAAAATCTCTTTCTACAAATTAAAAAGACTGCAAGACTGCCTACAACACTAACAATCATGGAATTCTGCTGTCCAGCAGGCCGCTTTTGCTTCTTGACAATTCTGGTGAATGAATATCAGCAAAACTGCAATGAAGTAGAAAATTACCTCGTCTCTTTTAAAACTGGATTCCCTCAACCCTTGTCTCTTTCTTGCACACTAGTCCTTTTTTTCCCCTTTAATTTCAACTGCATTGAAACTGGTCTGGGGTTAACAGGAAACTGTCATCCACACACACACACATACATACAAACATACATACATACACACACTATTCTATACCACCTGTACAAATACATGCATATATGCACTATACTACACTCTTTTGTCAAGTTTTTCCAGCTGTGAAAGAACCTGCAAAATACTGGAACCAGCTAAATCACAAGTGATTATCAAAAGAATTTTTTTTTAAATGCAGGGAAGAAAAATAAAGCTCTCTGCGCATGACCTATTCAATGATGCATACCATCTGCAGAAATTTAGCAGACATTTTTATTTTTGTAATTTATATTTTTTGTTTCACACTTTCCCTAAGTGCAGACTTTTTATTTTTTTTTTTTTTTTTTTTGATGACTCATTGCTTGTTCACATTTCCCCTCAGAGCACACTTTTTAATTTTTATTTATTCAGACTTTCCCTTACTGGTCTCTAATTTCCCCTTAAATGTGACCACTTCAGTCACACCTACAGATCCCTCTGTCTACATGTATACATATCACAACATTCACACACACCCACAGAAACACGAAAAACAGGTTTCAGCAGAACTTATATATCTCTCTCTCTCTTTTATTTTTTTATTTTTTTTTTTTTAATCACCGACAAGCCCTGACTAGCAACCTCGAAGGGAACCGAAAGTGAGGCCAACCATGAAACACCTGGCGAAGAGGCCTCCCAGGCAGAATCCCAGAAGATGGGCCACATGTCTGGAACCACATGGAGGCACAGGCACAGAACAGGAGATTATGATGGAGGTCTCCTGTTGATGGCCTATATATATGCCCCTGGAGGGGTGAAATACATAAGCAGTAAGTAACTTCTTTTTTGTTTGTTGTCCAACCAACCACAACCCCCCCCCCCCCCTCCCCCCCCCCCCCCCTCCCCACCTTAGGGCTGAAATGTCAGAACCAAAACCATTAAGATCATCTCCAGTCATACCATAAATCAAACTCATGAGACAAACACAACTCCAGCATTTGCACAATCAATACTCTGTTTTCATACGAAGTAGCCAGCACCCTGCTCTAGAACAAAAAAAGCACACTGCAAGGCCCAGGAAAATGATTATTTTAACAAATGAATAATAATGGCCTCCCCTAGCAGGTACTGGTCAGTCAATCATGTTTACACAGAAACCTATCATGAGATTAAAAGTGTGAACTCTTTTTTTTTCTATGACTTTTTATTCAGTTCACATGTACACAAAGTAGTAAGGAATCACTTTCATGTTCTTATTTTGGTTGTTTTTGTTTTTGTTTTGTATAAGGGAGAACGGGGTGGAGTGCAAATACATAAATGTACGGAGTAAAGACAGATTAAAAAAAAAAAAATAAAAAAAAAAGAGAGAGAGAGATTTAAACAACTGGAGCATTTCATGTATGAGTAGGACTCAGTTACACTATATAATTGGTTAACATACTGACTGCAGTTAAAACGCTCCATTTTCAGTGGAAGATACAATGTGCGGCCTCATAAATATGATATTACATGGTAAAATAATAACACATTTCATCTTCTATATCATTTCAGCACATAAACATTATGTATAGATTGAGCAATAAAGGTCTGTGTCAACCATTGTTAACAGAAAAAAAAAAAAAAAAAAAAAAAATTATATATATATAAATATACATCAGCATAAAAAATTTTGTCAGGCAGCCGAGAGGAAGTAAGAGATTACTCCAAAAACATTGGTTTAATATGGTATCCATGTGTTTTAAAAATCAGAATGTCATGAATTATATTTGTGCAATATATTCTTCTGTTTTGTACCTATGCTTAAAGTTTGCTAAGGAATGCTCTCAAAAGAGGATTAGTTTTGTTCATTTTGTATTGATATGAATTCATCTTTGCCAACAAAAGTATAAAGGAAAAAGTGGCATCAACAATGTGGATCAACTTCAAGGATAACAAAGCTTTCTGTCAACTAAGTGTTGTAAGTATTCATACATTTTTCATTCACCAATGCGATAAAATCATGCCAGATTTTCCTTATTTCTGGGCAGTTCCAAAACATGTCTTTTGCGGAATGGCAAAAGTTACAGTTATCATTATCAAACAATCCCATTTGTTTCAAAATCACGTTTGTCCCCATCCACCTATGTACCTATTATTTCAGCAGTGTGAACTTTTTTCAGTTGTTAACTGGACTTGCAGGGGTTTTTTTGTTTTGTTTTTTGTTTTGTTTTTTATTTTGGGGGCTGGGGGTGGGGTTGGGGGGGGGGGGTCTTTCTTTTTTAAGGAAAACCTGACATTTTCAGTATCAAAGATGAATGGATCATACAGAGTTCATCCTTATTTTCTCATGGTCCTGCAGTGTTTCATGTATTTGGTTACATTTGTTCTTGTCTGTTACCATTTCTACGCTGATATTTTGCTCTTACATGTTTGTGTAATTTTTGTCCAATGGCTTCTCTTCTTGTTGTTTTCTGTCGCTGTCTCTTGGTCCTTCAGGTTCGCCATCTTCAGATCTGAAGCCTGTTTGTCATCTTCTTCAGCTTATTCTGCCGTCACCCTTGTCCTCTTCACCTTCGGTTCTTCCGCTCTTTGTTTCTGAGTGCCCTCTTCTCATCACCCATATTTGTATTTTGTATTTGTATTTCTTTTTATCACAACAGATTTCTCTGTGTGAAATTCGGGCTGCTCTCCCCTGGGAGAGCGCGTCGCTACACTAGAGCGCCACCCATTTTTTTTATATTTTTTCCTGCGTGCAGTTTTATTTGTTTTTCCTATCGAAGTGGATTTTTCTACAGAATTTTGCCAGGAACAACACTTTTGTTGCCGTGGGTTCTTTTATGTGCGCTAAGTGCATGCTGCACACGGGACCTTGGTTTATCGTCTCATCCGAATGACTAGCGTCCAGACCACCACTCCAGGTCTAGTGGAGGGGGAGAAAATATCGGCGGCTGAGCCGTGATTCGAACCAGCGCGCTCGGATTCTCTCGCTTCCTAGGCGGACGTGTTACCTCTAGGCCATCACTCCACTTAGGCCATCACTCCATTCTGCATTCTTTCCTCTGTCTCCTCGTCTTTAGTCATCTTCACACTTGGCTGCAGGTAAGGGAGCGTGTCTGGTTGTTTTCGTATTATGTTTGGCGTTTGAATGAGTTCACACATGTCACAATGTGTGTGTGTGTGTGTGTGTGTGTGTGTGTGTGTGTGTGTAGTTACATGTCTTGCAGTGTTAACTTTCTCAAGAGCTGTTGGCTGTACATGGGTGTCGCATTACCAACAGCCCTAACAGAGCAGATCAATGTTCAGAAGGGTGCACGTTGAGCAGCCTGCGTGCTATGCGGTCCAGGCCCACATAGCTGAGGACTCTGATGTCGCGCTCACTGATGGTAGGCTGCAGTAGCGTGGCCGTCAGCCCCACGATGCTCCCAGCGTACATCAAGAACTGAAGGCGAGTCAACAGTTCATTGACTCCCACTGCACACACAAAAAACACACACACACGCGCGCACACACACACACACGCACACACACACAAGCGTCCACTATGCAGCAAGGTTCACTATGTTACACCTGAATGCCACTGTAGCAGTGATAAGTTTCAGTTTCAGTTTCAGTAGCTCAAGGAGGCGTCACTGCGTTCGGACAAAACCATATACGCTACACCACATCTGCCAAGCAGATGCCTGACCAGCAGCGTAACCCAACGCACTTAGTCAGGCCTTGGAGAAAAAAAAAGAAAAAAAAAGGGGGGGAATAAATAATAGATAAGCTTACATAAATAGATAAATAAATAAATAAATAATAATCATAATATAGAAAAAGGTAGTAGTAGTAATAATAATAATTTAAAAAAAAATTAAATTAAATAAATACAGAAAATACAGAAAACACAAGAATAAATAAATAATATCAGCAGTGATAAAAAAAAATAATAACAACCTATATGGTAAAACAAAACTAACAACAATGATAATAAACCAAATGTTAAGATCAATGTTATTCATTTACTTCATTAATGATATGCTTGATGTGTTGGAGTGTTTTGTAAAAATATTTGCTGATGACATAAAGGCTTACTACTGTGGAATAAATGATAAAGAAAAGCAAATTCTGCTCCAAGAAAGTATAAACAAAGAGGTCAAATGGACAGAGATGTGGCAAATTAAGTTTAACAATGAAAAATGTAAAATACTTCATGTTAGTAAAGATAACCCAAAATACACTTATCATATCAATTCTGATGATATTGAAGAAACTGAGTTAAAAAAAAAAAAAAAAAAGGATCTGGAAATTTTGGTGGATAAAAATCTAACTTTTGAACAACACATTAATGCTACAGTAAAAAAAAAAGGGGGGGGGGGTGGGGGGGGTGGGGGGGGGGGCAAATAGAATAGCAGGCATGAACACCCATTTTATCCAGTATAAAATTAAAGATGTCATGGTGCCATTATCTAAATCATTAGTAAGACCAATACTGGAATATGGTAATGTGGTATGGTCCCCCCCCCCCCCCCCCCCGCCCCCCAGCCTCTCCCCCTTCCCCCCACCCCCACCCCCACCTTAGAAAACATACTGACCTGACTGAAAATGTACAGAGAAGATTTACCAAGCAAATTACAGGTATAGGTAGCATGTCCTATGAAGAGAGACTAGCTAGTTCGAAACCCCCCAAGCCTGGAATATCACTGGTTCAGGGGTGACATGATCGAGACATATAAAATTCTACAAGGACGTTATGATAAGAGCACAACACAAAATCTTTTCACTCTACATGGCAGTAATCATACCAGAGGTCACCCACTAAAACTAATGAAGACGTTCACCATATCAAACTTTTTTTTTTCACAATTTTTTTTACTAACAGGGTTGTTAACTTCTGGAATAATCTGCCCAGTAACATTGTCACTGCGGGCAGGAACACTTAACAATTTAAGAATTTATTAGGTAAACACTGAAAGGATTATGGCTTCTGAGTAAATGTTCCCACATGAAGCTAACCATAACATTAGTAACTGCGCACTCTTATAAAAAGATATAGAAAAAAAAAGACACAAAAAAGGTCTTAATGGTCAGGCAAAAGGCTGTATCAGTATCAGTACCAGTATCAGTAGCTCAAGGAGGCGTCACAGTGTTCGGTCAAATCCATATACACTACACCACATCTGCCAAGCAGATGCCTGACTAGCAGTGTAACCCAACGCGCTTAGTCAGGCCTTGAGAAAGAAAAAAAATTATATATACTAATAATAATTTTATTAAAATAAAATAAAATAAATAAATAAAGGCTGATAAAGCCTAAAAGCAGTGACACATGATATGTTATCAGGAACATGAACACGAGGCACAATGCAAAACAATGCGAGGCAGATACATGTACTATGTCTGGACCACAGTCTCTTCTACAGGCAAAGAGATAAAAACGAACACACAAATTTAGCAAGAACTCACTGAGACTGTGAGGTGATCTATGAACAACAGTATACTCATGAACTGAAGATGGAAAACCAGCCCCGCATCAGTAAATTGAAAAAAAAATGAAGTCAAATCTCTTTATTCATCATTACCATTCATCACCTTGCCTGTGCAAGGCTGTGGGGGTTGAACGGCATCCACACGCACAGCTACGATTGACCCCAGTCTTTGTTATGAGGTATATACTAGCCATGATTTAAAACATATGAAAAACTGAGGCAGCGCGTGATGCGTTTTCACAACAAGCACATATATATATACACGAAAGTTGGCAGGCACATACACACTTCCACACACACAAGTGCTCACACATACACATACATATGCACGTATGCACACATACACACACCCATACACACACTAACTCACTCACACACACAAACACACTCACACACACACACTCACACACACACACACACTCACACACATGCTGATGTAAGCATCAAAAACAAGTTTTCCCTGGCTACATCATGTGGTTCGTTCACCTCTTACACATCACCTAATACACATGTACTAATGCAGACAGAAAACAAAGAGATGGTGTCATATGAAAACAAGATTGTGATGGGAAGAGCACAGGAATCCCCAATGATGCATTACAAATAAATAAATCTAAGACTTCTATAAATGCACACACACACACACACACACACAATTAATCACACACACACACACACACACACAATTAATCACACACACACACACACACACACAATTAATCACACACACACACACACACACACACAATTAATGACACACACATGCACAACAGTGCTCTAAACCTGCAAAATCCACTGACCCCTTTTCAGGTTGAGATGAATGGTTCCAGACTCCAGTCCATCCTTGAAGTAAGTATAATGACCAGCAGCAAACATGGCTGCCCCGACCACGACCCCGATGACTCCTGGCCGCGGCACGTCCGTCAGTATGATCACGTTTTCCAGCACCTATCAACACAACACAGCTAACTGATTTCTAATGACGGGCGCAATAGCCGAGTGGTTAAAGCGTTGGACTTTCGATCTGAGGGTCCCGGGTTCGAATCACGGTGACGGCGCCTGGTGGGTAAAGGGTGGAGATTTTTACGATCTCCCAGGTCAACATATGTGCAGACCTGCTAGTGCCTGAACCCCCTTCGTGTGTATATGCAAGCAGAAGATCAAATACGCACGTTAAAGATCCTGTAATCCATGTCAGCGTTCGGTGGGTTATGGAAACAAGAACATACCCAGCATGCACACCCCCGAAAACGGAGTATGGCTGCCTACATGGCGGGGTAAAAACGGTCATACACGTAAAAGCCCACTCGTGCACATACGAGTGAACGCAGAAGAAGAAGAAGACTGATTTCTAAGTATCAAAAAAAAAAATAGCAATAACAATACAGCACAGCACAAACTTTTTTTTTTTTTTTGTTCTTTTTTTTTTGCTGCCCCATCATCAGCACCGTTTCAGTGGCATTACTCCCATGCCGCTCATTTAGATTCCCCCATACATGGCCACACCCGGGTTCATCTGTCACAGTTCCAGCATCGGCAGTCCACAGGGAACCATCGATGCTAGGTCGCCAGGAGGCCACACACCAGAGGAGACCTTGCACTGCCGCTGAGTCACTTCGGTGGTGTTCAGTGGTGCCTGTTCTGTCTTAACGTACTTAGGACACCACCTACTAAGCCCCCTACAGCACAGCACAAACTTATTTCCATCATCAAATACATTTCAAAATGAGATTGTAAACCAGTGCTGGCAACTGCACCTTTCTGCTTTCTTCACGATTTGACTGAGACTTCATTTCCACCAGACACATGCTAAACTTCAAAACTGAAAATGTGGGGGAGGGTATATGAATATATGTATGTATGTGTGTGTGCATGTGCATGTGCTTGCGTGTGCACATGTGTGTGCACCCACTTGTACCTGCACATGTACATGCATGTAAATGTGCATGTGTGCATTCTCATTATCTTCAAGCACTACACAACAGGACATGCATTTGTATCTATGGTACAAATACCTGTGCCCACAGCATGAACACGGCCACTGTCAACGTGTCATACATGGTCAGAAGTGTGAACTCCAGATGCACAAGTGTCACCGACAACACGCCTGTCAACACCGCCAGCAGCGACGCCATCAGCAGCCCCGATGACACCATCAGGCTGACCACAACCGCCAGCATGGCCCAACAGGCTGCAGTGGTGAGGAGGGTGTTCTGGGAGCGGGGGATGAACGTGACACTGTTGTCGTACAAGTGCTTGGTCACTACATTCCGCACCAACACAAACAGGGAAGCCAGGATACGAAGCAAAGCACGACCATCAACCAGCAGCGTGAAGTCAGCGGTGAGCAGACCGGCGCCCACACACAGGCACACCACTGCCGCCACCCTGTGCAAATCTGTCGGAATGGAAGCCGCAGCACAGAGCAGCAGCATGCACAGCACGGGTTCCTGGACCCCAAAACAGGCTGACGCAGCCGAGTTCCCACCCCAGAGCAAGTAATTGAGCAAGAAGAGTCCTCCTACGTAGCCCAGGAGGCCGGTGACCGCAGCTTCCCGGCTGGTGTTGGAGGTTGAAAAGTTCAAGCCGTTGACTCTGAGGACGTTGACAGCTGCAGCCACCTGAAGGCATGCTAGGATGAGGGTGAGGATGGAGGGGATGGCATTGCTGTACATGTCCGTCACCATTGCTGACAGTTCCTTCTGGGCCATGGAGTGCATGAGATGCACAACGACGGCTGCTGCCACAACTCCCATTCCCCATAGGGGAGGGTTCTCCTTTTCCCTGCCACAGAAAGATATGACACATACTGTCTGGGGCTACTGTGTATTGAAAATATGTATTTATGCATCTATGTGTGTGAATGTGCATGCAAACTGTATGTGATAATGATGATGGTGATATGGTTACTTACATAGTGCCTATCCTCGGTTAAAGACCAAGCTCTAAGCACTAAGCGCTTTACATGGAGTCACTGGCACAACAGGCTGCCTAACTTGCTGGGGAGAGCCCCCTGAGAGCTGTATTTGAGCACTCATTAAAGGCTGGAGCAGAGGAGGGGAGGGGAGAGGGCTGGAAGAAGGCGGGGCTGGGCCACTTAAGAAACAAAAGGGTCAGGGGTTGAGGGAGGTCCAAGTTACTTTGTTGAGTCACAGACAGGATCTAAGCCATTCTGGACTTGAAGCAGCCCAACAGCTAGGCTGTGACAACATCTTGGGGCAATCTGTTTATTCCTTTTTTTTTTTAGAACATACACATTTTGTTTTTCGGAAAACATAAGAGGAACAGAGTTTTTGGCGGTTTCTAAAAGATCAGGATAAACATTTTCTGTAGGGAACGTGTACAGTTCTACCCATGTATGACACAAATCTGACTTTTTCAATGGGAAGGGGAACCTTATTTTCTGCACTTGTGCACTGTGTCACTGATTTTTTTTTTTTTTTTTTTTTTTTTTTTTAGCACCATGACTGGAACACAATGTAATGTTATACATTATATACGTCATGTGGGACTGACTCAGTAATACATTTGCTGTTCCCAGGAAATAGTGTGTTCTACTGATTAGTGGTTTCTTTGCATTTTAGTGTGTGTACCAGGAAGAATAATTGTCACTGTTGGAAGCCCATGGACTGCTAGCTCTGTGTGTGTGTGTGTGTGTGTGTGTGTGTGTGTGTGTGTGTGTGTGTGTGTGAGTTCAACTGATGGCCACAGAGAAAGACTGGATCTGTCGTGATGGCTGCCAAGCAAGTTAAATGTGTTGTGGTGGGAGATGGGTAAGTTATCCGAATGGGAATGATGTGCGTGCGTTCATGTGTGTGTGTGTGTACGTGTGCGTGTGTGTGTGTGTGTGGATGTAGGTTTATGTTGTTGTATTTCTTATTCGTGTACAGACAGATGGACAGATAGACATATATATGATCTACTGATTAGTGATTTCTTCGCATTTTAGTGTGTGTACCTGGAAGAAGAATTGTCACTGTTGGAAGCCCATGGACTGCTAGCTCTCTCTCTCTCTCTCACACTCTCTTTCTCTGTGTGTGTGTGTGTGTGTGTGTGTGTGACAGACGTACATGTCAGACAGACATATATAGCAGAGATGGCAGGCGTACTGAATGACATGGCACACAGACAAACATAAATGACAGACATTGCAATGGCAGACAGTTATTGGTGGTTGTTGTTTTTTATTCAGGCAGACAGACAGATGAACAAACAGACATGCAGACAGAGATATACGCTGACTCTGGCAATGTTTTATTGTCACTGACAACTGATGCTATCTTTCTAGCACAGAGAGAGAGATAGAGAGAGAGAGAGAGAATGAATGAATGAATGAATCTTTATTTTCCAACGGTGAAGATATTAGCACTTTGGCCGACTTACACATCTGCCGTTGTTCTAAGAGACACACAAACATGTACGCATATAAATGTAGTTATACTTAATACTTAATACATGTATAATGTACGAGTATAACACAGCGTCAAACTGAGAGACACAACATCGCTCACATCTGTACGGAACGGAAGCGAGTAACACACACACGCACACACACACACTAACACACACACACACACACACACACACACACACACACCAAGGGAAAAACAACAACAAAACCCTAGCATGAATGCTACACATGAATGATTCAAGTGAAATTAACACAGAAAAGTAATGATAAAATTTTAAACACAGATGTAAGAGACAGAGAGAGAGAGAGAGAGAGTGAGAGAGAGTGAGAGAGAGAGAGATGATAAGACTAAACTTCCCTCTCCTTCTTGACAGTTAATTGATCAGTCAAAGATTTTTTCCGCTGTTGCCCACAGGTCAGAATCTAATACATAACACACTTCGAAAGCAAACGAACAAACACACATATCAAACACCCAGTAATGGGCTGTAAAAGGCAATGGAATGGCTGTTATCTCTTGCACAGGAGTGAGCGAGTTAAAGCATTTCAGTGAAATGATCTTTTGCTGTGTAAAAGTTGACAACACAGACAACAAACAAAAAACCAACCAAACAAACAAAAAAAACCCCACAAAAACAAATAACAACTTGAGAAACATATCGTTGCAATTACTCTATTATTATATTTTTTAATCTTATTATTTTTGTGAAGGAACAAGTTTCCGCATGACGAGGGTCATAAAACATTTTCCCTGTTCATTAAAGATTTCCTCTAACTCACTTCCCATAGACTGAGAAGTACAAAACTTGGCACAGTTATTAGTCTTCCTTTTTTAAATCGGTACCACCAAGGGTGACACACTTCTCCCATCGCTTTATGCAGCTGTGAAAACCTTGCCTGTAGAAATCTGCAGTCATGAGTTGACCTCGGAAATAAGCGTTCAATCGTCTGGGAAGTGCTAGCCCTTCAAAAATGATTTCATGGCTGGATAGAGGTGGAAGTCAGACGGTGTGAGGTTGGGAGAGTAAGGGGGTGAAAAAGGATTTCATAGCCGTAGGACTGTGCTTCAGTTAACATGCTTCCGGCAACATGCGAGTTGTGAATCGGGGTGTTGCCTTGCAGGAGACAGACACCTTTGGTCTGCATGCCACGTTTTGATGGCCTCCCGCAATTTCTCCAGCGATGAAGCGTAGTATGTCCCGGTAATTGTGGCACCCTTTACCAGGACCACTACTCTGCGCTGGTTCCAAAAGACCGTGAGCATGACCTTACCCGACGAAGGTTGGAAACGTGCCTTCTTCGGAGGTGATGAGTCAAAATGCTTCCACTGCTTCAATTGGGCTTTAGTCTCTGGGCCATAGCGATGGACCCATGTTTCATCCTGCTTGACAGGTCTTTCGAAAAGTCCTCCTGGTTTTCTTGGCACATGGCCAAAAGAGCCTGGGAGCACGTGACTTGTTCCTGCTTCTGGAAAGGTGTAAGCAACCGGGGAATCCATCGTGCAGACAACTTCCGCATGTGGAAATGGTCATGGATGATTTTTTTTTTCCACATTCTGATCTTGACATCTTAGGCTAGTTTGCAAATGGTTATGCGGCGATCTTCCAAAATGGCTGCCTCCACTTGCCAGATGGTGTCTCCATCAAATGCGGACTGTGGTCACCTGGGAATGGGAGCTGTTTCCAACGATGTCCAACCACACTTTAACTTACGATACCAGTACTTGACTACGTCATACGATGGGTCATCCTACCCATCAGTCTCCTTCATCTCATTGGACGTGTCCCTTGGTGCGCAGCCTCTCAGGTACAGAAACTTGATGACCGCTCTGCATTCAATTGGCTCCATTATCACACCTTTCTCCACCGTAGTACAAGTAAAAGAGAAACTGTTTTAGAAGTTCTGAGAAGTAAATTACCATGTGAACTATAGAGATATGTATTATTATAGCCTACTACAATAACTGGAAGTACGTCAGAGGAAATCTTAAATGAAAACCCCTCTTAAAAAAAAAACAAACAACAAAACAACCCGCCCCCCCCAAAAAAAAACAAAAAAACGCACACACACACACACAAACACACACGCACACATTTCAATCATTTGAGTTCTAAATGGAGTTATTTTATCTGCATTTTGGTTGATTAGTTACTTCAAAACTATTAACATATTCTTTGGTTTATGTACTTGTCAATTATAAATTTATCATTCACCTCTTTATTTGTTTGTCCGACAGTCTGCTTTACTAGACTTACTGATATATATGTATACTTGTATGTTTTCATGTTTCCATGCCTTCACTCATAGGCAAGTTGATTTGCAGCGCTGTGGGCAAATCGTGCATGCTGATCACCTACACAACGGCCAAGTTCCCTGAAGGCTACGGCGATCAACCTATGTGAGTCTCACACCACAGGCCGGGCGCTGCCCATGACTCATCTTGCCACTATGTCTATCTGTCTGTCATCCTACTGTATACACAGTGATGGCCTGGTAAAGTGATGGCCTAGAGGTAACGCGTCCACCTAGGAAGCAAGAGAATCTGAGCGCACTGGTTCAAATCACGGCTCAGCCACCAATATTTTCTCCCCCTCCATTAGACCTCGAGTGGTGGTCTAGACGCTAGTCATTCGGATGAGATGATAAACCGAGGTCCCGTGTGCAGCATGCACTTAGCACACGTAAAAGTAACCACGGGAACAAATGGGTTGTTCCTGGCAAAATTCTGAAGAAAAATCCACTTCGATAGGAAAAACAAATAAAACAGCACGCAGGAAAAAATATTTAAAATGGGTGACGCTGTAGTATAGCGACGCGCTCTCCCTGGGGAGAGCAGCCCGAATTTCACACAGAGAAATCTGATGTGATAAAAAGAAATACAAAATACAAATACACTTCCTATTGCCATGGGTTCTTTTTCAGTGCACCACGTGTGTGCTGCACAAGGGACCTCAGTTTATCGTCTCATCTGAATGACTTTCCAGTCAAACTTGGGAGAAAGGGCGGGAGCGGGATTCAAACCCAGACCCTCACAGACTCTTTGTATTGGCAGATGAGCATCTTAGCCATTCTGCCACCTTGCTCCTGTGCTTTCAGTCTCGGCAAGTATACAGCCAACATCACCCAGGATGGACAGACCGTCGCCCTGCAGCTGTGGGACACACAGGGACAGGAAGACTATGACGAAATGATACCTTTGCTCTACCAAGACACGGTCAGTGGCCCAACAACCTTAACTGATTAATTAACAAACAAAACAAACAAACAAACAGAAGAAGGAGGAATGAAAGAATGAAAGAAAAAAAATCCTGCCCTTGTTGTTGTTTCATTTGGAGCAAAATTATGGAAAATGATCTGAAATGCAAAATACACCCCTCCTTTGATTTTTTTGATGCCGTGCTTGCTTGTTTGTTTGTTTTTTTATAAAATAAAAATAAATAAAAGATGATAATTGGGTGTAGGAAAGTGTGCGGGCTAACGTTTTGAACTTCCTGTCAATGTGATTTTATAGATTTATCCTTTGACAGAAAGGAATCTAGGCAGCGTAATTGCGGATTATATTATCTGTGTGGTAGCTCTCTGCATATTCTAAGTCCTGTAAATACGGTTCTGGTTTCAAAGCATGGGTGGGTAGGGTGGGGGAGGGTGGTGGGGAGGCAGGGGGGCAGGTGGGGTGGGGGCTGGGGGGGGGGGGGGGGGTCTCATTGACTGGGTTATCAAGTTCCTTATGTTTTCTTATTCATTTGATTATCAGATTTGAGTTCTCTCTTGTTAAATTAACATCCCATTCCAGCCCATCCATATTTGTTTCTCTCTCTCTCTCTCTCTCTCTCTCTTGTTTCACTGTTTCCTGTAATTAATGCCAACAACAGCAGCGAGAGAGTGGGGAGGAAGGTGTGGAGAGAATTTGAAAGCCATTTCACCGTTGAAAGCCATTCATGGTAACTGCTGACTGTATCGGGAAGAACCTTGGATCTTGTCAGTTTGACATGTTCTCTTGTGTGTATACACTTGCAATGTCTAATAATGTATCTATTGATCTAATTTTCTATGTGCACACCTTTGCAAGATCTAATTATCTATCAGTTTGATTTTCTATCTATCTATCTGTACGGAGAGAGACAGAGAGAGGGAGAGTCCAGATTTTCTCTGGACGCCAGAAAAGAAAGGATGCAGTGAGAAATGGAGAGAGAAGGAGAGATGAAAAGAGAAGAACCAACCGTAATTTTTACTGTATCTGTGTTTGTGTATGATTTTCGATCTATGTTTATATCTTGTTATGTACTATCCCCCCCAATATTCCTTGTGACCCCGGTACACTTGGTAATAAAGACATTCTATTCTATTCTAATGTGATGCCCCGAATTGTTCATCCACTTTCCGTTCATTTGTATCAGGATATCTTCATGATATGCTTTTCCCTGATGAGCGAAACGAGCTACAAAAACGTGGAACCAAAGGTGAGTTTCCACTAACTGCTCCTCCTAGCTCAGTTTTTCACAACTTGCATGATCTTTTTTTTATCTTCTTTTTTTTTCTTCTTTTTTTTGTGGTTATGGTGTGATTTAATTTTGTTTTCTAGGTGGGTATATTTTCCTTCATTCATTTTAAAAAAAAAACCAAATCATTTGTTTTTTCTTTCTTTAATTATCTGTTTGATTTATTCATTATTCATAATCACATTTTAATCATCCAAATTCCCAGTTTCAAAAAAATTTTTTAAATGCAACAACTATTCATCGCAAGTAAACTAACCCACCACCACACACACACACACGCACACACTTTCAAACTCTTTCACTCCATCACACATACACCCACACACACCCACACAAACTATCTCTCCCACTCTCTCTCTCTCTCTCTAATTGTAGTTCGTTCTGTCTTGTCTGCACCCCTAACAGTGGTACCCGGAAATCTGTCGCCATGCCCCTGATGCTCCCATTGTGCTGGTGGGCACCAAACTGGACTTGAGGAACGACAAGGTGTGTGTGTGTGCATGTTCGTTCGTTCTTCAGTTTAACGTCTTTTCACTGTAAGTGATATTAGACGAGGGAAGGAAAAAAATCGAGTGGGAAGAGGGGGAGGGGGTGGGGGTGGGGGGGAATTACTGTGTACGCATACGAGTAAGTGAAAGTGTATGTGTGTGTGTGTGTGTGTGTGTGTGTGTGTGTGTGTGTGAAAATTATTGATTTAAGTTTTGTTTAAAAAATCAACAACAAAAAAATAACAATATAACATATTTCTAATGAAAAACCAACAACTATAACAGCGAACCAACTGGACTATTTAACAAGGAGTTGAAAAAGTCATACATTAGCAATGGACTGCTGAAGATCGTCAACACTGAAGATGATTTCAGTTCAGGGATTTGAGACTTAAACATATCGCAAGTTGGTTTCATGGGAAAACATTACCATAATGATTTTCATAAGAGGCAAATCATTTCTCTAATCTGCAGATGGAAAATGAATTGTTTCAGGACAAATATGTCAGTAATGTTTCTTGCATCTGTGGTGCTCACATAACAGCCGATCATATACCAACTTGCGTGTGCATGTGTGTGTATGCATGTGTGTGTGTGTGTGCGTGTGTGTCAGAGAGAGACAGAGGGAGTTAAGATGAGGTGTGTGTGTTTGTGTGAGCGTGTGTGTGTGTGTGTGTGTTGTGAGTAATGCGATAACACTTTGTTTTTTGTTGTTGTTTTTTCGGCGAGTTAGTATCTTTAATGTTTCAGTAATTACTCTTCCAAATTCATGCCACATGTATTATTTAATGTGCTTTCAGTACTGCCAAGGTCAATGCTACATAAATGCACTATTCTACTGTCTGGTATAGGCAATAATCCATAATCCCTTTCATACCCCTGCTCCATTCCTAAGCACATCCACTTTAACCTACTGTACATTTGCTTGTTTGCTCCAGTAGCCATTCTTTCTTTGTTTAGATTTTCACATCACTTTTTTTCTTCTTCTTCTTCTTCCTCTTCTTCACTTCTGTGAAGAGTCACTGGGGCACCGCAAAGAAGAGCTGTTTACCTGATTCCTTCAGATCTGTCAGCTGTATGTCAGTGCCTGGGTCTCTGCGAATGGGTTTCCTGTCCATTCTATAATGTTGTCAGTCCATCATTGTCTGTATGGTGTGTGTGTAAAATAAGTATGTGTGTAATCTTTCAATGTCCCATGGGGGCTCATGGAATACACTTCTTGCCTTGCCTGTCCCTACTCCACCCTACCAAAAAATCTACCTTGACTCAGGACTCTATTACAAATATTTTACTTTAGGATGCCCTCCGCAAACTGCATGCAAGCAGGCAAGAATGCGTGCGTGCGTGCGTGCGTGCATGCATGTGTGTGTGTGTGTGTGTTTGTGCCACATGCATTACTTAACATGTTTTGTGAACCGCAGGGTAAGCGATGTATCGATGCACATTATTGTCACCGTCATTGTTCTAGAGTGCCCACAGCACACTGCTGGCCAACAAGCAGACGGCAGTCAGCACTAAGCATGGCAAAAGCCTGGCCCGGAAAATCAAGGCCAGGGAGTACATCGAGTGCTCGGCCATCACCCGGGAGAATCTAAATACTGTCTTCCAGAAAACGGTGCGTGTGGCCCTCAACACGGAGGGGCCTAATGGCAGCCGCTCCGGGAGTTCCAAATGTGTCCTGCTTTAGGAATGTCAAAGATTTTGTTGGGGGAAGGGGTGTAGTGGAATAGTTTGTTGGGTTTTTTTTAATTTATTTATTTTTTTTTTTTATGATTTATCATTTTACGTGATTTTTTAAGGGGTATATTGTTGTATCCATTTTTCATTTGGAGGGCTTTTTCTTTTTTTGTGTGTGTTTTTTTCTTTCTTTTTTTTTTTTCTTTTTTTTTTTTGGTGTTGTTTGTTTGTTTTTGTTTAATCTGCTTTCTGTTGTGCATATTTGCCATGCAAGATGATGGAGATTACATTATATATATTATATATATATATATATATATATATATATATATCATTCATTCATTCATTTATCTCCCACCATTTTGTGTTTGCTGAAGTTTGGTTACACTCTTGTACCCCTCACTTCTCATCTCACCCTGCACCCCCCCCCCCCCCCCCCTCCTCCGTCCGCACACAAAATTTGACAATTGTCTTCCAATCTCTGCCTTTCCCTATGACATACTCTGATACTGAGAAGAGGGTTTCCTTCAGGATCTATGTGTTTTGGGAGAGCATTAAAACAGTGAAAGCCTCGGGAGGAAAGGAGAAAGAGGGGCAGAAGAGAAAGAGAAGAAGAAAGAAAAGAAAGAGTGGTAAAGAGGACATAAAGTTTTATAAAGGAAGAGGAAGAATGGTGGAAAGAAAGAAAGAAGAAAAAAAAAAAAAAAGAAAGAAGAAGAAAAATGTGATCAGGAAATATTCTTTTTAAATACCTTACTGAAAATAATATAGTACGATGAAGAAAGAAAGTAAAGAAAACAAGAAAAAGCATGACCTTTAAGTTTGCAGATAATTACCTATATCTAATATTTAGAAAATACCATAAAGTACAAGTAAAAAAAAACATGCGAAAGAATTTTACACACACGTACACACACACACAGAGACACACAGACACAGACAGACAAACAGACAGACAGACACACACACACACACACACACATATTGTGCGACTCAAGCACCAGTCAACATATGAAAGTGTTTCTCCATCACCAAGTGTGAACAGTACCCATATAAATAATCACTCTTTAGTTTCAAATAGTTGACACCTTGCTCAAGAACCACAATTAGAATGATTCCCAACACCACACAAAAATATATAGCTGTCTTATTTATGAAAGAAATAAAGTACAGTCGGTGTATCATTTCAGTTATTTAACAGTTTGACAATTTTCTTCAAAACCAAAATATCATAGTGAGTGCTATACATACACTTTATTTACTGTCTCAGATGGATAAGAAGAAAGCAACCATGAAAGAAAAGGGGGGGAGGGGGGGCAGGGGGGGGGGGAGAAAATAATACATGATTTCAGTGGATGTCTGACATGCCTTTTGCATATGACCAAAAAATATTAATGATAACAGAGTTAAGCTGACTGTTCAAAACCTACAGAAGGTATATCAAATTGGGTGCTTGTTGATTGTGTTACATATCGTTAGGCTAATATGAGTAATAATATATAACTTCTCAGTAAAACAAATGTTGGAGTAAATGAAGACATGTACATCAAAATCTGTCCAACTTACATCTCAGAGTTTGCTGTCATCATCTTCTTCAGAGTGTCTGGGAGTGTACCTTCTGCAACAATGACACATATGAAAAAAAACATACAGTTCAATCAAATGAATAAATCCTATGAACCAGTACTGTAAATGTCTAGACTTGCATACATGTGCATGTGCAGAGTATGTGTGTGTGTATGAGTGTGTATACATGCACTAAATATATTACATACACATGCATACCACCCTTGCACACACTTGCATGCACAAGGAGATAAAAAACATTTCAATCAACACACACAGTGTGTTGGATTAAAGCTTCTTTGTATACTCAGTTTATGATGACCGAAGGGCTGTTTACTTTACTTGTTTTTTCTCAACTACCTATACAACAATTGCATCAATTGGTGGTGGACAGCCACTGTTAAGTCCAAGTAAAGGTTTCTACATGCAAAACTTAACCTGTGTCAGAGCTAACTGCCTGATATCACAGAGATCCACGCTCATTACTCATGTCTGCACACATATTTTGACCTTGGTTCCCCAAGCATTTGGCACAAAACAAAATCATTTAGTATCTCCTGTTATTTACTTTTCTCTTTTATCTTCAATATACTTTGTTATGTTCTTTCCCCTGTTTCTGATATCATTCTACACAAGCAGAATCAGAAAATCTTTGGATTATAATGTTTCTCCAACAGAGACTGGTTGCACTACTGAACTGCACTACTGAACTGAAAGTGGTGACTCTTGTCTAGATCATATACCATCGTGGGATAGTTCAACCCCCCCCCCCCCCCCCCCCCCCCCCCCCCCCCCCCCCCCCTTGCCCCCCCCCCCCCCCCAGCCTTACAGACCACACTGACAGACAGAACATTACCTGAAGACTGAAAGATCATAAGTCACTAAACTCAAGTCACTCCTTAGACATCTGACAATTTCACAGAGTCCTGCTAGGTTAACAAATTAGTTCTTTCCCCAATGATAACTCACAAATGGGACCCTGATAATGTCTTCAAAGGGCTTGAATTATGTTCCTCCCACCCACCACGTTGCCCCCTTTCATTTTAAAAAATTTATTATCATTTAATTTCTCATTTTGGTAATAAAGCACTTTATCAGTTTATGATCACAGAAAAGTTGGATTTCTTCACAGTGATGTTGATTTCTACATACATGTACTGTTTGACAAAACAGTATGGTTCAATGACTCCTGTTCTGAATTATAAAAGAATCAGTGTCTCTTTTCTGTATCCTGACTTAAGTTAGCTCAGTGTGACTCTCATCCTTAAAGCTATCTGTCTGTTAAAAAAAAAAGAAAAAAGAAAAAAAAAATCCTGCTGAAATGACCAAGGACAATAGTGCATCTCCAACACTACACTGAAGTGAAATGTGTTTGCAGTTTGAGAGAGTCTAGATTTCAAGAAAGACTGTGGTTAACATTAAATCTACTTTTGTGCATCACTGCAACTACAGATGAGACAATTTGTATTAAACTGTTCATCACCAAAAACTAAGCATTGCTTGATGAAAATTTTCTCAGCTGATGTCAGTTTCTGTCCCTTAAAACTGCAGCCATTTTCCATAAAAAGTTATCTCTGCACAATTGACATACTAGTATTTTTCTTCAAAGCGCTCTAGAAACTAAAATCAATCCAACAGCATAACATGTACATTTTTTCCTGTAACAGATGGTAATTACCCATATTGCAGCCTGTCTTTCTATTCAACACACAAGATCCAGCACTTGATGTGAAGGAACAGAGCACATTCCAAACAATGAATATTGTGAACACGACCAAGCTCACAAGTCACATGTATCTCTAAGTTTACCCTGTAGCACAGGACAAACATCGGTTACAACATGAGGCAAGAATTGACACGTACATGTACACACAATGGACTTGGGAGTGGCAGATGGAAGTTAGATACCATCTGTTGAATGTTGATGCCCACCGATCAATTGCCCCAAATCTAGCTGCCAATAAACGACACAGGAATCATGCATCTTGACGAGACCACCACCTTGATGACAGATCAAATAACAATGTGTTAATCAATCCAGGAAATCTGTGTGTGTGTGTGTGTGTGTGTGTGTGTGTGTGTGTGTGTGTGTGTGTGTGTGTGTGTGTGAATGGTGTTCAAAACAGAACATAAGCAACATGGTAGGAAAATCTAACAATAAACAACAATAAGTTAACACTACACAACTATAACAAATGTCCTATTGGATATTCTGCTGTAGCAAATGACATCTTGAAGTTGTCAAAAATGCATCAAGTGAACTTTTCATAAAGATTGGTGTGTGTGTGTGTGTGTGTGTGTGTGTGTGCGTGTGTGTGTGTGTGTGTGTCACTGTGTGTGTGTGTGTGTGTGTGTGTGTGACTCTGTGTGTGTGTGTCGGAACAGATATGTTCCTAAAAAATATTTGTCTTCAAAATTGGTTTTTAATTTTTGTAATATGCTCAAACGAGGCAAAAAAAGTCATTTTAGCTGTAAGTAAGATGATTAGATTTGCAAATGTTGCATAGCTGTACTTTTGGAGTTAAAAGACGTTTGTGTTTTCTCAACTTTTATGTGACAATGTTGTGTATTTGGAAATGTTTGTTCTGGGCTTGAAAAGATTATTTTGCAGTAATCCTCCATACTCCAGTAGGAGTGAAAGGATAATTAAAACTTGAAACTTGTCTGTCTGTCTCTGTGTGTTTATGATGTGTGTGTGTGTGTGTGTGTGTGTGTGTGTGTGTGTGTGTGTGTGTGTGAACATGCAAAAGAGTGAGAGTGCAAGTGTATGTGCTCATGCCTGTGGTGTGTGTGTGTGTGTGTGTGTGTGTGTGTGTGTGTGTGTGTGTGTGTGTGTGTGTGTGTGTGTGCAATTCACTATAGCTAATTAGATATATTGCAAATGACCTCCCATTAACTACTCCAATTCAATCATCCTTTTTGTAATCAGTTATCAAATACAAATGCCAATCATATGCAGTTCAGTTAGTTTCATATAACATACACAATTACAATATCAGTATCAGATTTCAGTTCAGACTAAAAGCAAATTACAAGATATAAGTGATCAGCCAGTATAATTTCTGAGAATATATCTTCACTCCTCTCCAACAGCATTTTGTTTTCTTCTGTTATTGATGAATGCTTACTCAATTTCTGCTAGATGATCCAGGCTCATACTCTTAGTGGTATGCCAGCATAAGTAAATGTGCTTTCCTGCCAGTTGCTGACAATGTTTGCAGTCTTTGCAACATCATAAAAGAACCATGTACATTCACAGAATCACACATAACACCATAACATGCAAACACACACACACACACACACACACACACACACACACACACACACACACGTTTGTTTATACTTTATTGTTGGGTTTGTTTGCTCATGGAGATGTGTTTCGACTTCAGCCAAACAATTTTGACCTGTGTTTATCAGCACTGTGTCAGTATGCATTGTAATCCCCTTACAAAAAGGGAATCTCTGCCAATTTGTATCAGTGTCAGTGTCAGTGTCAGCGTCAGTGTCACACACACACACACACACACACACAATAAATAAATACATTTACATTGGTAAATAAATAATCAAATTATGAAACCTTGTTCATTTGTAATTCTAATCAGCATTTTTTTTCTTCTCTTTTTTCACGTTTTCTCGACTGATTAAAAAACCCCAACCAAAACCTATAAGTATAATTACACTAACGGATGCAGATTCTTGGTAGTACTTGGTAGTACCAAATGACTTGACGCGGCAGTACGGCCACTATGGTGTACAAAGTGTGTGTGTCTGTGTAGTGCAGACTGTAGTTGTGTATGATCATCTGCTGCTGTGTCTTTGCACTACGTTGCACACACACACACACACACACACAACCAAAAAACACTTAACTGCGTATATTGCTTCAACTTTCCAAAACACGCAGCAACAGAAACGAACAATCCCAATGACTGATACCTTCAGACGCTGTGGAAGTTCTCTACCAGTCAGTGTCTCATCTAATTGGGCAACATAATTCTGACCTTTTGCTAGTGCTAGACAAGCTGCAACTTCACGTTCAATCCACTGATCTAAAATTTAATTGTACGTTCAATCCTCTCTCCACGTCCGCCTCACACGTCTGTTTTGCCCCTTTGGATTGGCTGCTCCGAGAGTTGACGCCCTTGGCTGTTTACTTTCGATTGTTCTCGTTTCCTGTGACTTCCGTGAATTTCTCGTGGGCGTCCCCTTTCCGATTTCTCCAAGTTTCACCAGTGTGACAGATCCACTAACCACTAGAAACGCAAATGGAACTTTTATTGCTAAACGATCCGCGGTACTGGAATTTAGGATGCTAAAGTGCCATTATACGCTCGGAATTACCAACACAAGAGAATACTGTTCGAGTTACAAACATAATTTATCTGTTGAATGAACATGCACCAACTACTTAAGTCGATCTTTTTATCGTTGATAAGCAGACTTGTTGGGGGAAGAATACAGCCTTTCGTGGGTGTAATTTTGTGTGGGGGGAGGGGTGAGGGTTATTTGCGTATGCGACATTTTTGAAACCTCCATCCTCAAAGTACCCATGCACATTCCGTCCTCAGAAATGATAGATTTTATATTGGCTACCACATTCGACCCACCCCTTATCACACACACACACACACACACACACACACACGTGTGTGTGCATGTATGTGTGTGTGTGTGTGTGTGTGTGTGTGTGTGTGACAGAGAGAGAGAGACTGTGCTATTATTTCTAACAATCCTTTGGCTGATTTCAATGGTCAGAGGTCAAAATGGGCATATAACGTGACATGGATTGTTATAGTGTCAGCTGGTGACTACGTTGAGGTTGTGGTGACCGTTCTGCACCCCTCTCCTTGATTGCTGAGCCCACTTGCTCATGCCATACACCCAAAACCAGCCTGGCACAATTGCTCTCTCAGTCATCACTTAAATCCCTCTCTCCCTCGATCATCCCCCCCTCATCCCCCTTTTATCCAACCCCTGCAGGCTCTCTCATCCATTCCCTGCTGAGTGGGTGTGAAGATTAAAGCATTGTTTGTGTGTGCCCATTGGTCATTCTACTGGCCAGGACCCATCAGTGATGCTCTGTCTGCAACAGTATACACATTATTTTCCTGTCAGTGTGTAAGTCCTGGACTCTTGCAGCAGAGCTCCAGAGAAGGATCCAAGCAGAGGAAATCTGATGTTTCAGTTCAGGAGATTCCTTTGCATCTCCTTCAAGGACCACATAAGATAAATCAGAAAAACCATCAGAAGACTGGTTCAAAGACCTCTTGACCACAAAAAAAAAAAAAAAAAAAAAAAAGAATAAGAAAAAAGGAAGATGGGAATTTAAGGTATGGCCATGTGACAAGATGTGATGAGTGCCCCATCCTTCAGAGAACTGTACAGGGTGAAGGGAAAAGGGGCAGACAGTGAAACAAGTGGGTAGACCATAATATCACTGAGAGGACAGAGAAGAGCCCTGTCCTACGACTGCATTCTGCGGTGCAACATCCCCAACAATCAAACCATGTCTTGGGATGACTGATACATATTGATTATACATTTATTTGCAACCAATCAGGGGAGGTCCTGTTTCGAAATAATGTATACATGTGCTGTGTTTGGATGATTGGTCCATTGGCTTGTTATGTAGCCTATCAGTTGAGGAGGCATTAGATAAAACCAGCATGCATGGCTCCGTCTGTTCCTTGCCTTGAACAAACTAGCGAGCCAGAGTGGGAGACTGTGACTACATTGAGAAAGAGATATATTGACAAGGGCCGGAAGTATTGGACTGGCATCCGTGAGCACCTATGCTGGAGCATGGCAGTTATCTTTAAACAGTTCTGGTCATTATTAAAACAAGTGTGCAACAATACAATAACCATTCCCAACCATTTATTCTTACATACTCAGGCTGAAAATGAAAGCAACTCAGTTGGATGTGGCAATTTTTTCCCAGCATTTGTAGTGGTTGATGATTACTGAAAACATTTTCACACTAAGTCTGTATCACTTTTCAGTTCAGTTCAGTTACTGAAGGAGGCATCACTGCGTTTGGACAAATCCATATACACTACACCATATCTGCTAAGCAGATGCCTAACCAGCAGCTTAACCCATCATGCTTAAAATCACTGGCGGACAATAATCTTGAACACACACACACATACATACTCTCCCACACACTTGCAAACACATACAGTCTTACACTTAATCAAAATAAAAAAAATCAATAATCTTTTTAAATTTTTTTTTATTTAAAAAAATATATGCATGTCAGATTATGTACAAAAACATGGTCAACTTTTATAACAATGCACAATCAATGAGCTGCTTCTAAAGAATTTTAACTAATGAGCAAGTCATACTACTCAGGAAATCATTTTGAAACTGACAGTGACACTGACAGTCTTCTGTAAGGTATCGATAATCATAGTACATGCTTTCAACACAAGGTCTTTATTGCAAGAACAGTCACATACTCCGAAAAGAATTTATATCTTAATTTTATGCAGATGAGAAGTTAATTAACAATGCTACATAATGTCAAAGCACAAACTGATAAAAACAATTGTGTAATGTTTGAAGCAATATGACATTGAATGAATTGTTGATCTCTTTTTCAAGCAATGTTTTGGAAAATATTTCTGTTGCAGTGAAATGTGGTAACAGCATTGGCATGTATGAATTAGAAAATGATTACTACTCTGAACGCTAACATCTACATATAATTGATCTTTTTTTTTCTTTCTTTCTTTTTTTTTTTTAAGGCAAACCCAAAAATCTGTGTCCTGCTTTCTTGCTTTTCATTTTTTGGTGAGGGAACATGCAAAATTTTAATTGTTTTAATCTATATTATATAATCTGCATACATCACATGAAAACAAAACAAACAACAAAAAACAACTTAATATGAAAATGGACATGAAACAAGTAATGAAAATCTGACAGCGAAACACTAAATTAATTTTTTTTCACCTCATTCTCTCAAAAGTGACACGAAAACAATTTACCTTTTTTTCAAGCTATGCAGTTCATAACTGACCAACCTGTAAAGGCTACTTATGCTCCACTCTCACATTTGTGAACACACAGATATATGACATTTGGATGTACACTTGCATTGCATACACATTTTTGCACATGGCATTCATACTACTTTCTTTCTCTGTAACATCTTTTTATGAAGCAACAGCACACTCATGCATTAAACAATGTTTTCAAGATTAACATACAAGGATACATTTACATTTTACTGTAACATACATAAACTGCACTATTTACAACAAATAATTAAAAGAGTAGGAGTGGCTTCTACATTCAAAACAAGCTTTGTTTGTCAGGGACACCTACACAGACCTATCAGTGAGTACTAACATTAATCAATCATGAAGTAATTTCATTTAAGTTAATGTGCTTGGAATATTACTTTGTCAAAAACACCTACACAGACCTATCAGTGAGTACTAACATTATTAAACCACTTTATCATGAAGTAATTTCATTTAAGTTAATGTGTTTGGAACAATGCTAAAACTCTATCAGATATTCTGATGCAAAGTAAACACACTGTGATTCAGACATTGAAGTGCCAAACCTGTTTATGACATCTTGTAGATAATTTCAAAAGCTGATCATATGTTCAGATCTTTATAACAACAAAAACAGGTTATGACTTAAAGTAAAGATGAAAAGCTGATCAGCTGATTGCTTATTACCATCATTTCAACCATACATATCAACAAGACACACAGTCTGTTGGTAAAGCTGAATAATACAGAAAGACAAATCTGAATCTTGGTTTACATTTTCATAATTCTTTTCAACAGATCTCCATTAAAATCTGAAATGTAGTCTCCTCTTTACTGAAAAGAATAATGGCATAGGTCTTTCTTGCATACATGTATAGCAGAGGACTTTCACATCATAGAAAAATTGGAATGTGTGTGGACGCTATTGTTGGACACGGTTGTCTGTCTTACATACCAGACACAATCATAACATAGAAAAAAAAAGGAATGCAAACTCACAGTCACAATCTGGACAATAGTTAAGCATTTTTCTCACTCATAAAATTATAAAGAATGGAGGAGCAATGTTGCATATTTATCATGATATGTTTTGGTCAAAGTTCAACAGTAATCACATTAGCCATTTCATGAACAGTACCGTGTCTGTACGATGCTGCATGCACAGCTCACAGATACTGGTACCACTGGAAGTCTTTTACAAGGTTGGGGTGACAGATCAGACAAGGAACCATGATCAGTGATGTACTTCTCTGTCTCTCACATTCCTACCTTCACTCTCCCCCTCCTCTGCCCCTTTTCTATAAATAAAATAAAACAAAATAGAATAAGAAAAGAACACCCTGGGACTGAACGATTTGGATACAAGCAATAAATGAATTTTGATCTCTTACATCATACTGCCTCTGTTCCCCACCCTACTGCAGGCATGTCTTCTCTGATGCACATGGTTTCCCAGCAATTTTGTCTGAACACAGACCAAACTGCCTTCCCCATTTTCTGAGTGAAAAAGTGTTTCAAGCAACTGGGACAAACAGACAAATTAAACATGGATGTAAAAGCTGGTTACATGGCAGTCAATGACAGAATCTTCAGTCAGTACATCATACCTGCACACAACATAGATGGAAGGGGGAAGAAGCGTGGAGAACATTGTATTTAAAAAAAAAAGAAAAGAAATCAAACAGAAATAGAAACTGTAAAATCTTACCAACGGAGAAAAGAGTTTGAGCTGATGTTGATCAAACAATTTCCCATTCTTTACCCAACTTTTTTGTTTTGCCATCTTAACTACCACTTTTTGTTGTTGTCAAGTCATGTACTTCAAACAGACGTTTGTAAGACTTGGCTATTTTCTCACCAAGTACACCTTCCTTTAGACGGGTCCAATAAACATGGAGGGCTATGGCTAATGATATGGCTAATATGATCACTGCTAAACGAGGGATAACAACAGGTTTCAGCCAGATGCAGTACAGGTAAATGCTCATCGTCCCAGCAGCCACACACATGCCAGTGCACCAAGCAGGAGGGTTATGCTTGATGCCACACTGCTGGCCCCAAGCTGTAGACAAACAGAAACAGAAAACAAGAGTTACTGTCTCATGATTCCTTATTTAATCACTCCATAACACTTTAACAGACAAACTAACTGTACAATGGCAAAAGCTTATTAAAAATCAGCCTACGTATCCAAGCTGCAGACGGGCAGAAACAGAAAACAGCATTTTCTCTCTGATAATTCTGTGACAAGCTGACAACACAATGAAAAAAAAGACATTTCTAAAAGAAACATCAGCTTCTTAATCTTATACACTTGCAACAGAAATGGAAGACAGATGTAGTAAGACTATAACTGTGCCATCTGTGCATGCAGCAGTGACCATATGAAGTGTGATGCCAAGTAATTATTATTATGACAAGATTTTGGAAGACTTTGCCCTACTTCTTTCAGAACATGCTCAGAACTACACAATATCACTCTAAAAGGTCTAATGGTTTAAACAGCTTAAGATGACCTTAATGTGAATAGCATGATTTGATTTGTGGCTAACATGTCCAGTTGGAATCCACCAAGCAGGGCACACTACTCATTCCACAAGCTGTTTCTTGTGCATTGTACTTTCAACACAGTTGGCAACAAACATTCAAATGCCTCTTATTGTGAGATTTCACTTAAGGTTTTAAATAACCATAATCCTGGCTGCATACTCACCGTCACATA
The DNA here is from genome assembly GCF_041734735.1 of Babylonia areolata. Lineage (NCBI taxonomy): Eukaryota > Metazoa > Mollusca > Gastropoda > Neogastropoda > Buccinidae > Babylonia > Babylonia areolata. Next base: position 9,677,114 of record NC_134876.1, on the reverse strand, counting down.
ATAGTTGCACCGGTCTCCCTGGCAGCATTCATAGCACTCCCAGTTTCTGTACCAATCTCTCATGCAGTCCAGACCCACGCTCCGCTTATAATGGTTGCATTCTGAGAGAGTTGCACACTGCTTGCCAATGATGTGGATCTTTTCACTTCTGGGGGTCCAAAATTCTGGAGCTGTAACATACACGAATAATGATTGTGAATACTTTTCATAGTATTCCTTCATTGAGATACATTACAATAAATACAGTATACATTTATATAAAATCATATGTATAAATTCACATGTTTCTGTCTCTCAGTCTCATTCTGTATGTTGTGTTACGCCTTACTTTTTCTGTGAGTGTAAGGTAAAAACTGATATGTTTTTCATTTGAAAACCATTCTTTAAACTCATTGAACTGTTCCACTGTGTTTAAGTGGACTGCATGTTAGTATGTTTGTTTGTTTGGTTGTTTTTTTGTTGTTTTTTTGTGCAAGACTGTGATTGTGAAACTGTTATGTTGTATTATGTTATGTATTAACTCACTTAGCCCTGCACCCAAGCACTGCTCTGGCATCAGAATTTGTCTAATTAATTAAACAGTTTCCATGTTCCTACATATTATAACATATGCATAAACCATAAGGAAAAGGAGCTAACTTCTAGTTTTCTACAGTATTTCTGGATGTGTCTCCACTTAATTTGGAGGAAAAACAGGTTTTTTTGTTTTGTTTTAGTTTTTTGGTGATTTTTTTTCTGTCAATATGGCATGGAAGCCTGCCAAGGCTGTAAATTCTGCAGGGTTGAATGAGGTAAGACTGTTACAGTGACAACCATTTCCGTAATTTTCTTCATGTGCTGATTCTTAATTAGGTAACTTGATCAGTATCATAATACAGTATTAGATTTAAAACCAAAATTGAAAAACAAAATTCACCAAAACTGTCATTCAATACAATCATCAAATATAATTATGACAGCATGTCAAGAAAGTTCATTTCTGAACTGATTTTTCTTTTTAACTTGAGCAAACTTGAAATAGAAAAGATGACAATAATTGCTATCTTGTTTTTCCCATCAAACAGATTTTACTATCAAAGAGAATGAAGTAAAGATTAAAATCTAAATTGAAAAAAAAAACACACCCAAAAAACAACTTAATAATAGTATTGTAAATTCCAGAAGACCCTACCTTTCCAACGGATGTGAGTCAAGCAGGTATCTTGTGATTGTGTGCACTGTACACTGGACTTGATACACTTGTCCTTGTTGTCAAACTGGCCATCGCACACATAGCACTCCAAACCAAAACCTGGTGAAAGAAACATCCATCACTGATTACATGTTCAGAAAAACAAAATGCTTTATAAAATTTTGCAATCTATACCATGAGCTACTTTCAGTTTAGTCAATGTCAGTCTCATTACTTCTACTAATACTATTGTTGGGGCATCTTAAGGCAGAAGCAGCTTGAATTTATTAAACCAAAGAAAAATCATTAAATGTTATGTTCAACATATGGATGAATGTTAATATATACTAAAATACAATAAGTATGGAATTAAAACTGCATTCACAAATCACTCACACATTATAGAATCAATGACTCAGTAGCATGTAAAATATAATATCTAAAATCTATACATCAATATATGAGATCTTGAGAGAGAGAGATAAACACATGATATATTCATTATGACTGCATATTATTTAGGATACAGCACATACTTCCTAATAAAATTAATAACGTTCTGTTACAAAGCTGCCACTTCTTTAAGGATTTTATATTTGAGATCACCATAATACATATATATATATCTGATAAATTTATGACTATTGGATTTGGAAGAGTTTGGGTGGGATCATCGATAATGGTTTCACACACACACACACACACATATATACACACACACACACATATATATATATATATATATATATGTGTGTGTGTGTGTGTGTGTGTGTGTGTGTGTATTTATTAAACTAAAGGAGGTGATGGGTATAATGGTCCATATTTCTTTCTGCAGTGACACAGCTATGTATATTTCTTCCTTTCCACTACTCTGAGTGACTGGCGGAATGAACGTCCACACCTTGTTGTGAACACTACTCATTCCGTCTTGAGGGGAAAAATGTTACTGCCGAGCTCAAACTCACAATTCACACACACACGCGCACGCACACACACACACACACACACACACACACACACAGAGAGATGATCAATACATTCTTGTTTCTTTCATTTCCGGGTTCTGCATGTTCGGGACTTAATCAAGGATGACAGTACTTTCAGTTAAAACATCACACAACCACAGATCCGCTGATGTACTAAATTGTACTAAAACCTTTTGGGGCAATGTCAACTGTACGATTATAAGAAGCTCTTGTCTTTTTATTTATTTATTTATTTATTTTTAAACAAACCGCAGAACTGTAGCAAATCAAGCACACAAGTGGAATAATGGCGGACAAGTCTTGACCTACATATCGCGCAGGTGTCGATTGATATTAAACTGGACTTTACTTTATCAAACATAGTCCTAATTTCAGTTACGTTTTAAGACAGTACTCACCGCAAGATATGACCCCCAGAAACACCAATATTTGAAGCTGAACACTCATTGTGTTAATTTCCATTGATCACCTGTCCGCCGCGTTTTCATACCTGTCAACACCACCTGTGTGACAGCGTTGAAACACGGGAAGTCACTCTATGTTAGATGTCCACGATTTGCTTCCCTTCGTGTTTAAAAAAAAAAAGTTTTATTAATATATATCTATATATTTTTTTAAAGACTTTTTCCACATGTATTTAATAGGCATCAAAAGTACATAGACAGACAATCCGTTATTATCACTGCTTCATTTTTTAAGACATCCCACATCTCATTTGTTCTGTTTATACATCAGAATTGCGGCAAGCAGCAGGCTTTATTGTAGACGAACAAAGAAAATGAAAGTGAGTTATCTCTCTTCGTCCTTGTTACGAAAGCTGAACACTTTGTCATTGTCTTCGGCCAGCAATCCGGAGGATCACATTATCTTTGTAGTCCAGCAGTGCCAGCTGCTACCATAACTACAATGCCTTCTCAGTCAGTCGGACATTCCTCAGAAAAGTTTCCCAAAGTTCCAGGAACAGCCAGTGTCTCTTGTTTATTTACATGGCTTGGGTAAATCTCGATCTCTCTCTCTTTCACTCTCTCTCTCTCTCTCTCTCTCTCTCTCTCTCTCTCTCGTAAATGTGCATACCATACTGTATTTTCATACTCAATATGTGGACAAACTATAGGCTTTGTACAATGAATAGAAAAAGTGTTTTTATCAATATAATCAAAGGACCGTTTTATTATACCTACAATGTGGTTTGCTTTGCCTTTGTCTTCTTTATGTTTGGATCAAATGATAAGGTTTCATAAAAAAAAATAACTCCCAGACCCTTTTCTTCCCTTCAATCATTTACAAGATTTATGCCATTTTGAAATTCATTGCATACAGTTCATTGCATACTCATATTTGCGATATTAGGGATATTTGGGATTTTATCTTCCAATATGTAGGACTTTTTTTAAACATCAAAATAAAGATATAAGTTTCCAACCATTCCTGTAATGTATTGAAGTCACTTTGTAATTCCCCTCTCTATTACTTGAGATATTGTATAGTTTTGTGTCATCAGCAAATATTTTACAAATGCTTTTCACATTTTTCTGGCAGATCATTAATAAAAATTATAAAAAGAAAAGGGCATTGCGGAACACCACTTATAAATGTCAGCTTATGAGTAGGAGTTTCTTAGTCTTATTATTTGTAGTCTTTCTTTAAAAAGTTCTTTATCCAAACAAGGAGTTTACCTTTTATACCATATATGCTTCATGCTTAATCAACAATCTTTTGTGAGGAACTGAATCTTCTTCTTCTTCTTCTTCTTCTGCGTTTGTGGGCTGCAACTCCCATGTTCACTTGTATATACGCGAGTGGGCTTTTACGTGTATGACCATTTTTTAACCCGCCATGTAGGCAGCCATACTACGCTTTCGGGGATGTGCATGCTGAGTATGTTCTTGTTTCCATAACCCACCAAATGTTGACATGGATTACAGGATCTTTAACGTGCGTATTTGATCTTCTGCTTGCGGTATACACACGAGGGGGGTGCAGGCACAAGCAAGTCCGCACATATGTTGACCTGGGAGATCGGAAAAATCTCCACCCTTTACCCACCAGGCGCCATCACCGTGATTCGAACCTGGGACCCTCAGATTGAAAGTCCAACGGGCGCAATAGCCGAGTGGTTTAAGCGTTGGACTTTCAATCTGAGGGTCCCGGGTTCGAATCATGGTAATGGTGCCTGGTGGGTAAAGGGTGGAGATTTTTCCGATCTCCCAGGTCAACATATGTGCAGACCTGCTAGTGCCTGAACCCCCTTCGTGTGTATACGCTCACAGAAGATTGAATACGCACGTTAAAGATCCTGTAACCTGTGTCAGTATACGGTGGGTTATCACGAAAATACCCAACATGCATGAACCACGACAGAGTCATTGGCAAGTCGATGTTGGTCGCGTAACGGAAAGAAGAAGAAGAACCATTCGGCTATTGTGCCCGTCGGAGGAACTGAATCAAAATCCATCATAAAATCTAGATACATTACATCTGTATTGTCTCCATTATCCATCCTTGCTGTAAAGTCTTCTATTGCTTCTAATACTTGTACTACACATTATCTTTTACTTCTGAAACCATGTCCACAGTCTTAGTGCAAGGTATTATTTGTAAAGTTCTTAATTATGTAATCACAAATTACTGAATCTAGAATTTTGCATGATATACCTTTTCCAGTGTTCATTTTGGAGCTTTTTTAACAAAAAATAAAGACTGCTATTACCTCAGCCATCTTCCATGTACTAATGTTGCATCATAAATGAATGTTAAGCAGCTTAGGGAAGTTTAGTTAGTTTGTTGCTGTGGGGTTTGTTTTGGTTTTTTTTTGTTTTTTTTTTATGGAAGGGTTGATTGTTTTTTTCTTTTTTTTTCTTTAATAATATTTACCAGCACTTGTTTTCATCCTCTCTCATGTCGTTCTCCTCTCTTTCTCTCTGGTCTCTCCCTCACACACACACTCTGTACTCTTGCCCCTCCCCCCTTTCTCTCTCTCTCTCTCTCTCTCTCTCTCTCTCTCTCTCTCTCTCTCTCTCTCTCTCTCTCTCTCTCCCTTTTTCAACAATGAATGGCTGTATATATTACATCATGAATTCATGAGTGTGCTGCTTCTGTTGTATTATGAGGATGCAAAATGATGTGAGATGATTTTTCTTAGCAAACTTTTATATAGTCCTGCAATGCACAATTGATTTTTCATATATATATATATATATATATATATATATATATATATATATACAGAGAGAGAGAGAGAGAGAGAGAGAATCAAATATATTTCGAAAGGAAAAACAAATAAAACTGCATGCAGGAAAAAATACAAACGAATGGGTGGCGCTGTAGTAAAGCGACGTGCTCTCCCTGGGGAGAGCAGCCCGAATTTCACACAGAGAAATCTGTTGTGATGAAAAGAAATACCAATACCAATACAAATACAAATACATTGCAGGACTAAAGGAGACTATGCTGGCCTGGAAACTCGTAGTAAGCAGGTGACGGGATGGAGGACATACTTCAGTTCTCTCACTACACGTGGAAGAGTAAATGTGAGTTTTAAAAATTAGTGAATAATGTGTATGTTAATAACATAATTGCCAGAAAAAAAACAACCTAAGACCTTTTAAACTTAACTGTGAAAACAAAGAAAAGAAAGCTTCAGATGTTTCTGGGTATAATGATGTAGAGTAAAGCTCACACACACACACACACACACACACACACACACACACATGTGTGTGTGTATGCATGAGCATATGTGTAACAACTGACATACCAATTTTGTTTCCCATAATAATGTGTACAGTTGTTTATAATGTACATAGATGATATGACTGCAGTGTCTCAAAGGCAATAGAACTGTTTAAAGTGTATTGTTGTGTTGATGGAATATTAGTGGACCTTAACTGCTTGCAGGAATATGAACATCATTCATGATGTAACACTATCAGCAACATTATTAAAGACAGTCTTTATTATAAAACAGCATCAGTTATAATAATGTGTGTAACAAGTCAAGTCTGATGTTTATTTTAACATTCAAACACTAAGTGTACATTGCCTAACCACTTCTTACCAGAGGGGGATCTAGAACAGCCTATTAAAAAAAAAAAAAAAAAAAAAAAAATCCTCTGCATATTAAAAAGAAAAGTACTCAAAAATGTGTACCCCAGTGGTGTTGCATATTGCTTAATTTCTTTGACATTTTCAGTGACAGCATATTGGAACTCCGCATAATGGTAAAACCATCAATCAGATTAGCATTTTGTTCATTGGGACTGTGGCCATGTAATGTAGCAGATCAGGTTCCTTTAGATGTCATGACTTACCTGTAAAACAGGGAAGATTAAGAGTTTTGGGAATCTTTCCTTCGAAGCAGATACATGTATTTTTTGGCCTATAAAAGGTTGATATGTGAAGAAGGTATATATAAGACTATAGGTTGCATTATTTCTGATCCAGTATTCTGATTTTTTTTTTTTCTTTCTTTCTTTCTTTTTTTTTTTTTTTTTTTTTTTTTCGATAACCCTGTCTTCAGTGAATAGGGTTTAAGGCCTGTTTTCTGTATGATATTGTGTCAATGGGAAAGGCGCCTTACTTCGATTTTCCTGATTCCACCCAGGTGCGAATGGGCACCTGTCTTCAGTTGATAAGGTAAAAACAGTGGAAGGAGAGGTTTGGGCCCTGCTAACCCATGCTCTGTGTGTGTGTGTGTGTGTGTGTGTGTGTGTGTGTGTGTGTGTGTTTGTGTGCATGTGTGTGTGCATGTGTGTATGTGTGCATGCTCGCATATGTGCATGTGTGTGTGTGTGTGCATGAGCACGAGTGAACATGTGGGCATGTGTGTGTGTATGTGTGTGTTTACCTATTTTTATAAAGCGCTTAGAGCTCTATTTAGAAAATAGGCGCTATATAAACTCATTATATGATGATGATGATGATGATGATGATTTTTACTATTAGTGGGTATGAAATCACTGCCCCAATGGCTGTGTAAGGCTGTGGGACCGTTAGCTTTTTAACATGGAAATATAACATACATTTGTAAAATGCTGAACGATAGATATCATGATAATGAATCCAAGGTTTGGTGATTTTTCAGATTGTTCTGGCAACATATGCGGCATGTGCTGTGACTGGCTATTACCTGTGGACCTCGTACAAGGACAGGAAAACAGCAACAGCAAAGTCTGACTCCAACTGATGTATATCATGTCCTGTGTATGACTGATCTATGAATAAGTTTTGAGTAAATACAGTTTGTTATAGAGCGTCTGTAGTAAATGCCATTTTATGTATTTTGAATTTTAATTGTTCTCATTGCATACAATTTTCAGAGAAGAGTCCACTGTTGTTTTTATTATAATCATCATTATTAGTAGTATTAGTATTGTTATTATTATTAATTTTTAGATTAAGCTCTTGTTAGCCAAGACGTTATTCAAGTTTGATATTATTTTTGTTTTTATTTTGATGTGTATTATACTTTTGAGCTCGTGCAGAACTTCTTTCTATTTTGTTTTTGTTTCAGTTGAGTGAAGTTTAGTTTCTTATGTAATCTTTCCTGACACGAAATATAACAGTGGTGTTTGGAGAGCAAGATTGATAGTTTGATCAGTTTTGTTTTGTTCCAAAGTTGTTTTTTTGGTGGGGAATAAAACTTTCAGTAATGTAGGCTTTGGCATATTTTATCCAGTTCTTTGTAAAACTACAAATATCTAGTGTGTGTATTTGCAATTGTTATACAGTGTGCAAATGTAAATATTCATGTATTTGATGATCAGTCTTTGATTTTTTTTTTTTTTTTTTTTTTTAAATATTTGTAATTAGAAAGAAAATGAGAACACTGTTATCAATATGATGTCCTTTAGAAAGAGAATAAAGAGAGCAGTAGTGTGATTAATTGAGTTTGTTTTTGTTTTTGTTTTGGGGTGGGGTTTTTTGTTGTTGTTTTTATTGCATGCATATCTGCATGTGTTACTATTTGTGTATATGTGTATGAGTGTGTGTATATGTTAAATTTCATTTAGTGTTTATTCACATTAAGTGATATTAGACATATGAGTGTATATGTATATGTTTCGGACATGTGTGTAACATTTTCTCACTTTTATTTTTTAACCCAGTGGAACCTGTCACATTTTATACAGAGGCTTTGATTTCCTCAGCGCATTTCAACAATGATTTGCGGAATGAACCACTGTGATTGTGAAAATTGTTAGACGTTTTAGGGGTGAGTTATATGGCAAATACCATGAACTGGTATCAAAACAAGAGAGGCAAGGCCTTCAAGACTCACTTGTGATAAATTAAGTCCCCTAGCATTAATTACAGAGTAATTTCCCTTTTTTTTAACCATCTGCACCAAAACGTTTGCAAAATAAATAAAAATTCCATGCTTAGCAAAAGAAGTTCCTGTTTGAACCAAAAATGATAATAATGACTCCTCTTGTTGTTGTGTCAGAATAAGAGGTCAAAGTGCCAAGTTTAGAGAATACAAAAAATATAAATATAACAGTAAATGTAGTTTGCATATAATTAGGCTTCTTTCTTTAATTTTTTGTGCCCATCCAGAGGTGCAATATTGTTTTAAACAAGATGACTGAAAAGAACTGAATTTTCTCTATTTTTATGCCAAATTTGGTGTCAACTGACAAAGTATTTGCAGAGAAAATGTCAATGTTAAAGTTTACCACGGACACACAGACACACGGACACACACACACGCACACACACACACACACACACACACACACACACACAGACAACCGAACACCGGGTTAAAAGATAGACTCATTTTGTTTACAGAAGTGAGTCAATAAGAACAAAATCGCTATGCAGAACGA